>NC_047086.1:220505307-220808961 GCF_902459505.1 Geotrypetes seraphini
CTCACAGGGGCTGTAGGACGAGCTTTTCTCTCAAGCAAAAAAAAAAAAAAAAAAAAGCTGGAAAGATTATGTAATATGTGAATATATCTCTTCTAGGCCAGACTTGTAAACTATACACGCGAAAGAAAAGAGATTATTCTGCTGCCTTAAGAAATAGGAAAACGGGAGAGAAGGCTCCAATCTTCTGGTTTCTGGAGGAAAAACAAAAAAGTAGGGAGAGGTCGCGAGACAGATGTGCAGCTGATGTGGAGGATTGCAGCTTCGGCCGCTGTCCCTTCAGTGTCTCCTCACCTCTCGCCTGTTCTTATAGGGAGCAGAAGGAGGGTCTCTATCAGCTGAAGCCCTCAGTCTAACAATGAGGGGCAGGAGATACATTCTGCTCCTATTCACAGGGGCACAGCAAGTAGGAGCAGTTTTCCCATCAAATTGCTCAGGGACGGGGGGGGGGGGGGGTTGAGGTTGCAATTAATGCCCTTACAGACAACCTCCACCCCAAATCCTTCTCCACATACAAAACCCTCCGAATGCATAGAGGGGAGATCGCTTGTTCCCCCCCTCCCCCACTTCTCAGGTCCCCTTGCCCCCCCCTCCCCCACTTCTCAGGTCCCCTTGGCCCCCCCTCCCCCACTTCTCAGGTCCCCCCTTGGCTTACTCATAGTTGAAGAGGATGGTGGGCTGGGAAAAAAAAAATATTTCACCAAGCAGCTAAAATCGAGAATGACTCCTTCAGACAAAAAAAAGTTGGGGGCGGGGGGAAGGGAGGAGCAGAGAGGGGAGAGGTATCCCATACATCATAGATAAAGTAGCGTGACTACTTTAAATGTAGTGAAATCAAACAAAAAACTAAAGATAGGATGATGATTTGCTATATCAGTAACACAGTGTATATATATATATACATTAAAAAGCCACCGACCCCCCTAAACGAAAGAAAACTTATAGAGAGCCACTCCACGCTGCCTCTTGTGACCTTGGGCAAGTCACTTAATCCCCCCATTGCCCCAGATTGTCAGCCCGCCAGGACAGGGAAAAATGCTTGAGTACCTGAATAAATTCATGTAAACCGTTCTGAGCTCCCTTAAGAGAACAATCTAGACGATGGAATAAATAATAATTAAAAAAAATAATGGGGAGGGGAGTGATGGGTGTCCCTTGAAAGAACGTTTTCTCCTCGGGATCCCCCTTAGCCACATGGTCTCTGTCTTCTTCCTGGAAGCGCTGCCTTACTTTTTGTCATCAGAGGCAGACTTGGGAGTTTCTGGTGTCTTTTTTATTTTTTTTTTCCTTTCTTGGCTGCAATTTTAGAAACGTCATTGTGAGCTTCTGAACTATTTGTCTTCTTCTTCGTGTGGTCTGGATCTAGAAGTCAGGAAAGCAGAATCAGCGACATGGACTTTATTAATGGCTAAGGATCTGGTCGGCTTTGATCTAAAACTTTGGAAATCCTCCCCCCCCCTCCCTGTTTCTGAAACAATGAAAATAGACTTCTGAAGATGTGTGCTGATGATTGAAAAGCCATTTATTTCTTATAGGTACTTATATACCGCCTATCAAATTATCTAAATGGTTTAAAATCAGGTCCTCAAGCATTTCCCCTAGAACAGGGGTGTCAAAGTCCCTCCTGGAGGGCCAATCCAGTCGGGTTTTCAGGATTTCCCCAATGAATATGCATAAGATCTATTTGCATGCACTGCTTTCATTGTATGCTAATAGATCTCCTGCATATTCATTGGGAAAATCCTGAAAACCCGACTGGATTGCGGCCTTCCAGGAGGGACTTTGACACTCCTAGAGTCAAGGAGAAGCCCCTGAAATATATACTTATCAGTGGGGGAGGGCATCGGTTTGGGGGGTGGAGGTGGGGGACATGGAGTACAGAGATCATATTAGCCTGGGGGGGGGGGCAGGGATACGGTTGCCAATTCAGTACCAGCACCTGGAACGTTTTTTGGAGGGGGCACCGCCCCTATATTCCCTCCCCCCAATATGCCCAGATGCAAGACAGAAGAGTCAGGTGAAATCCCACCATGTGGATGCAGGTGTCGAGGAAGAGCTCCCCAGCCTCTCCTGTGGCACATCTAGCCAGTGGGATCTTCAGGATTACCATAATGGATACCCAAGAGAAATCTACATATAAGGCGTCTTTAAAATATGCATATTTGCCTCATGAATATTCATTATGGCAATCCTGAAGATCCCCCCTGGAGAGATTTGAGAAAGCATTTCTGCTTGGCATCTAAGTTGACTGGGTACCTGACTATCTTCCCTGCAGCAGATCCTGTCAAGCTGCTTTGTCTAGTTGCCTCACCTTTAGCTGCAGCAAAGTTAAGATTTTGTAGCTAGAGGCGAGAGAGAAAGAAATGATTTCCTTTCTCCGGAACAGGAGAACAAATAGCTGAAATCCCCTTTCCACAATGAAACATGGAAAGCAAAGGGATATTGTACAGTATTTTGATAGTCCCGGTGCTGTTTACCTGCTCTCTGGCAGCTGAAAAGTTTCCAAAGTGGAAGGCAGAGAGGGCAGATAGCAAGTATAAAGCATCGTTTAAGTTTTGTGCTCTGTGGCTGAGTTAAATGTCTACTTTCCTGATAGAGGGAGAGGTCTGGTTGTTTAAGTGTTCCATTGCATAGGTTCCATCTCCTGCCTCCGCTATAGGGGACGCTGGCTGGCAGAGTGCAGTTCCAAGCCTAACCGGCCAGGGGGCGCTGCTGGCTTCATTATTCACGTCTCTGGTAGAGAATGCCTGGTTCACTGGAAGCTGCTACCGAAAGGGAGTTTGGCTGCTTCTGGGTATCAGTTTGTGTGCCCATCTGTCTTATGTTTCTTTATTGTTAACTTTAACTTACTTAGAAACTACTAAACCCTCCATTGCCCTAGGTAAAAAAAACTTACTTTGTAAGCCCAGTAAGGACAGGGAAAATATCTATTGTACCTTTATGCACTTCATAAAACAAAAAAAAACCCCCAAAACGAGCAAGCAGCTTCCAACAGGGGAATTTGTATCTAGCAAATACATAAAAGTAGCAGAGGTGTCTAGTTCACCAGTTCAAGGAGGGAAGCTTTTGGACCAGTCCTGGTATTAAACTTACATTTCAAAGGCATGTGGACTTTGCACTTCCAAGCTCTACCCAGTACTGAAGGACCCCTAATATGTGAGGATAGGGTTGTTACAAAATCTCTCTCCTAGAACTGGGCAATTTGGGAACTCTGAACTAGTTGGGGGGCAGGGGAGAGAGAGAGGTGCTCAGACACGTAGATACAAGCAGTTGTAGGGGTGCACAACCACAGTCCTTGAGGGCCACAACTCACTCGGACTTTCAATATGTCCATAATGAATATTCATGAGATTGATTTGCATATAATGAAACCAGGAAACGCAGCATGTCATTGTGGAATTCTTGAAAACCCGACTGGGTTGTGGCCCTGATATCTTAGTGTACAGCATAACATCACATGTTTAGTCACTGATATGCAAATAGGCCCTGTGCAAAACTTTTGCACTAACCTGGGGGAGCACATTGGATGCATGTGCACATGGCTTTGCACTAAGGGCACCCAAAAGATGCACACAGGTCTGGACGGAAGAAACATTTGTGCATGTACTAGAATCATATTCTGTGCATTAAATTTTTCAAACACCAGCACATGTGTAAATGTGTGTCAATACCAGTTTCTTCTGTTCAGATCTGTGTGCAGCTCTAGCTGCTCTTAGAGCAGAACCAGCGTATGGCCACTCATATGGTCTCGGGACTCAAGGATCTCCCGTATGAGGAAAGGCTGAAAAAATTGCAGCTATACTCATTCGAGGAACGCAGAGAGAGGGGAGACATGATCGAGACGTTCAAATAGCTCATGGGCCGTATCGAGGTGGAAGAAGACATCTTCTTTTTCAAAGGCCCCCACGGCAACAAGAGGGCATCCGTGGAAAATCAGGGGCGGGAAACTACACGGTGACACCAGGAAATACTTCTTCACCGAGAGGGTGGTTGATCACTGGAATGATCTTCCACTGCAGGTGGTCGAGGCCAGGAGCGTGCCTGATTTTAAGTCAAAATGGGATCGCCAGTGGGATCTCTTCACAGAGAAAGGTAGGGGAGGATTATTGGGGTGGGCAGACTTGGTGGGCCGTGGCCCTTATCTGCCGTCTATTTCTATGTTTCTAACCGTGTGCTCTCAAAAGTCCAGAACACCTCCCCCTCTGTTCTGTCTATTTTTAAAAATCTTTTTTTGTACCCTGCTCTTCATGGAGGCCAGAAAAAAATATCAGGGGTCCTGTATGCTGGCAAGAAAAAGAAGAACTGGGCATTTAAATCCTCACAAATGCAAGTGCAGAAAGATGAGGTACCCCTTCTATGTCTCCTTAGCATTAGTTAAAAAAGACAAGGACCTATCTTGAGGACTCCCTCTTAATAAGTGACTCTGAGGCTGGGATGTTACAGGGAGGAGCTAAATTTTAAAAGATGTAATCGCGGCCAAGGTTTACCTTTGAATCTGGCCTTGGTGTGAAAATTCCTGCTCTGGGTTGGTGAGTTGGTGACAGGGGCAGAGATAGGCTTCCTCCATTTAAACCTCCCCTTCCAAGGGTCCATTCTGGTTCCTGCTCCTTGGAGGTGGCATTCCCTCCCACCCACATTCTTTTTTCATATGTTTTTCTCTAGATTATGTACTGTGCCTGTGTATTTTTCTAGGTTGTCGCAGCTGGCAGGACACCTGATCTAACTGCTGTTTAGAACCCTAATTTTATGAAGCTGTTAAAATTAAGGTATATCATTTTGGGTCATTTGACTCGGTAGCGGGGCGTGGAGGTCCATGCTTGCTCTCTAAATCCTAGCTGGATGAGTTTTATTTGTTTGAGTACGAGCTATCTAGCTGCTTAAGGCAGGTAGATTATCATTGGACAGATACATACATGTCATTTTATTTCTGCTCAGGTGTGGAATCTAATATTTGGTTCTCTAATTTTACAATAAATGGTACTATAGCCTTTTATTATCATACTTATGATCGTGTTCTTTTTTGATGGTTGCATGTGTCAATATAGGATAAAAATTTGTATCATAAACTTGTAGTGAAATTATGACAAATCCAGTGCAAATCATAACCTGTTAAACTGTATATTATGTATGTTTAACCTGTAACCCGAGATCTTTGGGGAAAACGAGATAGAAAATTAATTTAAAAATAAAAAATAAAAAATATATATATAGTTATGGCTATTACCTTCTTTATACCTACTCTTCATTGCATGTGCAAGTAAGCTGTCCAGAAACTAAATAGAGGTTCTTTCCCCCCTTTTTTGTTCCCTCTTTCTCTTTCTATTACTCTCCCCTCATTAGAGACTTCTTAATCACTGTGGATCATATTCTAAAAGCGGCGCCTTAAGTTAGATGCAAGGGGACACCCTACCAGCGCCTAACTTAACTGGCAAAGCCATTAAAAAATTATTTAAAAATTGTTTTAAAAAAATGTAGGCACCTAGAGGCACTTACAAAAACAGCACCTTCGTCGCACCTACAGAGGTGTCTTAGAATGCCTGGGGTCAAAGTTGGCATGGTTAACACCGGAAATGACCTTAAGCGTTCTTAGGCGCCTCTGTAGACATGATCCATGTCAAACCTAGGTCCTTCAAAACCCTGGCCTACATTTTTGTTTGAGGTAGCGGCAATTCTACAAACGACGCCATTGCGTGATTGACACATGATCAGCGGCCATTGTTATGCTCTTTGATTTGGTGGGGGAATGCTATGGCCCGGCCCATCACCAGTTCTTAACTCCACCTCCTACCTTCTTCCAGCATTGGACTTTAAATATTCGGGGCAGCCACTGCGCAGCGTCAATGAGCAGGCCTGCTCACGGAAAGCCTGGTCGTTGACGCTGCACGGCAGCTGCCCCTAAAGTACAACGTCGGAAAAAGGGGTGGGAAGGCAGGCACCGATTGGCGCCCGCCAATATGGGGGGGAGGCCATGGTCCCTGTGGCCTCCCCCGTTCCGACGCCTATGACTGCTGATGTCGGCACTGCTTGTACAATCCAGCCCTGTGGATATACTGAAAACCTGAGTGGCTGGGTATATGCTGAGGACTGGGTTGAGAAATTCTGCTTTACACTCTTTCCCCGTTCTCACTCCTGTTCATGTTTCCTCCACCCTCCACCTGATGCTCTCCCTCCCTGGAACTGACCTGTTTTGGTGTTCCATATGAGGCAAAATTGAAAGTATATATTTTATGATATTCAGCTTTACCTCATATTTTGCAAAAATCAGAATCAAAATTTAATAGGTATAGCAATACAGCAAATATTAACAGATTGGAAAAATGGCTCAGTTCTGACTGAATGTACGTACCTGGTGGAATGCTGTTTGTCTGGTAAGGAAATATGAAGAGTTACCTGCTGTTAAAATGAATGTTTTTTCAAATGTTAAAAAAGGTATGGAGGCCTCCAGATGTTTATTGTCTGACTTCTGTATAATTTATTGGTCATTTTGCCATTGTGGGGCGTGTTATAATGTTATAATAGTTCATAAGTGTACATTTATTTACTAATTCAATAAAAAGTTTAAACTGAGATTGTAAGCTCAATTGAACAGAGATTGGGGGGCGTGGAAGGAGGGGGTTGTGGGGAAGGAGAGGGGGCAGAGAAGAGGACACAAGGGGTCATCACTGCCCCAGGCACCTCCTACCCTCGCTATACCACTGATAGAGTTGAATATAATACTCCTAAGGAATTGTTACTTTCTGATGGATTTATATTGAAAGTTGACCGTGTCATCAAGATCCTTCTCTTCATTTAGATATACTATTGTCTTTTAAAATTTCATATAGATACAGTGATTAGAGCCACTTTCTACAAATTACACTGTCTTAGGAAACTTCGATCTTTTCTTGATGAATAACATTTTTAAGTTCTTTTGTTAAATTCTTTATTCATTTTCAAATTTACAATAAGTGTAACAATATATCCAAACAAATTAACAATAAATATAACACTTAATAATCATCAATGGTACAAATAATGTGCTCTTATCTCCTACCCTTCTTATCATATAATCAATACCTTATATAATATGTAACAATAAATTTACCCTCCCCTCCCCCCCTCACAATCAAACTTGTAAATTTAAGGGGAAAAAAAATAAAATAAAATTTTTAAATTCTAATTTAAGCAATCATCCTCTCTAAACTAGATTGTTGCAATGGGTTATACCGTCTTCTCTCTAGCAATCTGATATCCAGGTGATTCAGAATACTATTGCAAAGATGAATTTTAAACGAAAGCGGTCAGATCATGTAACACCTACTTAACTCCCCCTCCCCTTTTACTAAGCAGCAGTAGAGGTTTCTACTTTGGCCCAGAGCACTAAATGCTCTGATGCTGCTCTGATGCTCATAGAAATTCTATGAGTGTGTGACAGGGTGAAGTTCCTGTCAGGACCTAGCAGAGGGAGTCTGAGCGGTGGAAAAGAGCTCATTTGCATATGAAATCTTGCAAAGGCACCTGGGAGCTGTCCACTCATTCTGAGTGGAAAAGGGTACTGAAAAGAGCTGCACCTGAGCAGAGAGCTGGGCAAAATAAGAACTCCTTTGGGAACCAGGTAACTCTCAAAGGGAGGAATGCTGGCTTTAACTTAATTCTTAGTAAGCCTGTAGACCAGTCTGTCCAGTAGTGCTTGGAGCATAGAGAGGGTTCAAGCTCAATGACCAGTAGAGGGCCTGGTAGAGAAAAAGAGACTGAGTGATTGAGAGAGTCCTCAGGGTGCGTGTCCAGGAGAAGACAACTGAGTGACTAAAAGTGGGTCTGGAAGAAGGAGCAGCCAGAGGGCCCAGTAGAACTTGGAGTAACCAGAGAGCACTCAAGCTTGATGACTGATGGAGTGACCAGTGAAGAGTGTCCAGTACTCATGGGGACCCAAAAGGACAGGGATCAGAGGACTGGCAGTGGCCCCACAAGGAACTAGAAGAAGAGATCAAGGTCCTAGGCTGATGGGGACTGGTGAGTGATTGGCGGCGGGGCCAGTGGCAACCAGTGGAGAGACTGATAATGGTACCAGAAGCTGCCAGAAGACCTAGAAAGAAGAAGCCTGAAGAACCAGAGATCATTGTCCAAAGGTGACTGGTTAGTGACTGGCGAAGGGATCGGCGGGACTGATTGTGACCAGCAGAGGGACTGGTAATGGTACCGGAAGTTGCCCAAAAACCTAGAAGTCCAGGGAGGGATTGTAGAGGACTCCAAAGAGAGAAGTTCCGGAGGGGCCTGGTTGTGTATGTGTGTGTGTGAGTGAAATGTGTTTTTATTAAAGCTTGGTATTGTTTTAGCAGAGCCTGATGTCGAAGGAGTGAGAAAGAAGACCAGAAATGCCTGGAGGTGAAGAAGTGATGGGTGATGACCACTCGGCCCGATCACAGAGCATCAGAGCAGCATTGGCACATTTAGCACCCTGCGCTGCGGTAGAAACCTCTACCGCGGCTTAGTAAAAGAGGGCCTTAGTAAGACTCCATTGGCTGCCTATTAAGGCTCGTATTATTTTCAGATGATCTTGTTGGGCTCATAAGATGTTTGTGGGTACTTATCCAGAATATTTATTTTCTTTGTTCTCATTTCCATTATCACCATTGTCTTCATGAGTTAGAGATTCCTGTTTGATTTACTTTCTATCTTTTGTTAGGGTTAAATATATATTTTTTTAAATCCTCTTATTTCCTTATTGGTATTCCTTATCTATTGAATTGAGGATAATTTCCTCTTATTTATTATTTCAAACGCAGCAGAAAATCTATTTGTTTATTAAAAAAAAAATTCTTAGATTTATATTATTATGTTATTGCGTTCTTAAGGTTTTTCTTTCTCTGCTTTGAACCTGTTTTAGGGAGTTGGTGGAATACAAGCACTATTGTGCTGAGAATCGGTTCAGCGAATGGCCACTAGGATGGTCTCAGGACTCAAGGATCTCCCATATGAAGAGCGCCTAGGTAAGTTGCAGCTATACACTCTCGAGGAACGCAAAGAGAGGGGTGATACGATAGAGACGTTCAAATACGTTACAGGCCACATTGAAGTGGAAGAAGACATCTTTTTCCTCACAGGACCTACGGCAACAAGAGGGCATCTGTTGAAAATCAAGGGTGGGAGATTTCATGGTGACACCAGGAAGTACTTCTTCACCGAAAGGGTGGTTGATCGTTGGAATGATCTACCACTTCAGATAGTTGAGGCCAACAACGTGCTCGATTTTAAGAAAAAATGGGACAAACATGGGGTTACTTCGTTTAGGGGGGAGGGTTCTTCGAGTGGGCAGACGTTGGGCCGACGGCCCTTTTCTGCCGTCATACTCTATGTTTCTGTTATTGCTCCTACCATTACCGTTGTGTGCAGCCTGTCAGTCTTCTGTGTAGTTCTCTGCATGTGTACTGAAAGCTAATAGCCTCATTGCCATCTTCCTAAATATGCTCTACACTGGTATCTAATGCAAGGTTTTGCATAGGGTTAGCTCCTCCTGTGCAAAACCTTCTTTTGCATCTGTGTGCCACAACACTGTGCACTACAGCTGTTCTGACCCTGTGCACAACCTTGCACATGTCACCGTATCAGCCACTGGGTGAGGCTGTAAATGAGGGACAGAGGCCAGCCGGGGTCTGAGCCCCTGTCTTGCCAAAGACTGGCCTCTGGGCTGTGTGATATGATCAGGACCAGCAGGAAATCCGCAGGAGATTAGAGACAGTGTTAGGACACCTTTTTTGTTTTAGACTTTTGTGACCCTTTTCAGGCCGTTTTATTTCCCCTTTAATCCCCTAATGTAGCAGCCTTTCCCTGCCGTTCCCCTGATTCAGTCATGCAGGGGGAAGCGGATTAAACCCCAATCCCTTTAACTGGCTCCTTTCAAGACAAATGGACCTTCAGTGGCTTTTCTTCTAAAGAGCCTTTGGAAATCTCTCTTAGAGGATCATTTACACATTAAATTAAAATCCCAATGATGCAGCAACCTTTGGGTGATAAAGGCAAAAAAGTGACAGCTTTGTGTCTACAGGCAGAAAGAGGGAAGGGAGGACAATTTAAGAGCTCCAGATCTCTTGTGGAGTGTTATACTTAAGGCTGTTTGAAGGCATCTGGGAGTGACGGCAGATAATCTTTATAACCACATCAGTTACTGCAACTTGTGACTTTGGTTATGGTTTTAATGAATAACAGGTTACTGATACACAGAACTTCCTTTACTACAGTAAAAAGAGCAAAAGGGAGCCTTACCCTGTTTCATTTCTTAGCCGATCTTATTTCATTCCAACCCCTCCCCCCTCCCCTTTTATCTTAAAGAAATAAATAGATCTTTTTTACATCAAAACATAGAAACATGATGGCAGATAAAGGCCAAATGGCCCATCCAGTCTGCCCATCCGCAGTAACCATTATCTCTTTCTCTCTCCACGATATCCCACTTGCCTGTCCCAGGCCCTTTTGAATTCAGACACAGTCTCTGCCTCCACCACTTCTGGGAGACTGTTCCATGCATCTATCACCCTTTCTTTAAAAATTATTTCCTTAGATTACTCTGGACCCTATCACCTCATAACTTCACCCTATGTCCTCTCATTGCAGAGTTTCCTTTCAAATGAAAGAGACTCGACTCATGCGCATTTATATTACGTAGGTATTTAAACGTCTCTATCATATCTCCCTTCTCCTGCCTTTCCTCCAAAGTATACAGATTGAGATCTTTAAGTCTGTCTTATTTAGTGTCTGGCACTCTTCACCCTGGAAAACTGAGACCAAAAGGGAAATGGGATAAAGGTGTAAACTTTAGGAAAGAGGTGAAAGCTTGATTCTTCTACCAAACTTTTAATGGAAGACGCTCAAGGACTAACACCTTCGGCAAATACTGTAGCAGGGTTTGTATATCAACACGTTGAGATCTAACAATTTCGCTGTCATTGCACCTTCTCTTTGGAATTTGCTATCTAATCACTTACGCATCGAATCTGTATTAAATCAATTTAAATTAAAATTAAAAACATTCTTGTTCCAGGATGCTTTTGGACTATAACTGTCCTTTTAAGGACCAAAACAAAGCTTTATAGCTTTTTACCCTCACCTATTGTTTTTCCCTCTTACTGTGCTCTTTTCTTTAAAGATTGTAGTTCATGCCCTTTTTCCCATTTGTGTGAAATAAGTTTATATGTCTTGTTATGTGTCTTATTAACCTATCCTGGTCTTGTTTAGTATTTCTAATTTTAATCTGTTTTTATGAAATTTTTTGCATTGTACACCGCCTAGAAATTTTATTAAGCGGTATAAAAAATTTCAATACAGTTGAAACTTTGAACTTGATATCCACTCCTACCCAAGCTGAGATAATATTCAGGCACCTCTCTGACTTCATGTAAGTGGTGTAGTAAGGGAGGGCAGGAAGAGCGGACCGCCCCGGGCGCCATCTTGGTGGGGGCGCCGGCATCTCTCCACCCCCCCATGCCATGCTCATGCCTTCCCTTCCCCGCCCCCCATACCTCTTTATAATCTTTGCCAGCGCGAACAATTACTCTAGCCTGTTGCTCGCGCCGGCCTGGCCGCCCTCTGAAATCATTCCAGGTCGCGGGGCCAGGAAGTGACATCAGAGGAAAAGCCTACGCCAGAACAAACAGCAGGTCGGAGAAGCAGCTCACACTGGTGAAGGTTTAGAGGTACAGGGGTGGGAAGGGAGGGTGTGAGTGTGGTGAAGGAGCGGAAGGGTGAAAAGGAGAGCACAGGGCATCCTGGGCGTCTCCTACCCTTGCTACACTACTGCTTCATGTGCAACTTTCTTTAAATTACTCCCCCTATTTTCTAACTCCTGGTTTTCTGTCTTACCTACCTACGAGGTCTGTTCAAAAAGTTCCAGGTCAGTTTGAATTGCGATCCAATGGGAAGTTCTTTTGAGACGTGCTAAGTGGCATTGGTTAGCTTGAAACCTCACATGTAACCTCCTTTTTTTCTGTTTGCCGATATCGGTTTTCATCTCCGAGCTACAGCAGGTTTTGTGAAAGTGTGTTTTCACGATCGGCTATGTTTCATCATGTGCGACCTCAATGAGCAGCGTTACAGCGTGAAGTTCTGTTTTAAATTAGGTAAGACCGCTACAGAAACATATGAGATGTTGAAAGTGGCTTATGGGGAACATGTCATGAGTCGTGGAAGGTGTTTTGAATGCGTCAAAATTTGTGAATTTTGCGCAAAAATGCGATGACAGTTCTTCCCCCAGCCACCTTGCTCTCCTGACTCGGCCCCTGCTGACTTGTTCCTAAACTTAAATCCACACTAAAAGGAAAGCGATTCAACACCATTGAAAGCATAAAGCAAAATTTGATGCAGCAACTTTTGACGATGCCTGAAGATACATTGAAGGACTGTTTCCAGCACTGGAAACGACGTTGAGAAAAGTGAATACATAGGGAAGGGGGCTCAAAGGAATAAGTGGTGAGATTGTTTAATAATTTTTTATAAAATCAGTCCTGGAACTTTTTGAACAGACCTCATATATGTTCCACCTTCACTTACACCCTGTGCTGTCCATTAAAATGTTTTATTGCAGATTGTGTTGACATTGTAACATATCATATTACGCCAAATTTTGTATTCTTATATGAATATTTATACTGCTGTAATTGTCTATTGCCTATGTTTGACTTACTCTTGCTCTGCACCGCCTTAAGTGGATTCCTTCAAAGAGGCAGTAAATCAATTCTAATATATAAATCTACCCAAAAGAGAATTGAACACTCAGCAACAAGAGCTTAACTCTGATACCATATGAAAGCCAATGAAAGAAAAAGCCTCAGTTATACAGGAGGGGGGGAAAACCACCCAACCATCCTTTCATCATAGGCAGAAAAAAAACATTTGTGGCTACTATATATATCTAGAGAAGTGCAACAAGAAAAACATGAGAATCAATCATATTTCTAATTCCACTGTACAAAACTGTGATAGCTTAAACTGCAAGTTCAGGAAAAACTATGTGCAGCCAGCCTACGATTGTTTCGTGTCTGACATGCCACTTCTTCAGGGCTACAAAGGCTCACGTAGCAGGAAACTGCTTCACACTTTTATGCATGCGGTGGCAACTCAGGGATACTGCCAACTGCTGCAGAGCTTGGAGATTTCTGGCTGCTAGACTGGAAGAGGTGGTCTTCAGTTAGCAAGGCTTGGAGATCTCTGCCAGCTCAATTATTTATACAGTACCATATTTTTCGCTACATAAGACGCACCTGACCATAAGACGCACCCTAGATTTAGAGAAGGAAAAACCAAGCAAAAATATTCTGAACCAAATTGTGCCTCTGAACCCAGCCCCCTAGAAAAATAGTCAAATATACTGCAGCAGACAGATTTTGATCACTAAATTGAAATCTTACCTTTGTTGTCTGGTGATTTCTGGTTGCACTAGATAGTTCTTTCTTTCTTTTTTTTCCTTCTTTCCTTCCTCAGGCCCAAGAATTGTCTCTTTCAATTCCCTCCTTTCTTCCTATGTCCCAAGTTCGAGCTCCCTCCCCCTCGCTGCCTTCCAGCCTTTGTCCTTCCTCTCTCCCGCACCGAAGCCTGCCTGCCTTCCTCCCTCCCGCACCGAAGCCTGCCTGCCTTCCTCCCTGCCTGCCTGCCTTCCTCCCTCCCGCACCAAAGCCTGCCTGCCTTCCTTCCTGCCGCACCAATTCCTTCTCCCTGGTCTGCCACTCGCCCACTGCTGCCACAACTCCACAAAGGGAAGGGCTGGCGGCGTGCAATTGGGCCCACAAGTCTTCCCCCATTCTATTTGCTTTCTTAGCCACTGCTGCAGATTGAGCTGAGGGTTTCAATATATCCTCAACGATGACACCTAGATCCTTTTCCTGGACAGTGACTCCTAACACAGAACCCAGAATCACATGGCTTGCACACATTAAACATCATCTGCCATGCTCACATGCCACCGAGGAAGATGTGGGGGAGTTGCCAGTGCCAGAAATGGTATTCAATTCTGATGAATCAGAGAAACTCAAACAAATCTCTGTAACATTGGAAGATGTAATGGGAAAATTTGACAAATTGAACAGTAGCAAATCGCCTGAACTGGATGGCATACATCCCAGAGTGATGATAGAATTGAAAAATGAACTTGCCGAGCTATTGCTAGTAATTTGTAATTTCTCTCTACAATCCAGCATAGTACTGGAAGACTGGAGGGAGGCCAACGTGAAACCAATTTTTAAAAAGTGTTCCGGAGATGATCCGGGAAATTATAAACTGGAGAAGCAGACAGCGGTACCAGGCAAAATGTTAGAGCCTATTATAAAGAACAAAATGGCAGAACATATATATAAGCATGGATTAATGAGAGAAAGCCAACATGGATTTAGTCAAGGGAAATCTTGCCTCACCAATCTACTTCATTTCTTTGAAGGGGTAATTGAACATGTGAATAAAGGTGAACTGGTTAATATTATGTGTTTGGATTTTCAAAAGGCATTTGACAAAGTACCTCATGAAATACTTATGAGGAAATTAGAAAGTCATGGGATAGGAGGTAATGTCCTTTTATGGATTGAGAACTGGTTGAAAGACAGAAAACAGAATAGATTTAAATGGTCAATATTCTCAATGGAGAAGGGTAAATAGTGGGGTTCCCCAGGGGTCTGTGCTGGGACCGCTGCTTTTTAACATATTTATAAATGATCTAGAGATGGGAATAACTAGTGAGATAATTAAATTTGCTGATGGCAAAGTTGTTCAAAGTTGTTAAATCGCAAGAGGATTTCATGAGACTGGGCATCAAAATGGCAGATGACTTTTAATGTGAGCAAATGCAAATGGATGCATGTGGGAAAAAGGAAGCCAAACTATAACTATATGATGCTTGGTTCTATGTTAGGAGTCACTGCCCAGGAAAAGGATCTAGGTGTCATTGTTGAGGTTACAGTGAAATCCTCAGCTCAATGTGTGGCGGTGGTTAAGAAAGCAAATAAAATGATAGGAATTATCAGGAAAGGAATGGAAAACAAAGATGAAAATGTTATAATGCCTTTGTATTGCTCTATGGTATGGTCGCACCTTGAATACTGTGTGCAATTCTGATCACTGTATCTCAAAAAAGATATAGTGGAATTAGAAAAGGTACAGAAAAGGGTGACAAAATTGATGAAAAGGATGGGACAACTTCTCTATGAGGAAAGGCTAAAGCAGCTAGGGCTCATCATTTTGGAGAAGAGACGGCTCAGGGGTGATATGATAGAGGTCTATAAAATGCTGAGTGGAGTGGAAAGGGTAGATGTGAATCACTTGTTCACTCTTTCCAAAAATACTAGGATTAGGGGGCTACAAAGTATAGATTTAAAATAAACCGGATAAAATGTTTCTTCATACATTGTGTAATTAAACTCTGGAATGTGGTGAAATCAGTTAGCTTAGCAGGGTTTAAAAAAAAGGTTTGGGTAATTTCCTAAAAGAGAAATCCATAGGCCATTATTGAGTATGTTGGGGAAACACACTGCTTATTCCTAAAATAAGCAGCATAAAATCTGTTTTACTATTTGGGATCTAGCTAGGTACTTGGGACCTGGCTTGGCCACAGTTAGAGAAACCACACAACGAAACACCGCTTCCAGCAAAGTGGTGTTGATGAGCTGGAAACTCCCAGATTTATTAATAACATAAGTTAAAAATAAAATGCATAAAACAATACCAGTGATAAAAACAGTTATAGCCAGTAATAATAACAAATAGTCCCAGGTTTATACCAGTCTGTGTAAAAGTAAATCAATCATCTGTCTGCGGGCGATTCCACCGTAGCATATACAATGGCAGCAGCTAGTAGTGACCCAAATATAGTATGGCAAATCAGCCGGCAAGTGGTGTAGCAAATTAGGAACCAAATGGATGAGTCAGAGCCCACCCGGTCCGTGTTTCGGCGTGCAGAAATGCCTTCATCAGGGGGCCCCTTATTTAAAATCACCCAGCTGATTCAGAAAGAATTTGTAAATCACTCCCCCCCTCTTTGACAAAGGGGCGCTAAGCTTTTTAGCATGCGCTAAACGCAGGCTAAATGCTAACGCGTGCATGTTATCCTAGCAGTTAGCGCATGGGTTAATTTAGCGCACCTTTGTCAAAGAGGGCCTCGGTGTTGCAAATATCTCTGACGCCAATGCTGAGCCAAAAAGCCAAGAAGTGTTTCGTTGTGTGGTTTCTCCTTTGTTCAGTGGAGTTCTGAGATTCCTTGTTTGTTTTAGGCTACTGTTGGTAACAGGATGCAGGGTTTGATGGACCTTCGGTCTGTCCCAGTATGGCAATTCTTATGTTCTTATGTACATTTTTTAAATGAATAGGAGAAAATATTTTTTACACTCAATGAATACTTAACCCCTGGAACTTGTTACAAGAAGAGGTGGTTACAGCGTCTAGCATATCTGGTTTAAAAAAAGGTTTGGACAAATTCTTGGAGGAAAAGTTCATAGCCTGCTATTGAGATAGACATGGGGGTTGCCACTGCTTGCCCTGGGATTGGTCGCAATGGCACCTAACAGAAACATACAGAACTATTTCTTATCAAATGGGCGACACAGGCTTGTTTTAAAGCAGTTTCTAAACAAGAACAAGTACAAGTTTTCGATGAGGCTGATGTGGGTTACAGCCAGTGAAGTGAGAAGCACTTTTTGAATCTTCCTCTGATGCAGCGGTGGAAATGGCGAAATGGGCATCCCGTTAACTGAAGCCTGCTGAGATAAGTGTGATGTTTGAATCTTTCGAATCTTGTGACTGTGTGTCACATCCCCGGTGGCTCTGATTGAAACTAACAACAGTGCTATAATGGAAACGTTTTGATTGCATGAAGAACCCTCTTTACCAGTTTGCTGCTAATCTTTGAAATGTTATGCATCCTGGGGGTTAAATTTGGGTAATTTGATAATTTATTAGACATACTAGTTTTTTAGTCCGTTACATTAACGGGTGCTAGAGTATGTCTGTAGACTTAGGCATTTCTTTTTTTCTGTATGTCTGTCTTTCTTTCTCTCTCCCTGCCCCCTTTCTTTCTTTCTTTCTGTCTCACTCCCTGGCCTCCTGTCTGTGTTTCTTTCTTTATGTCTCTCTCTCTCTCTCTCTCTGCCCCCTGTTTGTCTTCCCTTCTCCCTTACTTTTAACTTCCCCCTGTCCAGCAGCATCCCTTCCCTGCTCCCCCTGTCCACCAGTAGCCCTTCTCCCTTCCTTTTACCTCCCCCTGTTCAGCAGCACCCCTTCCCTGCTCCCCCTGTTCACCACTAGCCATTCTCCCTTCCTTTTACCTCCCCCTGTTCAGCAGCACCCCTTCCCTGCTCCCCCTGTCCACCAGTAGCCATTCTCCCTTCCTTTTACCTCTCCCTGTTCAGCAGCACCTCTTCCCTGATCCCCCTGTCCACCAGTAGCCCTTCTCCCTTCCTTTTACCTCCTCCCTGTTCAGCAGTACACCTTCCCTGCTCCCCCCCTGTCCAGTAGCACCCCTTCCCTGTACCCCCTGTGCAGCAGTAGCCCTTCTCCCTTCCTTTTACCTCCCCCCTATCCAGTAGTACCTCTTTCCTGCTCTCTGTCCAGCATCCGCTAGACCTGGCAGCCTAGGACAGTCCGCCTCGCATTATCGAAGTGGGCTGGCCTAGCAAATGCTCCGCAGCCGCACAGCTCAGTGGGAGTGACAGAGTGGGGCCAGTCTTCAGCGACGGAGGAGGAGGGCGAGAAGTAGTAAAGATCGGACACTAAGCTCTCTATATTCCGTGGCCGTCTTGGCAGCAGGGGCCCTGGTTTACTGAGGTCGGACCCCCCCAGCCAGGCAACAGATCCATATGGCGGCGAAGATTAAGCCGGAGGGGGATAGGCCAGATGGCTGCCGAGGCTTTGTTTCCGCAGCCATCTTTCCTGTCGGGGCAGGAATGTTGCTGGGGAAACACGTGCAGGCTCCTGCTGCACATGCGGGGACACAGCACTACAGAGGCACGGGAATACGGGGATTGAAGTGCGCATGCGCGCTAAGGGTATTATTTTAGCGGATATCGATTAGTGCAATATTATGTTTGCTAATATGGGATGCATGCAGTGGAGTTTTTTGAGCCAATGAATGAAAGTGAGCCAAGCAGGTTTTATGTTCCCCGTAGGGGGTTCGACAGTGCTGTGTTCTTTACATCGTTTATTGTGAGCTTCTATACCGCTACAAATGACTGGGGAGTCAATTCAGAGCAGTTTGCATGAGCTTCTGTAAAAAGTGTTACAATAAGGCATAATTATGGCATAATCAATCATCTTACTTATGTTACCGGCACATCGATCGTCATTCTTATTTGCGTACGTTCATACTAAATCAATCGTCCTACCTATATTCACATTTAATATTAGGTTTACTATTGCAGCTAAGTTACACTATCCCCCTCTTCTACTAAACCACGCTATGAGCGTCGGGAGCAGCGCGGCTCTCTGCACTAAAACCGCTAGCGCAGTTTAGTAAACGAGGCCTTATATTTACACACCTCCTAAGGCAGGGGTGTCAAAGTCCCTCCTCGAGGGCCGCAATCCAGTCGGGTTTTCAGGATTTCCCCAATGAATATGCATGAGATCTATTAGCATGCAATGAAAGCAGTGCATGCAGATAGATCCCATGCATAATCATTGTGGAAATCCTGAAAACCCGACTGGATTGCGGCCCTCGAGGAGGGACTTTGACACCCCTGTCCTAAGGAGTTCGGCCTATTCAACTAAGTATGTATCTGTATCTACATCTGAGGCTTTTTCTCCAATTTTTGATGGGCAGTGCTGTGAACTTGGGTCCTAAGTGTGATCGAATGCGTATGCTATAGTGTGTTTGAAATTCAGTCCTCTTTGTGTAGTGTAGCTGTAAATTTCCTCTCATTGAGCACCATGTCCTGCTCCCAAAAGGTGAATGCTCCATAGGATTGTCAACTGGTGCCAATTTCACCCAACAGGTTTGATCCAGTCCAGGTTTTACCATCGCATGCAGGTACTTGTAGTTCTATTTTCCAAACCGGCTTCCCTGGGAAAAAGCAAGACTACAAGTTCATGCATGCAGTGTGTAAACCCAGGGCTGGATCAATCCTGTTGGACAAATCTGGAGCCAGTTGGCAATCCTAATGCCCCAGGTGTTTCCAAGAAAACACGTCCTTGGTGCATCTATTGATTAATAATTATTTTAAGCAATTTTCAAGCACACCTTGATAAGATGCCTATACATGTTACATGCTATGAACTCCAGAAGGAAGCTCTCTTTGGTACAATGCAAGTATTAACCATGACAAGTGTTAGCAGTAAATTTGAAACACAGATCATACTGCATAGGGGAGTGTGTGGTGCAGTGCTTAGAGCTACAGCCTCAGCACCCTGAGGTTGTGGGTTTGAATCCTGCACTGCTCCTTGTGACCCTGGGCATGTCACTTCATCCCCCCCAAGTACATTAGATAGAGTGGGAGACTGCCAGGACAGTTAGGGAAAAATACTCGAGTACTTGAATAATTTGTAATCTGCATAGAATTGTAGGATATGCAGAATCTAAATTATTAAAAAAATAAATAAACCTATACCCTGGCTTAGCAGTAAAGTTCAATATTATCAATGTATGCATAAAACTAACCCATTTAGAGACATATATTATTTAATTTTCTATACTGTTCTCCCAAGGGAGCTCAGAATGGTGTACATGAATTTTTTTTCCTGTCTGTCTTGGTGTGCTTGCAGTCTATCTAATGTATCTGGGGCAAGGGGGGATTAAGTGACTTGCCCAAGGTCACAGGGAGTAATGTGGATTTGAACCTGCAACCTTGTGGTGCTGATGCTGCAGCTTTAACCACTGCACCACACTCTCCCCCCACATCAAGAACAGCTTTTGGCCCTTTTCACACTCAGAAACGTAATCATGCCTGTCTCCAGTTCACATTAACCACATGCTATAAAAATAGTTACCAAAAGAAAAAGTGGGGAGAGAAGAGGATGGGAGGAGTAAAGAAACGGTGGAGCAAGTAAGGGCTAGAGGGGAGGCAGCAGGAAAAAGAATGAGAAAAGGAACACAGATTTTTTAAAAAAGCAACGAAAGAGTTTAGGAGAGAAAAGAAGGAAGAAGGGCCAAGCACAAGGGGAAGAGAAGTGTTGCTCACGAAATTAAAAAAAGATTTTTTACTGCTTGTAAGAAAAAAGATAATCCTTACTAGAAGATTTCTCAGTTCGCCCTGGGGAGACCAGAGGCTGAATCACTAGCTTAATTATGCTGCAGAGCAGATGTTTCACTGTTCAACAAAAAAATGATGGATTCTGAGGGAATGAAGAAATCGTACTAAGTTCTACATATTTGGAGAACTAAAGCTGATTTTGCTTTTAATGGCAGTTGCTGAACTAATGCACAGAAAGATGGGTGGAATCACACCCAAAAAAGCACCAGAGGCAGATGGACAGGCAGACTACAGTACCATACTAAAAAAACCAAGGAGCAACTACTATAATAACTTGTGTTGAACCATAAATAATCAAAAAACTATCTCCACAAGTTTGAATAAATAAATACATACAAATATAAAATGTACTAATAAAGTGCAAGAGTGTTTTTCGGGTACTGTAAAAATGCCATAAAGTGCTCAGTCACCAACCAAAAAGTGCTGGTTGTAATGAGGGACCATCATTGCACTATAAAGTCCCTCTTGCTGCCATCCAGAAAACAATATGTACACTATAATATGCCATTAAACAAGTTTACTATCTTTACTTATCTGATTCATAATTGTATTTATTTATTTATTCAAACTTGTGGAGATAGTTTTTAGACTACAGTACCACACAGATGACAACAGACAGACCCTGCCAATACCCACCCCAAGCTGGCAAATAAGCAGAAGCTATTCTCCCCTCCCCCCAAAAAAAGAGTTATATTGTCTATATATTATAAAATACAGTATCTTAGGGCATACTGCTTCTCCTTGGCCTACAGCTCTTAATTTACTTCATTTTGACAGTAACTTTTCTCAAAAATTGCATTCCTGGCTTTATGAAATTTGTGTGGGCAGAACTAAATTCTCTGTTTCCTCCCCTACCATATTGTTCATCCCTTTCCCCAACTTTTTATTTTTATTGTAATCGCTGATTCCCTCTTTCCTCAAGTTCTCAATTGGATTTCATGTTTTGTTTCCCACCCAATTTAATTTTTACTTTGTTTATTTTAAATTTTTATTGTAAACCGCTTAGATTTCCCTTTGGTTTTATATTTGCGGTATGTTTTGTTTAAATGATTTTTATTAAGCCAACAGGAAATGACAGATACAGAGTATTCAGCCAAAGAAGCAGGGCTCAAAGAGAACAAATTTTGTTGATAATTCAACCCCACCCCACCACCATCAGTCGGAAAGAACAATATACTGGAAGACAACAAAAGAACAGGAATAGTAGTATAACACAGTCAACAATTCTTGCTTGAACTTGGATGGACTAGAGAATCTATTGATGCACCAGAAAGAGAGAGTGAAGAGTGAGCAGTGCCAAGCAAAGATGGACACGAGTGAAACTAAATTAAGTTAAACATCGTGAGAAATCATTTTAAAGGAACTAGATATGCAGGAAGAGAGAACGAGAACAAAACCCCAGAGGAGGGTAAGAGATGGCAGTGAGGAAGAGGCATGGTCGGAGGATGGATAGAGGTGGCAGTGAAGGGGTGTGCAGTAACAGACAGACTGGGAAATAGATGGCAGTGAGGGATGGAGCAGAACTGGAAGCAAGGGAGGGTGCGGTACTTTAGGGCATGGGTGAGCAATGGCAGCAAGGAAGGAGTGTGGGAGTGTTGAGGGGGACAACCAGCTTTAAGGAGAAACTGGAAGTCAGCAGTCATCAGATCTGATGTTGAAAAATCCCTCACTCGACCCTAACGTGCCCGGCAACTTTAGACCTATCTCCAATCTACCCTTCATCTCCAAGATCCTGGAAAAACAGTGCTAAACCAATTACACTCCTTCATCGAGGAACAAGGAGCCCTATCCACCTTCCAGTCAGGATTCAGGAAATTCCACATGTACTTAAGCCGTCTCTCTCGACATCATTGATGACTGCTGGAAACTGATGGATAAGGGTAATGATATCCTTCTGGTGTTACTGGATCTCAGCGTAGCGTTTGACACTATTGACCGTCCCCTCCTCATTGCACAACTCTCTGAAATTGGAATACAAGACACTGCATTACGAAGGTTCGTGTCCTTCCCATATAATAGATCCCAAAGCATACTACTCAACAGTGCACTATTGAAACCAAAACCAATCAAATACAGTGTTCCGCAGGGGGCTCTACTATTTTCCCTATTAGTCAATATCTACATTAGACCTGTCCTAGACATAGCCCACAAATACCAAATACAGATTCACTCCTTCAAGTTTATTAAAAATTTGATTAATCGCTTATCATGGTTTCTAGGCGATATACTTTAAAATATGGGAACATAAAAAACAAAACCATTTAAGACAAATTACATGGCCAATCAGACTTACTATTAACTACAATAAATTCAAGAAAAGTAAACATAAAGAGGTAAAAAAAAAAAAAGAGGAAGTGAAGAAGGGGAGGGTTGTTCTTATTCATGGCTCTGGCTTACTAAATTGAAAAGAAGGGGAAACGTCATAGCTCGAAAGCGTCTTTGAAGAGGAAGCATTTGAATTTGTCTAAGGGCTCCTTTTACTAAGGTGCGCTAGTGTTTTTAGCGCACGCACGAAATTACCACGTGCTAAACCGCGTGCTCAACGCTGGCGTCAAGGTCTAGCCTGCGCAGCAATTTAGCGCATGCTATTCCGTGCGTTAAGGCCCTAACACACCTTAGTAAAAGGAGCCCTAAGTCTTTTTCTTCCCTAATGAGATTAGGGAAAGAATTCCAAATGAGAGGGGCTGTTACTGAGAATATTGTCGTGCGGCAAGTGTTAATAGAATCTTTAGCAAGGGAACGGATAATAATAACTTTATTCTTTTATACCGCCATAACCAAAAGTTCTAGGCGGTTTACACTAAAAAGAGCTGGACAATCAGCGAAATACAATAATATAGTAAAAAAATACAAATATTTGTAAAATAGAATTTCAATAATAAAACTCACTAAGTAATAAACTTATCGAACAAAGTGGTCTTCATTAATTTCCGAAAACAGCAATATAGCTTGCTGAATACATTTACCTAACTAAGATTGTTGCCTACCAGCTTGAAATGCTAGGGTCCTGTCCAAGAAGGTCTTATATCTACACCCATTAATTTTTGGATAAGCAAATGGTCTATGCAACACAAAATGAGGAAAAAGGTAAGCTGGAGACAATCCCGATATCAGCTTAAAGCAGATACAGGAAAATTGCCTCCAACGGCAGCCAATGAAGTAAACAATAATATGGACTAATATGGTCATTCTTTTTTAAACCAAAAATCAATCGAACAGCTGTATTCTGAATTATCCTTAATTTCCTTAGAATTTTTTTGGGTGCTCCTAAATAGATGATGTTACAATAGTCTAAAATAGATAAAACTAATGCCTGCACCAATAGTCTGAACGATAAAGGATCAAAATATTTTTTTATGATTCTTAATTTCCACAATGTAAAAAAGCATTTTTGTACCACTAACTTCGTGTGTTCTGCTAGTGTCAAATGTCGGTCTAGTGTGACTCCCTAGTGTTGTGTTGTGTTGTGTAGTAGCTCTGAGAGCTCTGGAAGGAACATGGGCGATGAGAAATTTGTCAATAAAGGCAGGAGCCTTAGTTGTTTGTGTTTTGAAGGTTATCAAAGCAATTTTATGTTATTCTATGGGGGATGGGAAGCCAATGGGCTTTTTTCAACAGAGGGGTGACATGATCGAATTTCTTGGATTTGGTGATGATTTCGATAGCAGTATTTTGGATCAATTTAAGTCGTCTAATCTCTTCGCAGATGACGTCCAACTATATCTACCACTAGGAGAAACCCACAACTCCCAGATTATGAAACTCCTCTCAGAAATCAAAAACTGGATGTACGTCAACAAATTACAGCTAAATGCCTCCAACACAGAACTTCTTTGGATCCACAAAGAGCACTGCAACTACATCCGTCCATCCCTGCACTGGAACTCAACTACCATAAC
The DNA here is from genome assembly GCF_902459505.1 of Geotrypetes seraphini. NCBI lineage: Eukaryota > Metazoa > Chordata > Amphibia > Gymnophiona > Dermophiidae > Geotrypetes > Geotrypetes seraphini. The sequence goes on from NC_047086.1 coordinate 220,529,393, forward strand.
TGCAATGGACCAAGGATGCAGCCTAGGAATACTCCTTGACTCTAACCCAGTGTATCTCAAACTGTGTGCCTCCTGAAATTCCAAGTGTGCTGCGGCACACTGAGGAGGAAGAGAGGCGCCTGCCAGCTGACTTCCCTACACGATACAGTGCCAGCGCTGCCCGATTTGCCAAAGGCCTGCATGTTTCCCCCTTCTCTCTAGTGTCCTCCGGCTTCCCCCCTGGCCTCCTGGTCTCACCTTGAAAGCTAATTACAGCAGCCTGCAGAGGATCGTCGGTAGGTAAAATGATTTTATTTTCAATATAGTGATTGAAATGTGTCAGTTTTGAGAATATATATCTGCTGTGTTTATTGTGTATATATGGAAAATGAATGGAAAAAATTGCATTAAAATTAGTAAAGGGGATGGTATCTGGAGCAGAGCTTGGATGGGCCTAGGGAGGTCTGCAGTTGATATTTGTTAGACTTAGGGGTACTTAGCTTGAAGTAGTTAAGAAACACTACTGTAGGCAATCAGCTGGCGCCAGTGCCTCTCCTTCTCTCTGGCCCTCTTCACTGCTAGCACCCCCTACTGGCATCTCAGGGCCCATCTGGAGGGCCTCTGCAAATGCGCGGACGTCAACGTGATGATGTCATGCTTATGTGTGATGTCATCACCGTGACGTCTGCTCACTTCTGGGTGCCTCAAGCCGTGGCCACTACCTCTAGTGTGCCCCAGCTCGAAAAAGTTTGAGAGATGCTGTTCTAACCTATTGCTTTCCAACCATATCACTCAGGGGGTATCTTCCTGCGACAATTCTGAAAAATAAGGAACTACTTTTCTGAGACTGACTTCACCCAACTACTCTATGCCTTCGTCCTCTCACACATTGACTACTGTAACATGCTTTTCATTGGACTCATAGCGAAGAACCTGCAGCGTCTCCAGTGAGTACACAATGCAGCAATCTAAAAAAATCTCCATGCCTACGACCCTGTCTCCCAGGCTCTATCATCAGCTCACTGGCTACCCATAGGCAAACATTGTGTCTTCAAGGGCATGATGCTAGCATTCAAATCCTTGCATATGGCACTAGACTACATGACAACCAAGTTTCCTCCATACGTGCCAAATAGGTCCGTCCGCACCCAGGATAAAATATGCCTCAAAACGCCCCCTGGTTGTGTCCTTCAACTGCAAACCACCAAATGACATTCCTACTCTCACTTCATACCGAGCCACTGGAATCGACTGCCCCCACAGATCAGATCCCCTGAAGGACTCCTCAACTTTAGGAAAGCAATACAAACATACCTTTTCACCTAACTCCCCTGCCCATGACCGATGGATTACAAAGAAATGTATAATGTGTCACATTAGGATAAAAACTTGTATTGAAAAATCTTGCATTTTAACTATGGCAAATTGTAACCTGTTAACTGTATATTATGTATGTTAGAGAGAGAGAGAGCACAGAACCAGAGTGGAATTGTCCCAATCAGAAAGGTGAGCATCCCAAGAAGGCAGTGCAGGCAAATCTCTCTTATGCATGTTCACTGTGGATATCCTGAAAACCTGGCTTGGCAGTAGATCTCGAGGACCGGACTTGGGCAGCCCTGGTTTAACACATATATATGACAGCAATGAGCCTCAATGGTAAGACAGAGGATGTTAGGTTTAATACCTGCTGTCTTTATGCCAAAGAGGATTTCTTTCTGGAGTTCAGAAGAGATATATACACATACGAGTGATATCCTGCACAATTCTTAGGTCCTTGGATAGGATTTAAATTTGTGAAGGACACGACCTGTCAAAAGATTATGATGGGGTGCTAGCCCATCCTAGCAGAGAATGACGGGGTATGGTTCAATCAATGATCTGAAACGACGTTAAAAACACAGAATTTCATTTCTGCAAATTGGCACTTAACGAAAAAAGATAACACTCTTTTCAGCTACAGCAGGGGTGTCAAACTCCCTCCCGGAGGGCCGCAATCCAGTCGGGTTTTCAGGATTTCCCCAATGAATATGCAGTAGATCTATTAGCATACAATGAAAGCAGTGCATGCAAATAGATCTCATGCATATTCTTTGGGGAAATCCTGAAAATCCGACTAGATTGCGGCCCTCCAGGAGGGACTTTGACACCCCTGAGCTGCGGTGTTTCTGATCTGAGGAAGAAGGGTTTACTTTCGAAAGCTAATCATAAACTACATTAAGTTAGTCCAATAAAAAAAATATATTTTTTTTCCTTTGTGTTTTTGTTTTATTTCTACATATTACCAGCTACAATGGCAAACTACGGATCTGGGGATCTTCTGTTTCTCTCTTTGTTGTACAAATTACTTACTTGGCACTAACTCTTTTGTTGGCAGTGTCCTTCCAACAAAAGTTGGAAGCTGGAGTTGGAGTTGATCTTTGCTATCACTGTATCCCATTTTTAGGACAAGTTGGAGAGCTTATCACGAGACACAAGGTTGTGTTCATCCCAGGAAGATTTTGTCACAGAGAGGGCATCCTGTGAACTTAACAGTATTTGCGGTGTAAAAGTGAGTTTTTATGTTATGTTATGCATATAAAAAAGCTTTGCACGCACATTGATCAACATTATTACAACCCTCTCGTAAAGTTAGGGACACCTCACTGGCAGGGCAGGATTAATTTGTCGAGGGCCCCTAGGCACACAAGTACACTGGGCCCCCCTGCCCCGCCCTACCCCACCATGCGCCCAGGTGGAAACAGGAAGCTGCGTCAGAGGGAAGCTTTGGGCAAGCAGCACCGCTTGCACAATTACAGTTCCCGTTGCCTTTCTTACCCGGGTTACTTGCTTGTCTTACTTTCCGTCGATGGGTGGGGGGGCCGTGTTGAAGATCGGGGTGGGGCCCACGTTGCCAATCGATGCTGGAGGGGCCCATCACCGTTTGGAAAAAACAATGTTGATGCCCTCCTTCATCGGGCCCCCATGACCATTTTGGGCCCTAGGCACGTGCCTACTTGGCCTATTGGTTAATCCTGCCCTGCTCACTGGTATGCATGTTGCCCCACTTTTCATCATGCATTTCGAATCAAATGCATTATTAAATCTCATTGGGGTATTTTGCGCTATCACTCTATTTTTCAGGAGAGTCCCCATTTTGCGTTCTCTAAGGCAGAGGTTCCCAACCCTGTCCTGGAGGACCACCAGGCCAATCGGGTTTTCAGGATCACCCTAATGAATATGCATGAGAGAGATTTGCATATAATGGAAGTGACAGATATGCAAATCTGCTCCATGCATATTCATTAGGGCGATCCTGAAAACCCGATTGGCCTGGTGGTCCTCCAGTACAGGGTTGGGAACCACTGCTCTGAGGGACCTAATTTGAGGCAATATCTCATGAGATCTTAGTTCCTCTCGTCTGCAGCAACATCTCAAGCACAGAGTGTAACGGGTTGTCACCCTTGTGGCCATTGTAAGATTTGTCAACATAGGCCCTGTTTTACTAAGGTGTGCTAACCGAATAGCACGCGCTAAATGCTAACACATGCTAATCGGTTAGCGCACCTTAGTAAAACAGGGGGATAGTGTTGCATTGACTCAAATAGAGCCAGTGGCTTTGCGAGGGTGAGCGGCGCCTTCTCTGCCCCTCCCCCACCTCCACACGCTCTTTCCATGACCCCTCCCCTTCCCCCATACCTCTATAATGTTCCTGGTGCAAGCAGTAACCCCCAACCTGCTCTCACGCCAGCGTTGGCTCTTCCTCTGACGTCACTTCCTAGGTGCGGGTCCAGAAAGTAACATCAGAGGAAGAGCCGATGCTGGCGCGACAGCAGGTTGGGGGTTTCTGCTCGTGCCAGGAACGTTACAGTGGGGGGGGGGGGAAGGAAGCAGTGCACATGAGTAGCAGTGGCAGGGCGGAGAGGACGATGGGTGCCCTCGCCAAGACAGCACCCGGGGCAGACCGCCTCTCCCTTACTACGCCACTGTATTGCACTTATTGAAAATATTGAAAATGAATAAAGATTTATTTTTTTTTAAAAACCCCAAAACATTTGAGAATTTTGAGGCAGGAAAACAACAACTGACAGGTATTTTCCCTTAACCCCCTCTTTTATTAAGGCGTGCTAGCCGATTCAGTGTGCGCTAAATGCTAACGCATTCACAGAATATAATGGACGCATTAGCGTTTAGCGTGTGTATTTAGCGCGCACTAAATCAGCTAGCGCGCCTTAGTAAAAGGACCCTTAAGTTATTTAATACACTTTTTATAGATGGCGTTCTACAAGTCATAAGATTTTGATACGGTTATTTGTATTCATTTACAGAGACCTCTGCAGGGCACAGGTCTAATCTAATCTAATCTAAACTAAACCTTAGGTTTGTATACCGCATCATCTCTACATTCGTAAAGCTCGACATGGTTAACAAGAGTTAGGGTAGAAAGGAACTCCAGTGGAGGGAAGAGGCAAAATGAAGAGAAAATTTAGAGGACTAGAATAACCAGAGAGGGAGGAGGAGTTACATTTTTGAGAATAACCAGGTTTTCAGATGTTTACGGAAGAGTTGGAGGGAGCTTAGATTCCTAAGAGGGGAGGTAAGGTTGTTCCAGAGCTGAGTGATTCCGAAAGGGAGGGAAGAACCTAGTTTTCCTACAAATGAAACGCCTTTTAGAGAGGGAAAGGAAAGTTTCAGTTTTTGGGTGGATCTGGCAGAATTGGGGTTAGAGGAGTTCCAAGAAAGAGGAATGAAGGGAGGGAGGATACCGTGTAGGATCTTGAAAGTGAGGCAGGCACATTTGAAGTGGACTCTGGAGATAATGGGAAGCCAGTGGAGCTTGGATAAAAGCGGTGAGACGTGGTCGAATTTGTTTTTTGCGAAGATAAGCTTAGCAGCGGTATTCTGAATCCGCTGGAGTCTTTGAAGGTTTTTCTTTGTTAGGCTAAGGTAGATAGAGTTGCAGTAGTCCAGTCTGGAAAGGATGGTGGATTGAACAAGGACGGCAAAGTGTTTTTGATGGAAACAGGATCTCACTTTTCTCAGCATGTGAAGGCTGAAGAAACAACGTATAATCTTTCGAGTTCCTTAAAGCAGGATACGAAATGTGGTCATGTTGTTAAAGATAATTTATTCATTCATTTATTTATTTATTTTTACTAATTTTTGGTTGAAAGAAGTATTTTGATATTGAAGAAAGAAGATCTGGCACGCGTATGCACCTACCACAGATGTGGAGGGAGCGACGGTGCCTGTACTTCTGTGGAAGCTGGGCCAGATTCATTCTGGTGGTTGTTGAAGAGGTCTGTGGCACCTTCAGTTTGGTCAGTCTATGAAGTTGGTTGTACAAAGATGGCTTTGATCCTTCAGCAGGGTGGATGGAAGCTGGGTTCGGTACCAGATAATAGAATGGCAGAGTATGTTCTGTATGCCAAAGGGTTAGGATATTCTAAGGGGATGGTGGTTCATCAAATGGCTGGTTTTGCCTTTTTTAGTAAAGCCTTTGATTGGGGAAGTCCAGCTTCAGCGATCCTGGTGCATAGAATGTTCACTGGGTGGGAACACGCGATGCTGTATTGCCCTGATTCTAGGATCCCGATTACTCATGACGTTTTAATACCATTACTTCGGGTTTTGTCTTCCATAGTATACAACGGGCTTGAGGCCCTTTTGTTCAAGGCTGCCTTTTCACTGGCTTATATTGGAGCGCTTTGAATGGGCGAATTAGTGGCCACCGTAGGAGACATCTAAGGGGACAGCAGGTTACAACTTGAACACGTAATGTTACAGGATGACACTTTACATAAATAAACTGTTCGATGAAAAACGCACCATGCAGGAAGGAGGTCAAATTATTGCAATGAAGCGAGTGGTTGGGATGGAGGCTTGTTTCATATTGCATATAGTAGACTGTCTGAAGATTTGCCTGGTGGTAGGGCAAACCTTGTTGGTCCACGCAGACAGAAAGGTGTTAACCAGGTACCAGTATGCAGCTGTTTTAAAGAAAGTATTGAAGTTTCTGGGGGTGGATATGTCTGGTTTTGATACCCATTCATAGGTACAGCGACTAGTGCTGTTGCAGCTGGCATGGGTGAGGAAGTAATTATTTGCTGTTGGTCTTCGAGGGCTTTTAAGGGTTATATTCATTAAAAAAAAAAAAAAAAAATAGGAGGAGAGTATGGCGTAGTAGCTACAGCCTCAGCACCTTGAGGTTGTGAGTTCAACTCCACACTGCTCCCTGTGACCCTGGGCAAGTCACTTAATTCTCCACTGCCCCAGGTACATTAGATAGATTGTGCGCCCACTTGGACAAATGGGGAAAATGCTTGAAGTACCTGTATGTAGACTGCTTTATAAAACTACAAAAAGGCAGTATACAAGTCCCAATCCCTTTACCTGTGGGGAGAGGACCTGACTCCTTCAATTGGGGGCTATATTTCATTACTCCTGCAAGACTATTGCCTATTTTCCTTATTTAATGTCTTATCAAGGCCTTGAGGTCGGTTACATGACCCTTTGATTTGGTGTGGCTGCTGATCCCCCTCCACCTTGCCATGTTCAATTGTTGGAGACATAACTGGTTGGATACACTCAGTTTGGATTGTTGGCCATTTGTGTATCCATTGAGTTGGACACAGGGCAATGTATCAGACTCTACTTGGCCAAGGGACATCTGTAAGTTCAGATTTCATGGCTGGGAGTGTGTGACATGCATTGGTGTCATCTGTTGCCACTCTTGTACAATTTGCAATTCAGGCCCTGCCACTCAAGATTGCCGATTATCGACCTTGGATATAGCAACAGAAAACGCCTCATTGACACAGTAAACGATGACGTGAGACTTATTATCAGTTGGTATTAAACTACATGGGTTGTTTAGTCAGATGTCATTCCCAGATCTCAACAATTGGGGGGAGAAAACATGGGTGCACGGTCCAGTGAAGGTTAATAGGCAAGATAGGCTTTTGGCTCATGGCTTGGAATGGCTTTCAGCTGCTGAGTGACTGGATGGAATGGATATTTTTCTCAATGGTTTTCAGGAATTCATGGAACATTTTGTTAATGCCTGTGTTTTTTTTAGGTCACAGCTTCATTTGTATTGGGGGAGGGGCCAGTGAAATTAGCCACTGTTCCCCCTCTTTGGTGGATTCCTGAGCTACTGTAATTTTGGCTTATGGGGGGATCAGCACTGAACAGAAATTATGAATGAAAGATCAGGTTTCTAGTTGGGGTCATGAGACCTGGTGAACTGGGCATGGGGAACATGCCTGCTCCTTAAGCCTTAGCTAATTTTTTTTATTTTTTTTGTATACTGGTATTGTATTTCAAGGAGTGTGTGGCGCAGCGGTTGGATCTACAGCCTCAGCATTCTGGGGTTGTGGGTTCAAACCCCACGCTGCTCCTTGTGACCCTGGGCAAGTCACTTAGTTCTCCATAGCCCCAGGTACGTTAGATAGATTGTGAGCCCACCGGGACAGATAGGGAAAATGCTTGAGTACCTGATTGTTAAACCGCTTAGATAACCTTGATAGGCGGTATATAAAAAAACCTAATAATAATATTTTGTGTATACTGCTTTTTATCCTAAGCATTATACATTGAACTAATTATGGCAGTGTGTGAAATGGAGCTTACCAGCAAGGCAGTTAATTTGATGATGTCTGCTACTCAGCTGTCATGGCTTTAAGTAATATTCTTGTAAACTTATAGCTTGGGTGTGGAACTTGATTGCTGTAATAATTAATGATTATATTAACAATATATGACGCTGTGGCCTGGTTTACTTCCACTTGGTTGTTGGCATTATTATTGGTATGTTGTCTAATGTGGATTAAGCTGTGGGAAAATATATTGGGTGGGGGGGGGGTTTATGGATGCCCAGGATTGGAAGTCCCAGTTCCACAAGTTATTGCGTGGAGCTTGTTATCAGATGGAAGGTCCCAGGTGAGTGAAACCTCCGCATTCTCTACAGTTCTTTTAGGCTCTGCGGTCCCAGTCTTTTCCTAATAAATATTTTCCAGTGAATGAGTGTGATTACTTTCATGCTCCTGTCTGTATGCAAGTGTTCGGATATTAAAATGCTACAAACAAGCCTTGTGGCTCTAAAATGGATCACCAGGTGTTGATAAGATGACCTTGTATGCAGGAGAGCTTTTTAGAAGGAGGGGGGGGGGGTGGGGGTGGATTTGAGGGAGTGTAAAGGGAGCGGGGATTTGTAAAGGAAGAGTTGATGCACATTTTTTCACATGTATCAGTAATTTTATTTGGTCGTGTTGAATGACATGTACATTGCATACTGGATGCAAATGTCAATAAAAACGCAAACTGAATTTTAAAAAAAGAGAATGCTACAACCCATTACCAGATGCGGAGGTGAGGAGTGGTCTGGCAATACAGCTGCTGCCTCAACACCCTGAGGTTGTGGGATCAATCGCAGCGCAGCTCCTTGTGACCTTGAAACAAATCATTTAATCCTTCATTGCCCCAGGTTCAAAATAAATGCTTGTATATACATAAAAAGCACTGAATGTGGAACCACAAAAAGGCAGTACACGAGGACCATCCCCCCTAACTCCTTTCCAGTTCTGTTCTGAGTTTTATTCCTGAACTACATGCGGTAAGGGCATTGCCTTAAATTTAAAGCGCACTTGATGGTGTCTGTGCCGGGGCTCTGTGGGTGATGTCACCCACCTTTGAGAATACATGCATGCTGTCCTCGGAGAACGCCGGCTACAGGTAAGTATCGTTGGTTTGTGGGTTGTGATTGTTACTTTTTTAAAGTATTTTGTTAGTTACTGTTAACTGAGTCGAGCTCCTTTCTGGCAGAAGACCCGGTATATAAAGCTAAGTTTTAGTTTAGTTTAGATTTAACCCACTGAGATACTTCTGACTTTTTTTTCCTTATACTTGGCTGATATTGCCTTTTTTACTTATTCCCCTTTCTTGATTTGTTGATCATTACTCCCCCATTTACTGGGGGGTCTCCTTATTGTTTTCTTGGGTGCTTGAAAGATTGTCTTAATATTTCTCTTTTTGATGTGCTTAATTTAGCACTTATTTCAGGAAATGAGTCTTCTTTGCATTTGTGTAATATAAGATTTTTATAATATAGTTTTCCAGATTCCTTTGTTTATTTTACCATTTTATCTCTATTTGCTGTGAGCTGTCTTGTGTGTAGTTCAGTCCTATGTATCCCCCTTCCCTGGCTATATCTTCCCATCTAATGTGTTACCTACACCCAGCAGAAGAGATCTCTCTCCCCCCAACACACACGTATCCCTTTCTGTCCCATTCTGTCCAGCACCTCCTGCTGGTTGAGATAGAGGCTCCTTTCTCCCTGCCTGAATTCCTCTTTCAAGCCTCCCAACAGTGGGGATCTTTGAAGCAAATGGCGCTCCTCAAACCTCAGCTGGCTGGCAGGATCCCAGAAGAAAGTTTTTCTCCCTCGCTTTACAGTAGCTTTTCATTTCTGAAGCAGCTAATCTCGGTTAACACCCAGCAAATGAAAAGCCAAGGGGGAAATTCACAGACACTTTATCCCAGCGAGTTGAGGCAGAAACACAACAGGCCAGGAGTTGTTTGGAATTTGGGTGCTGTAGGGAAAAAAGGCGGCGTGTGCCTGTGTCTGACTGTTCTTAGGGAAGGTGTGTACCCCAGTCAGTGTATGTGATTGCACACCACATGCATGCCACATGATCTAAGTATGTGCTGGGTTGGTTTTTTTCCCCTTGCACAGTGAGGGTTTGATTGCTAGCACTGGTTGCCTAGTCAGGAATAGTTCATATGTGTTAGGTAAATCTCTCAACAGTTTATTGCTTATGTGGTATGACTGGGACGGCGGCTCCTAGACTCAACCAATGAGGCTGGAATGTTGTACATAGCTGATGGGATGCATGTAATGGTGTTGGGTGTTGTTGTCTGTGCTTAGAAGTGGCTGGAAGGATGATGCCAGTGTGGTTCAGGTGACACTGATATCTGTGCTCGGTGATGTAGTTGTGATAGCATTACCCATCTTCAGATGGATGGGCTGGGGATCGCTTTCCATGATTAGAAATTGTAAGTCGCACGGTGCAGGAAGGTCTCAAGTTCAGAAGAACTGCTGATCTCTGATATTTCAAATGCTACTGTGAGAAATCATACAGAGACAGCTGTGTAGACATTAGGTTCAATGCACAGTCCGGATGTAAAGGCAGTTGTGGCTATGGCAAGTCAAAGGCATCCTCCAAAGTTTCCCATATGTTACATATCAAATACATATATCACCTTTCCCTCTACTTCTACCTTATCCCTCCATCCTACTCTGCTCCCTCCTTCCTTCAAGAGTCTCTATCCCCTTCCCACTGTGTTATTATCCCCTTCTTCACTACTGCTGTTGATATATCAAAATTCCTCTTGGTGTTCAGACTGCCAAGTAATAGATATACCAAAGGAGAAAGAACTGATTATATGTTCCATCAGAGAAGACTTCAGGATTTACAGAACTAGAAGTCCATGAAATATTAGTGCATATAGATTAGGAATTGTTTTCAGAACATAAGAGTTGCCATACTGGGTCAGACCAAAGGTCCATCAAGCCCGGTATCCTGTTTCCAATAGTGGCCAATCCAGGTCACAAGTACCTGGCAAGATTTCATGGAGTAAACAGATTTTATACTGCTTATCCTAGGAATAAGCAGTGGATTTCCCCAAGCCATCTCATTAATGGCCTATGGACTTAGGAAATTATCCAAACCCCCCCCCCTTTTTTTTTTTTTTTTTTAAAAACCATGCTAAGCTAACTGCTTTCACCACATTCTCTGGCAATAAATTCCAGATTGAAGAAATATTTTCTCTGGTTTGTTTTAAATCTACTATTTAGTAGCTTCATTGCATGCCCCCTGGTCCTAGTATTTTTGGAAAGAGTAAACAAGCGACTCGCATCTACCCTTTCCACTCCATTCTGTAGTTTATAAATCTCTAGCATGTCTCCCTTGAGCCATCTCTTCTCCAAGCTGAACAGCCCCAGCCCATATAGCCTTTCCTCAAAGGTTTTTGCCAGGTACTTGTGACTTGGACTGGCCACTGTGGAAACAGAATACTGGGTAGATAGACCATTGTCTGACCCATTATGGCTATTCTTATGTTCCATCCCTTTTATCATTTTCATCACCCTTCTCTGTACCTTTTCTAATTCCACAGCCACCTTGTGAGGTTGGATTCTCACATCAATAACATTGTTCCATGGTTCAGCAATTTTACTGATAACTAGGAAAGGAAAGGCAGGTTTTTTCAGTATACAGTATATACATCTATTTTTTTTTTAAATTCTTTATTCATTTTTAAATGTACAATAAGTGCATCATATAATATAACAAATAGATCATAAATATATCACTTAATAGTCATCAAGAGTACACATAATATGCTATTAATCCCCACCCTCCCCAACCCTTCCTATTATATAATCAAATAAAATTATCCCCCCTCCCCCCTCGTAATTGAACCTGTATATGCATCTATTAACAACCATGTGGTGAAAATGCCTGTATACCGTGTACACCTTTCTGTGCTATAGAAATAATAAACCACAGCAGTAGTGGTAGTGGTTGTATGCTCTGTAATGCCAAATCATAAAGATCAATTCTAATAAAAAGAATTTTTTTTAAAGCTCCCCTCCCCCCACTGATTTCTCCATTTAGTGCCAGGGTTCTTAACCTGGGTTTCAGGGGGCCAATGAGGGTCAGATAAAAATTAACATTTATATTTACTATACAGCCCAGTACTGTTGATTTTTCTCGTAGATAACGAGAAAGTAGATGTAGTAGCAGTATAGTATAATCTCATTATAACGGACTTTAAGGGACCTGGAAAAACGGTCCGTTATATCTAGAGCCCATTATATCCAGCGTTGCATTTTTTAAAAACTTTATTTAGGTCAACTTGAAACAACGTTCAATCAATGAACAACAGTCACTGCACAAGTACATCAAGAACAAAACCCAGCAAAACATTGGTATGGCACGAAATGATTGCAAAACCAGAACACTAAAAGATGTTCTAAAGCATTATGTCATACTGTACTGGAAAGAAAAATACTCTGTCATTTTCTTCTGGGCTGCATTTTGATACTATATCACCGGCACGCCACGCGCCTTGTAGGCGGAGCCTGCATGTCCGTTATAGCCGAAGAAAACTACAGCTAAAAGCGGCTCTAGGGACCAAATTAGTTGTCCATTATATCCAAAAGTCCATTATATGCGAGCCTGCTATATGCGATGATTTTCTGCATGTTTATAAAGGCGCTCGGCCGGGACCAGCGGACCTCGCCCGCTATAGGCAAGGTTCTGTTATAAGCAAGTCCGTTATAATGAGATTATACTGTAGTAGTAATGGTAGTAGAAAATGTAATGTAATGTAATGTAATTTATTTCTTATATACCGCTACATCCGTTAGGTTCTAAGCGGTTTACAGAAAATATACATTAAGATTAGAAATAAGAAAGGTACTTGAAAAATTCCCTTACTGTCCCGAAGGCTCACAATCTAACTAAAGTACCTGGAGGGTAATAGAGAAGTGAAAAGTAGAGTTAGAGGAAAAATAAAAATAAAATAAACATTTTAACAAGACAGCATTGATCTAAATACTTTGGAAGGTAGAAGAGAGGAGAGAAAGGAGCTGTTGAACAGTAGAATTCTGGAGAAATTTAAATGATAGAAATAGAACAAAACAAAGACAAAAGGCAAAACAATAGATAAGATTAAAGATAAATCATAAGCTGGAAAGAAAAATAAAATAAAACTTTGTCTTCAATCCACGGTTTCAGCGTCAGTGATGAAGTGGAGCAAGTAAGTTTAGGAGGAGCGATTGACGTTTCCAGAAAGGGCTTCTTCAGGGAAGAGACTTGGCAGACAGTCCCAGGATGCCTATGTCTCCTCCCCTGCGATGTTCTCCCATCCATGCATTCCCTCCCAGACACACTGCCCGTGCCCCAGCCACTCCAAGGAGGCTGCCCCAGATGAGGCCCACGGTGAATGCAGGATTCTCTCCTCTGCGGGAAAGCCGCCCGGAGCCGACAGTCGATCTTCTTAGCGGATTGCATGGGGGGAAGAGTTCACACTCTTGGTAGGATCGGGTCTGTGTGCTCTCGGTGGTTGTGGCTGGTCTCGTTGCTGCTTAGGTGTAAAAGCAGTTGATCTCCACTGCTGCTGATATTTAAAAGCAGGCAGATTGATCTCTCCAATGGACTGCAGGGGGAGGAGTTCACGCTCCTGGCAGGATCAGGTCTGTGGGCTCTTGGTGGTTGCGGTAGGTCTCGCTGCTGCTTGTATGTAAAAGCAGTTGTTTTTCTACACAGTAGCAATAGATCCAGTGCCATAGTAAGAGGGGGAGGGGCGGTTCGCCGCAGGCACTGTCTTTGTGAGGGTGCAGGCACCCATCCTCCTCTCTATTCACCTGCTCCTTTCTCCCCCACTACCACTTGCACACGCCCCTTCCCTTTCCTCGTACCCCATTAACTGTCACGGCATGAGCAGCAACCCCAACCCATTGCTCGCACCAGCGTCGGCTCGTCCTCTGACATCACTTCCTGGACCCGCGCCTAGGAAGTGACATCAGAGGAAGAGCCGACGCTGGCACGAGCAGTGGGTTAGGGTTGCTGCTCGCGCCGGGAATGTTAAAGAGGGATGGGGGAAGGGAAGGGGATGCGCATGGCAGGAGGGGTGCGGGGAAGGAGCAGATGGGTGGGTGTGGGGGAGAGGCACCTTTCATCCTTGCTATGCCACTGAGTAGATCTGTGTTAATTTGCCCAAGGGGATTGTATTTCATAATTCTAATGAGTGGCCATTACTTTTTGCATAAAAAAGGAGTGTTTTATTTAGCATTAAAGTTTATTTTTATATATTTTTATGAATTTAATTGTTATGAGTTAATATGTATCATATTTTTGTAACTTGTATATTTGTATAATTCCTTTAATAAAATGTTATACATTGAAAAGGGGAAAGGAAAAGGGGGGAATGAGGGGAGGGGAGGGGAGGGGAAGGGTAGTGGGGGGGGTTGATTGGGATTATATGAAAATTTATTTTGAAGGAATGCTAGAAATATTTATGTAAATATGATATTTTTAATTCTAATTGAAATGAAATCTATTTGTATTATATTATTTCCTTCAATAAAATGTTATAAATTTTAAAAAGTTTAATAATACTTTGTGTATGCCGTGTATATATATATATATATATATATATATATATATATATAAGACAATCAAATCTCAATAAATAGAGTACATTATATTCATTGCATGCAAAGCTGTGTTTACATGACTATTTCTGGGGAAGGGGTCCATTGCTTTCATCAGACTCTTAAAGGGGTCCGTGACTCATAAAAGGTTAAGAATTATCGATTTAGTGTTTTTCCTGTTGCTCTGTTTTCAATCCCGGGGGGTGTACAAGTTACATCCTCTGGCTTGGAAATGTGAGCTTTGGACTGGGAGATCTGGGCTCAGAAATGTGGACTCTTTGCTTTAGGCTGCTATCTTTGTGTTCTATGATCCTCTGGGCCAGGGCTGCCCAAGTCCGGTCCTCGAGATCTACCAGTAGGATATCCACAATGAATATGCATGAGAGAGATTTGCCTGCATTGCCTTCTTGGTATGCAAATCTCTCTCATGCATGTTCATGGTGAATATCCTGAAAACCTGGCCTGCCAGTAGATCTCGAGGACTGGACTTGGGCAGCCCTGCTCTGGGCGGTGGTGTCTGCCTTGTGGCCTCAAAGAGTCTTCACTGTCCCTCTCTGAAACCTGTTGATAATTCACCTCTATCTGACTCTTTCCAGCTGCACTCTGAGGAACAGATGACAGAAGTGATCAGACCAAAGCGTTACATTTGAACCAATATTCATCTCTGCCTTTTCTCCGCGCACCCCCCATCTCAACATTACAGACATCACAGACCCTAAGTCAGCAGCATTCACATGAGTCACTCATGTCTACCACAACCAAAACAAACATAAGAGGCAAGGGGTAGAAGGGAGGGGATGGGAGAGTGAGCCTGCCTTGCCCTTAATGTGCTATCGCACACATCGACTATCCCTGCTGAGATCTGCTTTTTTAGGAAAGGGTGCACACAGCAGTAATCACATCCCTGCAATGGGCCTGAGAGTGCAGCAGGGTCACAGGTGAGCCCTTAATATATGTCTAGATCAGTGGTCTCAAACTCGCGGCCCGAGGACCACATGCGGCCCGCTAGGTACTATTTTGAGGCCCTCGGTATGTTTATCATAATCACAAAAGTAAAATAAAACAGTTTCTTGATCAAATGTCTCTTTAGCTATAAATGACAATATTATTATTAAGACTTAGCCAAAAGGAAAGATTTATAAACTATAAAGAGTTTTACCTCATGCAAAATTGTCATTTCTTTAAAAAACTTTAACTAATTTTTCTGAGGCCCTCCAAGTACCTACAAACCCAAAATGTGGCCCTGGAAAGGGTTTGAGTTTGAGACCACTGGTCTAGATCAACAAATCTGCCCCTACCCTCTTCATGCCTAGAAGTAGCAGAGGGTGACATAACCACCCCTTGGAAAACCAGGAAGTACAGAAGGGGGTTTGCATAAAAGAAGGGGGGTTGCCTGTAAAAGAAGGCAGCATCTGACAGGAATCACACAGCCCCTCCCCCCCTCTTTCCTTCACCCCTGGAAGGAGTGATCCGAAACAGTAGCCATCTAGCTGGTCCCTTATGAAAGGGAGCACAAAAAAAAGAAAAAGGGGATGGCACATCCATTTCCTTCTCTCTTGAAGGAAACATGATGATCATACAGTCGCCCCTGCCTCTATGGATGAAGACAGAAAGGGGGGGGGGGTCACCCGTCCATCATCTCTCCTGTAGAATGTGACACCTGTCCCTGGGGAAGCGGTCACTGGAGGTAATCATCCAGCCACCCTCACTGGCCCCATAAAACATTTCATCTGTCTCTGGTAATGCAAAGCACACACGAGCAAGTGCTTAAAGGGGAAAGAAAGACTGACGAATCAGAACTAGACAGGGGAGAGAAAAGGGAATGGCATCCTTTCCTCTCTACCCAGGGGACAGGAAAAGAGACAGTCGAAAGGAAGCGTTTGGGAGAGAGCGCGAAGGAAGGAGGGCCTGATACCTGCAAGGAAACCACAAACTACAGAGAGCTGGCTGACAGGTGAAAGGCAGAGAGATGAAAGGGGAGCAGCTGCAAAGGGGAAGAGAAGCAAATCGTGGACAGGGACTGAGGGAGTGGCTGTTACAACACAGAGGAGAGGAGCAGCTATCAGTGCCTGCGAGAGAAGGGAGGAGGGAGGCGAAAAATCAGAGGGCAGCAGAGGAAAGGAACTCCTTGAAAGCGAAGGAGACCCAGATGGCACCAGTGCCCCGGACGGGGAGGTAAGGTGGCAATATTTGGCCTTGGCATCCCTCGGTTTTCCACAGTTGGAGTGACATCTAGAACTTGTCAGGTCAGGGAAGGATGAAGGGCATTGGAATTTATCACCAGTTTTGAAGGGGACGATGAGTTGGGGAGGGGGGGAGTTGGAATGAGCTATGGGGTGGAGATGGAAGTGGAGGAGGACAAAGCGGAAAAAGGCGTTTTTTTAAAAAAAAGAAAATGTATTTCTCACTGCTCCAGACCGAGAGAAGCACCCTAGGTAGAAGTTAATGGGAATCCGTGCTGCCTCTTAGACTTGTATCTGTGGCAGCGCCTGAACCTCTTATCTTCCTGACCCCGTTCCTGTGAGCTGAGCTGGAAAGGGAATCAGGTGCTCTGAGGTGCAGCCACGGCACTGACGAGAGTTTGCTTGTCCGGGAGGGGATTCGATCCGTGCTCTGCAGTGATTTCAAACCGAAGCAGGGGAATCTAGGGGGGGGGGGAGAATTCTCTCTATGGGCTTTGCTTTAACTTTACTGAAGTCTGCATTGTGCAGGGCTCAGAGAGTAGGAGGAGGTGGGGGGAGAAAGGAGGGAATGAACCATAGTTAGGAATGATTTATCCTGTGAATAGTGATGGTAATTTTGGGACCTTTCTGGTAATGAGTGGGACTTGTATTACCTGACACTGATTTTGCAGCAAGGCTGTCTTCTGAGGTCCCCAGCTGGGGGTGGGGGTGGGGGGTGGAATCAGCAGGTATGGCCTGGCCGATGGAGAATGGACTAAGAAGAGGCCAAATACTTGGTTCACTCTGGATCTGGGTCTTTCCATTGCACTAACTGAATCCTTTGCTGCTTCTGTAGCGCTAAGGCTCAGTTTCTCAAACTGAGGAGGAGTTGGAGCCCCACATGGGCCAGGAGATGAAGAAGTCGCTGCTAGTACAGCCCATCATTGAGAGAAAAAGAGAGTGGTCAGAGGATGGCCTGGAGCCCCCTCCCAATCATCTGTCCCTGGCTCCTTATCTGCTGCTTCTTGCTCCGCAACCGGTAAGTGGAATGCGCTCATGGGCTCAGTCTTCCATGCTCCCATCTATCCATCAGTTCATTCACATAGGCTAGCTAGGGGTAGGGAACTCCGGTCCTCGAGAGCCGTATTCCAGTCGGGTTTTCAGGATTTCCTCAATGAATATGCATGAGATCTATTTGCATGCACTGCTTTCAATGCATATTCATTGAGGAAATCCTGAAAACCCGACTGGAATACAGCTCTCGAGGATCGGAGTTCCCTATCCCTGACATAGGCCATCCACCTGTCTCTTCAGATTCATAGTCAGTCAGTCATTCAGTGGCCCTTCCAGCCATCCATCGTCTCCTCAAACTATCTGCCTTGTTCTATGTGTGTGTGTGAGGGAGAGGAGTTCATTGGTTGGTTCAACACCAGAGATCAAGCTATTAACTTATTTTTATCTGGCTTATTTTTTGTTTTGTTTTTTATCTGGCTGATGATTATTATTCTTTTTTTTTATTATTATTGGAAAGTAGAACCTATGTGTGCAGCTCAGTTCTTTGTGGCACCCGATTAACTGTTAGTCTGAGTGTGTTTCTTTTTTTACCAGTTTGGGCAAAAATTTAGTTGAGTATTTTGATTTTTTTAATACTGAATTACAAGACCTTCTGATCCCTGACGCAGGTGGAGATGCCGAAACTTGGCCCGTGTCAGGTCCGTCATTAAAGCAGGATTACCCGGAACTTGACGGCCCTTTGGGCTTGCTTTCTTGTTAATTGCCTCTTTCTCCTGTTCAGTTATGAAGTTTTGTATTCTTCTCTTCATCAATTCATCCATGACCCATCATCTTTCAGCCATTCACCCTTCCGTGGATCTACTATCCATCCCTTCTTCTGTTTTCCATCACCCCCTTTTCTTTTCTTCCATCTAGCCATAAAGTCCATCAACCACCCTTTCTCCCTTTCACAATATGCTGCTGTGCTCCAGTTTAACTTGTGTTTGTTTTCTTACATTCATGCAAACTATGAATAAGGTGATGATACCCAAAGAAATGGGTACAGGATAGCAGCACATGGACTGAGGAGTCGATTGCAGCTTGCCAGCTGTGTTTCCATGCACAGCTGCATGGGTGGGGCGAACGCAAAATTCGCCCTCTATTGCGGGAGCACGGAGAGGATGTATATATTGGATTATATATTCTTACTTCCTGTTTTGTAGCCAATTGCTCTTTATTAAAGAGGTGGTAAAAGATTATTTCCCCTTCAGCATAAACATGTTTTGATCTGTTGCTCTCTTGTGATGTGTTTTGGCAGCGAGAGCACTGTTCTTCGTGCCCCTCCCTCCCATGCCATGGGAACTAGAGGTCTAGACCTCGGGTAGCAGTAAATATGCTTTTCACCCACCTAGCAATGACCCCCATGGGGATCTAAGTGAGTATTTTCAGAGCTGCCTTTCAGTCACTGAACATGATCAGGGGTAAAATCCAAGAGTAGCTACAAAGCTAATGTGGGTTCATGCACCATGGGGCAAGGTTCTGAATGGGATCTCAAATCATGAGGCAGCCATGATATCTTAGCACTTAGGGCAGGAATGTATCCTGCAGCATCATGGAGCAGGAAAATGACTGATGCAGAGCTATCGAATAGAATGGGGATGCAAGCATCAAAAGGCAAGGCTGAACCCCGCGGCATTAGAACAGACCTGAGCCTCGGCAATGCCATTGCTCAGAAACATCAGCCAATTCACACTCCCCAGATTCCAGGTGGGTTCAATGGTTTTCCCCCCCTGCTGCTAGTCAAGAACATAGCTTCTTTTGCATTTCCTGTGCACAGATGCCATGAAGGAAAATATGGTCAAGTGCAATTTTTTGTTTTTCAGATAATATGAGCAAATAATGTGATTCCTTCAAACCTGCATCATCCATATGGGCAGCTCATGTAACAAACTCATGCAATTGCTTGAGTCTAAACCAGTGGTTCTCAGCCTTTCTTCTGTTGTGCCACACCTGACAGACATTGTTCCCCTGTGTGACACAATGAATACTACAATTCATAGCTGAAAACACAGTATTTAAATCCTCCATCCCACCCCCTCGCAATGGTGGTGACTATGAGGAGAAGAAGCGGGTGGCTGGAAGCCTGCAATGACTCCGTCTCGGGATGTTGGCAGAGGAAGATGTGCGGGAATTACCAATGCCAGAAATGGTATTCAAGTCTGATGAAAAGGAGAAACTCAAACAAATCTCTGTAACGCTGGAAGATGTAACGGGTCAGTTTGACAAATTGAACAGTAGCAAATCACCTGAACCGGATGGTATAGATCTCTAGTATATGTCGAGTTAGAATAAAAACTGGTATTGAAAAAACTTGTAACTATAGCATTAACTGTATATTATGCATGTTAACCTGTAACCTGTTCTGAGCTCGTTGGGGAGAACGAGATAGAAAACGAATTAAATAAATAAATAAATATGAAGATTTCAAGCTTTTGACTTCTAGGTCATCAACTCTCCCCCAACATGTCACGCACATAGTTATTAAGGAAAGCACATTTGTTGTCAAATTTCTGGTGACACACTGGTAGAGAACCACTGGTCTAAACTAGAGGTCTACACGGGAACGGGGATCGCGGGAATTGTGGAGGTCCCTTGGGAATCCCCCTAACCCACGGGACTCCCACAGGGACCCCCCTCTGGCCCA
Organism: Geotrypetes seraphini; assembly: GCF_902459505.1. NCBI lineage: Eukaryota > Metazoa > Chordata > Amphibia > Gymnophiona > Dermophiidae > Geotrypetes > Geotrypetes seraphini. The sequence goes on from NC_047086.1 coordinate 220,549,425, forward strand.
CGGGACTCCCACGGGGATGGAAGGCTTTGGAAGCAGAGTTCATATAACATAATGGACATGTCAGCCTTAGTAAAAGAGGGGGTTTATAAGTTAATTACCTGAACAGAAAACAAAAAAAGGGTTCCACCAAAGAGATTCCACAAGGAAACCAGCAGCGCAAACACAAAAGAAACTGTGGAATTGATGATCTTGTCAGAAGTAATTGCTGCTTTTTATGGGGATGGGCGGGGATGGAGGTAATTCCTTGCGGGGATGGGTGGGGACAGAGAGGATCCTGGCGGGGATGGGTGGGGACGGAAAGGATCCTGACGGGGATGGGTGGGGACGGAGAGGATCCTGACGGGGACGGGTGGGGATGGAGAGGATCCTGGCAGGGACGGATGGGGACGGAGAGGATCCTGACGGGGACGGGTGGGGATGGAGAGGATCCTGGCAGGGACGGGTGGGGATGGAGAGGATCCTGATGGGGACGGGTGGGGACGGAGAAATATAGAAACATAGAAGATGATGGCAGAAAAGGGCTACAGCCCATCAAGTCTGCCCACTCTGCTTACCCACCCCCTGTCTATGCCCTAATGACCCAATTTCCTTATCTTGACCCTCGTAGGGTTCCCACATGGGTATCCCATTTATTCTTAAAGTCTGGCACGCTGTCTGCCTCGATCACCTGCACTGGAAGCTTGTTCCAATGATCAACCACTCTCTCTGTGAAGAAATACTTTCTGGTGTCGCCATGAAATTTTCCGCCCCTGAGTTTGAGCGGGTGCCCTCTTGTGGCCGAGGGTCCCTTGAGAAAGAAAATATCATCTTCCAGTTCGACACGTCCCGTGAGGTACTTAAATGTTTCGATCATGTCTCCCCTCTCCCTACGTTCCTCAAGAGTGTAGAGCTGCAATTTGTTCAGTCTCTCTTCGTACGAGAGACCCTTGAGCCCCGAGATCATCCTGGTGGCCGTCCGTTAAACCGATTCAATTCTGCGCACATCTTTACTGTAATGTGGCCTCCAGAATTGCACACAGTACTCCAGATGAGGTCTCGCCATGGCCCTGTACAACGGCATTATGACTTCAGGCTTTCGGCTGACGAAACTTCTATTGATACAACCCAATATCTGCCTTGCCTTAGATGAAGCCTTCTCCACTTGATTGGCAGTTTTCATGTCTGCACTGATGATTACTCCTAAATCTCGTTCTGCTGAAGTCCTAGTTAAAGTTTCTCCCTTCAAGAAGTATGTCTTGCATGAATTTCCGCTTCCGAGGTGCATGACCTTACATTTCTTAGCATTGAAGCCTAGCTGCCAGGTTGAGGACCAACTTTCCAGGTTGAGGATCCTGGCGGGGACGGGTGGGGACGGAGAGGATCCTGGCGGGGACAGGTGGGGATGGTGAGGATCCTGGCGGGGACGAGCGGGGATGGGTGGGATTTCTGTCCCCGCGCAACTCTCTAGTCTAAACTATGCCACCTTCTATACAATTTCAGGCAGCCAAGTAATGCATTATCTCTGACACCGTATGCAGCGAAACCATTAAATAGGCAACAACAACTATGAACTAGATTTGATTTTAAGGGCTAACTGGTTCACTGTTGGGTAATTGGTGTATAGACCTTCTACTTGCCCAGGCTGCACATTGTAATCGCATCAGATTTTTCTACAAACCAAATTTCATGAATTCATTCACAGATAAGATCTGCGAGATGCAAGAGCGGTAGAAATGGTTGTGATGATCAATCAAAGTATGTCTGTGTTTTTTTGGGTTGTTTTTTATTTTTTTTTTTTTAATAGGAGCTCTATTCCTGCTACCCTGGTAACAGTTGTACCATCTTGTCTTTGGTGGTGGTGGGGGGGGGGGGGGGGTGGCAAGTTTCACATCCCATATTCAATAGCTTTTTAGTCTCAAACAGCCAAGACAGCACCGTGCTCAGCTAATAATTCAAATTCAGTGTATGATTCTACTTCAGATCTTACTTACTGCTACAAAGCAATGGCTTTCGTCTCTGAACTTTGGGAGCTGTGAGTCCCATCAGTCAGCCAGTTACAGTTTAAGAAAACTGAACTTGATAGATTTGATAGAGAACTGCTTTCTCTGCTTTTAAGGGATACGTTTTTCTCCTCTCTTCCAGAGTTCTGTGCAATGACATCTTGGGACTCAAGATACATGGCGACCCTGTTCTGACGCCAAACACTGTCTGTTTGACCCTTCCTGGTCTCAGCAAGCGGCAGATGGGCCTCTGCGTGAGGAGTCCTGACGTCACGGCATCAGCTCTTCAGGGCATCCAGATTGCAATCCATGAGTGCCAGTATCAGCTGCGCATGCAGCGCTGGAACTGCTCAACTCTGGAGAGTGGTAGCAAAGTGCCCCATGACAGTGCCATCCTGAAGAGAGGTACATGTGGCAGCCCAACAGAGAGCTGCACCCCTGCTCCTATGCGTGATAATGTCAGTCTACCACAGTGATTCCCATACCTACCTTGGGGGAACCCCAGCCAGTCTAGTCTTCAGGATATGCCAGTGAATTCTTATATCCAGCCTCGACACCCTGAGGTTGTGCGTGCAGGCCCACGCTGCTCCTTGCGACCCTGGGCAGGTCACCTGCTCCCCCATTGCCCCAGGCACATTAGATAAACTGTGAGCCCACCGGGACAGACAGGGAATTATGCTTGAGTACCTGAATAAATTCATATAAACCGTTTTGAGCGCCCCTGGGAGAACGGTGTAGAAAACTGAATAAATAAATACCAGGAAGCAGTGAATGTAAATCAATCTCATAAATATTCATTGTGGCTATCCTGGAAACCTGTTTGGCTGGGGTTCCCGCAGGACAGATGTGGGAACCACTGGTGTACCTTTTCTTCTTTATTTCCTATCGTGCCTTTTTCAGTCAGAAAAGGCTGCTTCAAGTGTTTGGGAGTGACTGTGCGTTGTAGAGAAGTGTGTTGTACAGTAAAGCCACACTATATATGTCTGCACTTTGAGTTGTATGTGAACTGGATCTTTCGCAAGCTATTGGCCAAACATGAAAATAATTAGCAGGTGTTTTAATACCTGAGCTTTGAAGAGCACAGAAGAAGAAAGCTCAGGAACTACAGCATCTTTTAACGCTTCATAAGTTGGCCCAGTAAGGCAGTGGTTCTCAGCTGAGTCCTGAGGACACACCCAGCAAGCCAGGCTTTCAGGATATCCACAACGCTTACAAATGAGAGAGATTTGCATACCAAGAAAGCAGTACATACAAATCTATCTCATTCACATGCATTGTGGCTATCCTGAAAACTTGACTGGCTGGGCTTGCCCCAAGGACTGGGTTGAGAAGCCCTGTAAAAAAGGACATGGAATATGATATCAGACAAAGACTGGGAGGTCAGTTTTCAAAGTGAATTACCTGGGTGAATGCCCAGAGCTGAAAAATGTCCCACACAATCCCCAGCAGCTAAATTTAGCAGCCCCTGTTTAAGAACGAGTTTACATTTAGCTGCTGGAGCTGGGGGGGGGGGGGGAGGATAGAGGGAAATCTGGGAGATAGGGACTTAGCCAGACAGCAGATTTTGAGTGGGCCTTAGCACAAAGTAGGTGGGCACCACATGTTCCCACCCCCTGTCCCCTACTCAGAAAACATACCTAAGCCCTGCCAGCTGAAGTCCCCCCCCCCCCAATGGTGCTGAAAATGCTGCTCTTGACCTCGGCGGTCTGCTATAGCTCTCTGAGCTGCTGGTACTGACATATTCTTAGATTTGCCCTTCCATTGGATCTCCAACTAGAAAACTCTCTAGAAAAATTTAAAACTAAACTCAAGCCTTTTCTTTTTAAAGATGCCTATGCTCTCTAATCCCAGCTTGCTCAAATAATTCGCGTACAACTCTCCGAAGTAATTTGGAAAATCAAAACGCTTCTTTTGAAGCGAACCCTACCATAATGTATTCCCCCTTCGCCACTTACCTCCCTTTATTTTTATTTTCATCTAGATATAGTTTCAAACTTACCTCCTCTCGTCTCTTGTACGTGATGTTTGATTATGCCTCTTTACTTTTTAACTCTTGACATTTTATTTTTATTTTTATTTTTTTGCAAATATATTTTATTGCTTTTTCAAAAAAGAAATACAATCTCACAGAAATGCAAAGGTGTACAACAATACAGAGTGATTACCAATATCCATCACAACTTCACCGTAAACCAGATCTGTCCCCCTCCCCCCATCCCACCCTCCCATCCCCAATCCCCAATCCCTACTGAAACAAAACACACTTTTCAATCCGGTGCAGTTCCCAGAGATACATTTAAACATTCAGTATATGACTACGTGCTCTAGGCGTTAAAGTGTCCCAAAAAGGTGTCCAACAAGTGCAAAATAACCGTCCCTGATCAGTGTCCAATGATGGAAAACAGAGCCGCTCCATAGAAGCTTGGTGAATCATGAGCGTACGCCATCGAGAGAGTGTCAGAGAGTCTGCAGTAATCCAGCAGAGCAAGATCGCCTTTTCCCCCAACAATACCGCTTTGGACAGAAAGCTTCGAAATCCCTTCGGTTGCGGACAAAGGAACACAATCCAATGTAAACAGCATAATCGGAGCTAGAGTAAAATTGTAAGTCCACATGGTTTGAATATGCACATTGAGCTGATGCCAAAAGGCAGTAATCCTGGCACAGGACCAGAACTGGTGACCCAAAGTAGATGGTGAGGGGAGACATTTGAGACATTGGTCAGACGCACACATTTTAGCACGAAATTGGTAGGAAGTATGACATTTTATTTTTAAATCTTATTTTATTGTAAACCGTTTAGATACCCGACTGATAAACGGTATATCATAAATTTAAAAAACTTGAAACTGAACATGTACAGGTGCCAGCATTGGTGGCTCAAGGGGCTGCAGCAGACTGCTGAGGTGGAGAAAAGTGTGTTTGGTGCCACTGGGGGGCGGTTTTCAGCTGGCAGGGCTTGGGATCCCTGCCAGTTACCGATAAGAGTGCACCATTGCAGTGGCGTACCAAGCATATGTCACACCCGGGGCCCATCATTTTTTGGCACCCCCCTCCCCATCTGTACGAAAAACATGATTTTTAGTAACAAGCTACACGTCACACATGAGTTCCTAGGAAAAGGTAGCATATTACATATGCAGTGAGCAGTACATCAATACACCCATTGTAAAACTAAACAAGCCAGACCAGCACAGATCAATCCTACACCGTCAATCCTAACAGAAAACCATGTCTTTCGAACACACAGAACACAGAAAACACCTTCACCTAGTATGGAATATGTCATCACAAACTAACCCCTCCCCCTTTTACAAAACTGTTATGTGGATTTTAGCCACGGTGATAACAGCTCTGACGCTCATAGAATTCTGAGTATCAGAGCTGCTATCACCACGGCTGGCGCTAAAAAACGCTCCACAGTTTTGTAAAAGGGGGGATAAAATAGAAATACATAGACAAAGGTTAAATTGAACCAGCAAGAAGCTGGACTCTGCATACAATGCAATACCACAGAAACAGTGACACATGTCTCCTAAAGCAATAAATAAATAGAAAATGTTTGTTCTACCTTTGTCTTCTCTGGTTTCTGCTTTCCTCATCTTCTTGTTACTCTCTTCTTTCCATCCACTGTCTGCCATCTCTCTGCCCCTATATGGCATCTTCTCTCCTTCTATGTCCCTTCCAGAAACTGTATGCCTCCCCCTTCCATCTCTCCTTTCACCCCCATTGGTCTGGCATTTCTCTCCCCTCCTTCCCTTTCCCACACCTCTCTTATACAATCCCTTTCTTCCCTCATTTTCCTTTTCAATTTATTTTCTATATCTATCTAGATTACGTTCATACTACCCTCTCATCAATTTCCTTTTTTACTGTCTACCTACAGCTCGCCACCTCTTTCCCTCATCCCCTCCAGTATTTCCCTAACTCAGTCCTTTCCCCCATCATGTGCCCTCCTTTTATTTATCCCCTCCTTCCATCATGTGCCCTCTTTCTCTACCCCTTCATCTAGTACCTTCTCCTCTCTCTGTCCACTTCCATCGTCTGCTCCCCTCTTTCTCTCCTCTCATTTCCTTCCTGCATTTGCTCCCTTATCTCTCCCATCTGCACTTCCATCCAGCATAGGCTCCCCCTCTACCCGCAACACTACCATCCAATGTCTTGCCCTTTCTCTCTCCATCCACCCCTCTTCAATCAGCACCTGCTCCCTTTCTTTCCCTCCGATCCAATTCTATCCAGTATCCTTCCCCCTTATGTCTCTCTCCCCTTTCCCTGTACATCAATTCCATCAGCACTACCCTTCCATACCACCCTGCCCCCTTTCTGTCCCTGCCCCACTCTTTCATTCCAGCAGTCCTGCTTCTTTCTCGAAATGACTATAGCTGCCGGCTGCCGGTCCACCCCACTCTGACGTACTAGCTCTGGAGCAGAGTCGGCAGTCACGTGCCGGAAGTGTCCACCCCCTCCGATGTAACTTACTTCTTCCGGAGCAAAGCCAGCAGACAAGTCATCGAGGGACCTTCCTGCACCTCAGCGCAGCTGACGACTCTGTTTTTCAACCTTTTTACACCCGTGGACCGGCAGAAATAAGAATTATTTTGTGGACCGGCAAACTACTAAGACTGAAATTTAAAAAACACATTTCCGCCCCGTCTCCGCAAGCTCAGTCCCCACAAACCAGCTGATCCACCCAAGTCTCAGTTATGATTTTATATTGAACATATTTTATTAAAGTATAAAAAGAAACAATATTCTGTACAATTGTCATTTTATAAATATAAATATACAGAGCAAGGACCAACAAAACCCCTGTCTCCCCTCCCCTTCACATATATCCCCTCTACTATCAAGAAAACTGAACAAGCCAAATTATTATAGAATGCTACACAGAAATATCATGCTAACAGAATACTGCAGTCACACATGACAGGAATAGTGTTAGGGGAGTGCAACTAGGGTAACTGCCCCCTGGTCTGAGAGAGCCCTAAGCAAGCTAGAAGCTAAAGAAGCACTGCCTGGGCTTTGCAGTCCCCAGTTATGTCTCTAGCAGGATATATATTTCAAATCGGATATATTCTAATGACAAAATATAAATAAAATAATTTTTTCTACCTTTTGTTGTCTCTGGTTTCTGCTTTTATCTTCTTTTCACTCTTTTCCTTCCAGCATCTGCCCTGTCTCTTCAGTCCAGAATCTGCCCGTTCCTTCCACTGTCTGCCCCTTCAAGAAACTGTCTGTCTCTCCCTGCCATCTCTCCTCTAGACCCCCCCCCCCCCCGCCCCTTTGGTCTGGCATCCATCGTTTTCCCTCTGTTCCTTCATGGTCTGGCATCTTTCTCCTTTCATTTCTCTTTCCCTCCCCCCAGTGGTTTTTAGCATCTCTCTCTTCTCATTTCCTCCGCTCAGATCTGATATCTCTGTCTCCTTCCCCGTTCTCTGGCATCTCTCTCTCCTCTCTCTCTTCCCTTCTCTGGTCTTCCTTCTTTATTTTCTGCCTCCGTCTAAATTAAATTCTTTCTTACTATGCAGTCCTCATTTTCCCTCTTTTCACTATAGTTACCCACAGCATGCCATCCCTTTCCTTCACCCCTCCACTAACTCTATCTTCTTCCCCCATCCAGCATATGTCCTTTTTCTTTATCCCTCCTTCCATTCAGTATGTGTTCTCTTTCTCCACTTCCATTCAGCATTTTCTCTCCCTTCTCCCCACTTCCATCATCTTCCCCTTCTCCCCACTTCCAACATCTGCCCTCTTCTCTCTCCCCCTTCTCTCCACTTCCATCATCTGCCCCTTCTCTCTCTTCCCCCCCTTCCATCATCTGCCCTCTTCTCTCTCCTCACTTCCATCATCTGCCCCTTCTCCCTCCCCCTTCTCTCCACTTCCATCATCAGCCCCTTCTCCCCACTTCCATCATCTGCCCTCTTCTCTCTCCCCTTTCACCCCACTTCCATCATCTACCCCCTTCTCTCAATCTCTCCATCCACCACAGGCCCATCTTTCTCCCTTCCTCACCTTTCCGATTTTGGCAACAAGATCGGCAACACAACTAATATACTACTTTATCCTGAAGCAAAAAAAAAAAGAAAAAGAATATAATTTTTTTTTTCTACCTTTGTTGTCTGGTTTCTGCTTTCCTCATCTTCTCATTCAATTCCTTCCATCCACTGTCTCTCTTCGTCTTCCATTTGCTCTGTTACTGTGCCTCTCCCTTTCTCCCCCCTTCCAAATTGGTCTGGTACCCATTTTCTTCCCTCCTCTCCCCCCCCATAGACTGGAATCTCTGTCTTCTTCCCTTCCAGCATCTTCTCCCCACTCTCTGTTCCCCATTTCCCTTCAGCGTCTTCTCCCCCCTCTGTCTTCCCCATGTGCTTTCAGCATCCTTCTCCCCCCTCTGTCTTCCCCGTGTGCTTTCAGCGTCCTTCTCCCTCCTCTGTCTTCCCCATGTGCTTTCAGCGTCCTTCTCCCCCCTCTGTCTTCCCCATGTGCTTTCAGCGTCCTTCTCCCCCCTCTGTCTTCCCCGTGTGCTTTCAGCGTCCTTCTCACCCTTCTGTCTTCCCCGTGTGCTTTCAGCGTCCTTATCCCCCCTCTGTCTTCCCCATGTGCTTTCAGCGTCCTTCTCCCCCCTCTGTCTTCCCCGTGTGCTTTCAGTGTCCTTCTCCCCCCTCTGTCTTACCCATTTGCCTTCAGTGTCTTTTCCTCTCCACCCCACCTTTCCTCCCTTTCTCCCTCCCTGCCCCTTACCTTCGTGGCGCTTTCACCCCCCCCCCCCCCCAACAGGCCCGGGCTGACAAACCTCCCTGCCCTGTGGCTGGCGATGTCTAAACTGCCTTCTTACGCCAGCCAGAGTGTTGTAGTTGCATATGGCTGCCGTAAAGGTCGTTTCTGATGCAACTTCCGGTTGCGTCAGAGACGACCTTTACAGCAGCCATATGCAACTACAACACTGCGGCTGCCATAAGAAGACAGTTTAGACATTGCTGGCCACAGGGCAGGGAGGTTTGTCGGACCGGACCGGGCCTGGGGGTGTGTGTGAAAGCGCCACGAAGGAGGGCGTCAGTAAGGAGGGAGAGAGCGCGATAAGAGACCAGGCCGGCTGTGCACCCCCCCTAAGCCTGCACCCGAGGCAGACCTCCCCCCCCTTGGTACACCACTGCACCATTGTTGGGCGTCAAAGTATGTAATGGGGATTTGTACGCCTTATCAGCAGACTTTGCTCATAGTTAAGGCAGGGCCAAAGCTTGTGGGTTCCTCTGAGGCTCATACACTTTGTTGAAGCCATTTTTCAAAGGTAGGCTGCACCAGATAATTTTCCCTTCAAAATTTGCATGAAGACCCTTAAATACCAATGTTCTCCATTGATCTTGATACTAGCAAGGATATTTAAAAACTACCCCTTGTACCAGCTATTCGCAACCCAGTCCTCACGGGGCACCCAGCCAGTCAGGTTTTCAGAATATCCACAGTGAGTTTCAATTTCGGTTCAGTTTATTTGATAGACCGCAAATATAAATCATAGTTAAAATCTAAGTGGTTTACAATATGCATGAGATAGGTTTACATGCAAATGAATATTCATTGTGCATATCCTGGAAACTTGGTGAGACTAGGGGCTCCTTTAACAAAGGCACGCGCTAAAATGCCGCACACGCTGGCCGCTACCGCCTCCTTTTAAGCAGGCGGTAATTTTTCAGCTAGTGCGCGCTATAGCGCATGTTAATCCTGTGTGTGCGCTAAAAACGCTAGAGCACATTGGTAAAAGGAGCCCTAGGTGTTCCCTGATGACTGGGTTGGGAATGGCTGCCTTGTACAGTCAATACACTGTCCAATTTTCAAATCCTACCTGACTTCCTGTTTAGCTTGCCTTCCTACTAAAGCTTCCCTGTGCTTACTTATTGATTCCACTTATTAGAATTTGTAACCACTTCCATGACCTAATACAGTGGTTCTTAATCCAGCCCTCAAAGCACCTCCAGCCAGTCAGGGCTTTCGGGATATACTTCTTTTCGGAAAGGGTGGTTGATAACATGGAATGTCCTCCTGGTGGAGGTGATGAAAATGAGGACTGTGACAGTGTTCCACCCAGGCATCTAATAAATAAACTGAGTGCTCTTGGGATAGGCCCCAAAATGACAGACTGGGTCAGGAACTGGTTGAGTGAAAGGTGACAGAGGTAGTATTTAATGGAACTCGCTCTGAGGAAAGGGATGTTACCAGTGGTGTGCCTCAAGATTCAGTTTTTGGGCCTGTTCTTAACATTTTTATGAGATATTGCTGAAGGGCTGTGTGGTAAAATTTGCCTCTTTGCAAATAATACCAAAATTTGCAATAGAGTAGACGCTCCTGATGGAACATGTTGATGAATCTAGTGAAGCTTGAGGAATGGTCTGAAATATAGCAACTAATATTTAATACTAAGATATGCAAGGTCATGCATTTAGGCTGCAAAATCCCAAGGGAATGGTACAGTTTAGGGTGTGAAGAACTTTTGTGCATGAAAGAGGAGTGGGACTTGGGTGAGATAGTATGTGATGATCTTAAGGTGGCCAAACAGGATGAAAAGGCGACGGTGAAAGCTTAGAATGTTGCTTGGGTGCATAGAGAGAGGAATGGCCAGTAGGAAAAAGGAGGTATTGATACCTCTGGTAAGACCTCATTTAGAATATTGTATACAATTCTGGAGACTGTACCTTCATAAAAATATGAACAGGATGGAGTCAGTCCAGAGCAAAGCTACTAAAATAGTTGGTAGTCTTCATTAAAGGCATATGGGGATAGACTTAAAGATCGCAATATATATACAGTGGTACCTTGGTTTACGAGCATAATTCGTTCCAGAAGCAAAAAAATACACCATTCACATAATTATTTTTTATTTTAAAAAAATTTCTATACCGTTTAAAACTAAATGGTTTACATAGTTTACATACATAATTTCAAAACAAAACCATGATAGAGTAAATATACAAACAATCCTCAGAAATCATGACTAGAAAATAATACCATAGCTTTGCATAATAAAGATCATGAATAGTTTATCAACGCTGCCAGAGAGGAAAATTATTGACTAGAGAAAGGCGTCTACAAATAACTGTCTTATGTAATTTTCTAAACATGCCCCTTTCATGACAATTTCGTATCTGACCACCAGGGAGTTCCATATCTTAACTCCTGCACAACAAAAAGACATTTTACCAGTCTCAACACGCCTTGGATTCACAGTCGTCCTCAGTAAAGCTAAATTTTCCGAGCGCAATGATCTTTTTGGTGTATAGCTAAGTAAATTATTTTTAAACATAAATTATAGTAATATAGTTGTATAATAGTTTTGGGGGGAATAAAATCTCAAAAGCACACGTTTTGGACGCGTGCACTATAAGAGTGTCTTATGCATGCTTGTTGAAAGCCGACGCTTGCACCTCCCCTCCCTCCTTGTCCCCTCCATCCAATAGCACTGACACAACAGCTGCATGCGATGCATGCCTATGACGTGCGCATATATTGTGCTCCAATAAGGCACGCCCACGATATGCGTGCCTATGGCGTATCTTTTTCCTGGCACGTGCGCACATTTACGCCTCTTTCCGTGGACTAATCTGCGCATGTTACGATCGCTATCGCCAGCGACTCATCTCATGTAAATTTGGCGACCCTCCGTGAACCTCCGCAAACCTCATTTGCATGTGTGGTTCTCGAGAATGACTTGTCTTTTTGAAATCGTTCCATTAGGGCCGCGAGAGTGGCCAGTCAGATTTTACCCAGCAATATTAGAGAATCCAGCCCTTGGTTCTTTGCCAGCAGTGAGCAGCAACACATTCCCCTTGCTTGTGCTGGTGCAAGCCTTCCCTCTGACGCAAGTTACATTGGAGGAAAGGCTTGGAGCCGGCAAGATCAAGGGGAATGGGTTGTGGTCCACTGCAGGTGAAGACCTAAAGGAGTTAAAAGTGCTGGGGGAGGGGCCAGGGGAGTGGAGCTGTGACCGCCTGATGGCCTAGGGAGGAGGAAGAAATGTCAGGCAGGAAGGGTGTCTGGCGACACCCCTGTCATAAACTAGCCACGCTTTCAGAATATCTCAGTGAATATACAGTATATGAGCTAAATTCTGTATTGGAGACAATGCAAGTAAACCTAGCTCATGCATATTTATGAGGTTTGTTCCAAAAGTGTGACCAGTTTAGGGCCCTCAATGACCAAATTGCCCATTCCATTTTAGAACTTCCTTTCCAATGATAAATGTGTGCTTTCCGTACATTTATGCCTTTGAGAGGTCCAAATATTGCTCTCATATCCCTTGTCCTTTACTCATGAGCACACATATTTAAGTCCTTGTGCCATTTTATGGGGCTTAGAGAATAGGTTCTAAATCATTTCTATAGAGCTGAAAGGCGTATGTAGTGCCGTACATTTAACATTTAATAATAATAACAATAACAGTTTATATACTGCAGGACCGTGAAGTTCTATGCGGTTTACGTGCCGAGCTCTACGCTTGTGGAGATGGCGCGGTATATAAACCTAAGGTTTAGTTTAGTTTAGTTTAAAAGATGTTACAAATTAATTAGAATTAACAAGGTTAGAAGCTAGTTATTAACAGTGCTAGAGATCAGTTATTGTGGGGTAGGATTGTACAGGTTAGTTGCCTAAATACTTCAGGAGACAGTCACTGCTCAGAAACTTAAACCCCCTTTTACAAAACCGTAGCTGGCCGCGGCGGAAATAGCTCCGACGCTCATAGGAATTCTATACGTTTTGGAGCATTTGCCTCGCCGGCCCATGATAGAAACCTCTACCACAGCTTTGTAAAAGCCAGCATTAACCAGCTAAGGTAATCACATAAATAGGACCTCATAAAACAGCCGAATATTGCCGTGAAACTTTTATCTAGCCGCGTATGCCTGAGTATTTAATGCCAGTGTCTAGACTTGGCAGTAGGAAAACTGACTCAGTTAATTGAACCAACATATGGGAAGGACCTGCTGGACTGTGACGTGGCTCAGAGATATATAACTCTGAAGAGGGGGAGGTTACCCCTTCTTGGGCTAAGAGTTTTTCATCCAATCATAGCTTGGTATGACTACAGTAAAGACAGGTCCAACTCAAGAAGGCATAAAAATTACTTATAACTGTATTCAGTAATTCTAGATGATACTGCTTTCAAAACTTTAAACGAAAGGAATTGCATTCAGGTTGTACAGAAGGTGTAAAAATGCACTTAACTTATATGCAAAATACAACTTCTCAGGGTCCCGACGCGGCCCCATTTCGGCGGTCTGCTTCAGGAGACCCCGCCACTCGAGAATTAAATTTTTGCAAAATATCACAATAGTGAAAATATTCAAACTGTGATCGGTCAAAAGCTGAAAAATTCTGAGCAACCAAGTGAGTGTCTAGACTTGGCCTGAAATTGCAGATCTGGGTATAAATGATGTCAGAAAGAGAAATTTCCCTCAGTCATCAAATACGTAGCTCAAAATTCAAAGAGGCTCAAGGAGGTGAAACCCCCAACCACCTGATCATTGCATGAGCCTCCATATTTTTTAGCTTGTGGAAATTTTAAACATTAAAGTGCTGTTGAATTCTTAATCTCATAAATAACTGAAAAAAATTAAAAAGCACTTATCTAACATAGTAACATAGTAACATAGTAGATGACGGCAGATAAAGACCCGAATGGTCCATCCAGTCTGCCCAACCTGATTCAATTTAAATTTTTTTTTTTTTTCTTCTTAGCTATTTCTGGGCGAGAATCCAAAGCTTTACCCGGTACTGTGCTTGGGTTCCAACTGCCGAAATCTCTGTTAAGACTTACTCCAGCCCATCTACACCCTCCCAGCCATTGAAGCCCTCCCCTGCCCATCCTCCTCCAAACGGCCATGCACAGACACAGACCGTACAAGTCTGCCCAGTAACTGGCCTAGTTCAATCTTTAATATTATTTTCTGATTCTAAATCTTCTGTGTTCATCCCACGCTTCTTTGAACTCAGTCACAGTTTTACTCTCCACCACCTCTCTCGGGAGCGCATTCCAGGCATCCACCACCCTCTCTATTTTTATTATTATTTTTCAGTTATTTATAAAATTAAGAATTCAACAGCACTTTAATGTTTAAAATCTGCACGAGCTAATAAAATGTGGAGGATCATGCAATGATCAGGTGGTGAGGTGGTTGGGGGTTTTACCTCCTTGAGCCCCTCCAGGTCTTTGAATTTTGAGCTACGTATTTGATGACTGAGGGAAGTTTTCCTTTTGACATCATATATTGACTTTTGCTTCCCACATTGATATCTCTGGTATTTATTTCTCTGTTACTGATTTTTGACTAAGATTTGGGTATAAAGCCAGATCTTAGTGTGTTGAAAATATGCTGACTGCCGCCGGCTGAATAGCTGCTAGAGAATGACACGGGGTCAAATTTGTCCCTGTCCCCGCAGGAACGGGGACGGGGAAAAATTCATCCCCATGCCATTCTCTAATATCTACTCCTTGGAAGAAAAATTGCCCATGTCTATACCCATCCAATTCTGCCATCTGGTGAGTGACTTATTTTCATAGTCTTTGGAAAAGAATGGACCATGTCCATGTGTTTTAAGTCTTGCAGATAACAAGGTGGACTTGTTCAAAGGGACTCATTTGTGCTTGTGTGGGTGACTGTATTTCCATATCTGTGTATATTATTAATTAACATTTATTTATTTATGAGGCTTTATTTACCATCTTTTTCATAAAATTCACCCAAGCTGGTGTGCATCTCTGTAATATTAGTTTGGATTTCTTTGTTTTTGGCACCACAGCAACTTGGTCACACTGTAGCAAATATATGGTTAAAAAGAGCAGTGTACAGCCAAATGTGAGCCAGAGAGACGGAAAGGAGAGGACAGGGCTAAAGAGGGTCAAAGAAGGGAGGAGAGAGAATGAAGGAAAAGAGGGAAGGGAGAAAATAATGCTAAAGATAGAAGGGAAGGGGAAGATGGGAGGAGATAGAGGGAAAGGAGTGAACCAGAAAAGACAACAGAAGAAAGAGAGGGAAGGTGGAAGAAAGAAAAGAGAGAGAGAGAGATAGGAGAGTATGAGGGAAGAAAGGAGAAGGAAAGCAGAGAAATCAGGGTCTTGTTTATACTTGCCCTGTGTGCAGCAGTGGAGGGGTTAATCTGAGCTCTTGGCTGATCCTCTTCCAAAGGGAATTTCCCAGGGACAAGTCATTGCATCTTTGTGGTTGCCCTGGCTTCTGCAGAGGGGCGGGAGTTTAGTTTTCCTCCCAGGGCAGGAGGTGGGGGGGGGGGGCACCCTAAATCTCAGATAGGACCCAGCAGCTTGTAACTTATATTGTATCAGCAGCCTTTAACTTAAACCAGGAAGAGTGAGACAGTGCTGGGAGGGACAGGGATTCCTAGTTTTCAGAGCCTGAGATCAGAAGACAGGAAACTATCAGCCTTGCCTTTGGTTCAGATGGTGCTTGTGAAGACAGCTTGGGGTGCTCTGAACAGTTTGTGAGTGCTGTAAGTTGAGATTTTGTGGGGGATCTTGATGCAGAAGATTGCTCAGGGTGGGTAATGTGGATGGGGAAGGAGACAGCTCATGGCTTCCACGTTTCTACTACTCTAACTCCTTCTTCCTCCACAGGGTTTCGTGAAAGTGCGTTCACCTTCTCACTGCTGGCCGCTGGAGTGATGCACTCGGTGGCCACTGCCTGCAGTCTGGGCAAGCTACAGGGTTGTGGCTGTGAGTATAAACGACGAGGCAATGAGGAGAAAATCCGTCTGAAGTTAAACCAGTTGCAGCTGCAGGCCTTGGCCAAGGTGAAGGGCTTGGCACCAAACTTCTCTCCAATGCTCCTGGAGGCACCACGGAGCAACCCGCAGGATACCTGGGAATGGGGAGGCTGCAGCCATGAACTCAAGTTTGGGGAGAAGTTTTCCAGAGACTTCCTGGACTCCAGAGAGTCTCCTCGAGACATCCAGGCCCGCATGAGGATCCACAATAATCGTGTGGGCAGACAGGTAGCTAGAGGGCACATCTCTTTCAATATGTCAGCCTTAGGTGGGGTTACCATATGACTCCTGAAAAAAGAGGACGGATTGAGACTAGAGGTCTGCACAGGAACGGGGATCGCGGGAATCCCGCGGGTCTCGCGGGGTTCCCGCAGGAATCCCCCCTAACCCACGGGACTCCCACGGGGACCCCCCTATGGCCCACGGGACTCCTACGGGGACCCCGTCTAGCCAATGGGACTCCCAAGGGGATGGAAGGCTTTGGAAGCAGGGTTCGTCCATATAATATAATGGACACGTCAGCCTTAGTAAAAGAGGGGGTTTATAAGTTAATTACCTGAACAGAAAACAAAAAAAGGGTTCCACCAAAGAGATTCCACAAGGAAAACAGCAGCTCAAACACAAAAGAAACTGTGGAATTGATGATCCAGTCAGAAGTAATTGCTGCTTTTTATGGGGACAGGCGGGGATGGAGGTAATTTCTTGCGGGGATGGGTGGGGACGGAGAGGATCCTGATGGGGACGAGTGGGGACGGAGAGGATCCTGACGGGGACGGGTGGGGATGGAGAGGATCCTGGCGGGGATGGGTGAGATTTCTGTCTCCATGCAACTCTCTAATTGAGACATCTGGGTTTCACTTCCATTGCTTTCAATGGAAGTAAAACCTGGATGTCTCAATCCGTCCTCCTTTCTCTGACTGTAGCCGTAGAAGCGTTCCACAAAGGGGGCCTGACCAACGGATTTGCTACTGTCACCTTACTGGGACAGTACAGGATATTCTCCTCTTGCAATTGTGTATTCCCTTATACTTAGTATCCCCCCCCTTCCATCGCCTCTTCTTCTAGCAAATAGGCTTCTTGCCTGATGTGATGTAACTTCTATCCCCATCTCTATATGGGCCTCTTGTTTGTAAATTGCTTTAAACCTGTACTGGATAAGAGCAATATAGAAATCTTGATTAGATTAATTTGGAGACCAATTTTGGCTGATGTTCAGGTAGCTTTGGGCTAACAGTTGTTTTTGTGGTCAGAGTTTGGCAATCTAGAAGACCAACTTCCACGCCTCTCTGACTCTATACACCGTACTGAGCAAGTGTCTGATAGGTTCATGCTCTGAGAAAAGTGGGACAACTTCTACCCCTCCCCCATTCCCCTGCAAAAAAGCACTTTGTTCCCATATATTTTTTAAACAGCTAGTCTTTTGCTTTTTTTTAGGGGGGTTTGTTTCCTCTATAGTATGCCAAATGAAAACTCAGCAAAACAGTCCTAAGCAGCTTCCTAGACAGAATTTTGCTGGAAAATTTTAATCTCGGGGGGGGGGGGGGGGGGGAAGAGGGGGGAAGGGTGAAAGATAGATATTCAAAGTGATGTAAGTGGTCAGGAGAAACTCCTGGACATTTAAACTGCTTGTCCTGGGCTAACTAACTGGCCAGTGCCACCCATGCCAAAACTGGCTAGTTTGTGGACAGTCTGGGGGTGGAGTTACTGCAGTGTGGAAACCTAGCCAGTTAGCAGAGATTTTCAGTCTGCTAACCGGCCGAGCAACCATGTAAATTTAAGACAGAAAAAAAGGCTATCCTATCTTTATGCGGAAAAGTCAACTGGGCACCAGTCTAAATAGCAGCTGCTGCCCTGTTAACTTCCTGGTCATGGCATAAAGTGCTGCCGTCCCCCTCCCTCCCTTGCACCCCCCCTCCCTGAGCACCCAGAACCACCCCTTCCAACCCACTCACTAGAGTTGCAGCAGCCATTTTAGGGTGGCAGCCACATCGAGCGAATGGGCTTTGCTCCTGCTCATTTCCCCACTGGACTCTCAGGGACATGGGCAGGTAAGCTGTGGGGGAGGGTGAAGGGGGAGAAGTCCAGCGGGAGCGAGCCTTGCCTTGCTTTGCTTCAGGGAAGTGGGCATCAAAAGGGGGAAGATCTACTTAAAAACTCTGGTGGCTAGCACCCCAGAAATTAGCCCCAGATTTTGGCTTTGAATATCTGGGGCTAATTCTGCCTTTGGTGGTTGGTGTTAAAAAAAAAAAAAAAATGGTGTCATGCCCTGAATATTGACCAGTGGATTTTTAAAAATGTATTTATTTATTTTAACTGCTAGAAATTGTAGTTTACTGTAAGATCATGGGAGCAAACTGACCTGTTGGTACTGTGGTTGGTGTCTGTCCTCATTTTCCCAGAAAATTCAGTCTGAGTGTTCCTCTTCAGTGCGCAACTTAGAGCCAGATGTATTAAGAACTGTCTCCAATTATGGGTCCAAGGGGGAAATGTTAGCACTTTAGAGCAGAAGCCATCTGATGGAGGCACATTGTAACATATCACTTATTTTATACCGATATGCACAATGTAGAGCAGTGTTTCTCAGCTCGGTCCTGGAGTTCCCTTGCCAGTCAGGTTGTCAAGATATCCACAATGAATATGCATGAAAGACCTTTGCATATAATGGAGGCAGTGTATGCTAATCAAGTTTATGCCAATTCAATGTGGATATCCTGAAAACCTGACTGGCCAGGGGGTACTCCAGGACCGAGTTGAGAAACACTGATGTAGAGGATTTCTACCCTATTCCGATCAAATGTCTGCTGCATCCACAGCATGAGAAGAGCCTTGGATGGGGAGAGAAGGAGTTAAAGACACTTGCCCGAGTAGGAGAAGAAAGGGGATAGGGAAGGCTGAGAGAATTCTTGTTTTCCACAGAGTGGTGGAATTATGGCATGTTTTGCCAGCAGGAGTAATCGTAGCTTTGGTGCTAAATGTGTTCTACAGCAAATTGGACACATTTAGAAGAAAAGCTCTTTGTGGCTCAGGTGATAGTGTTCCACGCCAGGGCGAAGCATGAATCCAGTGATTGTGACCTGTGGAATCAGGACGGAATTCTCAGAGCTCTGTATTTTCTTGTCCTGGACTATCATGTAGGGGGGAGATGTTAGGCCATTGGAAGCTGGGCAGGTTTGGTGGATTTGGAAGGATCATTGGATTTTTAGATTTATTTCTCACCTATTATATAGCCACACTCAAGGCAAGTTACATTCATGGGAGGGGGCATGTGGATCTGTGGTTAGATTTTGACCTAACCAGCTCAGGAAGGGAAAAGGGAGATGTATGAAGTGAAAGGTGAAGGAGGATTATGGGAAAGTGGCCATGGGAGATGTGGGCGCAGGGAGGGCAGAAAGAGGAGAAGTGAGGCTTTCATTAACTCATTCCCCACTGACTCTCTCTACAACCAGGTGGTGATGGAGAATATGAAGAGACGATGTAAATGCCACGGCACTTCTGGGAGCTGTCAGTTCAAGACCTGCTGGAATGTGACCCCTGAGTTCCGTCTGGTCAGCTCGCTGCTGCGGGAGAAGTTCCAGCATGCCATGTTCATTGACTCGCATAACAAGAATACTGGTGTCTTTCACCCACGGCTGCGCCGGCGCCAGCTGGCCAAGGAGCTTGTCTACTTCGAGAAGTCCCCTGATTTTTGTGAGAGAGACCCCAAGATGGACTCCCCTGGCACCCAAGGTCGTATCTGCAACAAGACCAGCCCGCAGATGGACAGCTGCAGTAGCCTCTGCTGCGGGCGAGGCCACAATATCCTGATGCAGAGCCGCCGGGAGCGCTGCAACTGCCGCTTCCACTGGTGCTGCTACGTCTTGTGTGAGGAGTGTCGTGTCACTGAGTGGGTGAATGTGTGCAAATAGAGCAAACGGAGCTGCTTCAGTACTGCTGGACTGAGTGAGCAGATGTGCCTGTAGGTGTCCACTCCCAAGGCACAGTCAAGAGATACAGGCATGAGGCAGAATCAGCTGAGGGACAGCAGCAGTCTTATCATCCAGCCATGCAGAAGGAGGAGGAATCTTACAGTGCAACGTCAACTGGGGCACCGAGCCTCTAAATTAAAATACAGCCTGAATGATGCAGTCCTCTGTCCCACCAATGGCTGAGATAGAGGTGTTTCTTCCTCTCACTGTTCTGTGGATTTCCATTTTCAAATTTCCTTTGAATATGAATGCTACCAAAGTCACAAGATCCTTAGCAAGGCGAGGATTCAGGGACCACAGGAGATAACAGAATGAGGATTCAGGGACTGTGAAAGTTCACCAGGCGAGCGTCCAGGGACCATGGGAGGCCAGAGGATAAGGATCTCAGAATGAGAGGAGGTGAGAGGATAATAATCTGGGCACTGGGGGTGTTTACAAAGTGAAGAAAGAGGCACTGTCGTAGGTCACAGGGTGAGGATAATCAGCTGCACAGAAATGTGTGCTTGGATTCCTACTCACCTGCCATCTCAAAATCCAGCCCTGAGTCCTAGTGCCTGGCCTTCTATGTGTGGGGAGCACTGGCGTTATTTTCTGCTTTGTCATAGCTACCTATGGAGAAGCAAAGGATCCGGAGAGCATCCCTTTCCACAGCAGAGAAAGAGAACTCACAAATCTGTTCATTTTCAAGTATTTCAGGGATCTAGGAGACTCTGGGAACATCAACCTTTATCTACAATGACTTAGAGGCTGAATACAAAGAAACTGGGGCATATACAGAGAGCTGTTTCCTTACTGTCACAGGCACTCCTGCTCCCAGGATGCACCTCTTGGTTGCTATAAAGACAGAAACTAGTGGCAGCTTATAGACCAGAGGGACCACATCCAGCCAGTCAGGTTTTCAGGATATCCGCAATGAATGTACATGAGATAGATTTGCATACAAATTAATGCAGATTTCTCTCGCACATATTTACTTTAGATGTCCTGAAAACTTGACTGACTGGATGTGTCCTGAGGACTGGGTTGAGAAAGATGGTCAAAGGTCAACAAATGAAGATAGAAAACACCTTGTACAGTGGTCTTCATGAGAGAGATTTGCATACAATAGAGGTGGTAGGCATGCAAATCCCTCTCATGTATATTAATTTGGGATATCCTGAAAATGTGAACCCTTGGGAGTCCCCGAGGAATGGGGATGAAGACCAAAGCCTTAATACTTATATATATTCTGTCTGTTTTTCTGCAGCCAATATATCATTACTAATACACCATCAGTGTACATCAGGGCAGTGGTGGAGTAAGGGGAAGGCAGACCGCCCTGGGCACCGTCATCTCTCCTCCTCTCTGCCCCCTGCTTCTTCCCACTCTTTCCCTTCCTCGTGCGCACCTTCAGTTCACCCCACCGTACCTCTAGCTCTTCGCCAATGCAAACAGTAGCTCCAACCTGCTCCTTGTGCCAGCCTCAGTGCTCCCTCTCTGATGTCACTTCCGGGTCCCGCAGCTAGGAAGTGACATCGGAAGGAGAGCCAGTGCCAACATGTGCAGCAAGTCAGAGATGCTGCTTTCGCCGGGGAAGGTAAACCGGTGCGGGGATAGGGAAGGGGAGCATGTGCATTGGGGGGGGGAGAAGAGGGTGAGGGGGGGGGGCTTCCCACCTTCACTAAGCCACTGCACCAGGAGTTCTCATCCCAGTGCTCAGGATACACCCAGTCAGTCAGGTTTTCAGGACACCCACTATGAATATGCATAAGAAGGATTTGAATGCACTACCTCCGTTCTATCCCAGAAATGGGTTGTGCACCTCTGTTATAGACAAACCAGTTTATGGAGGCATGAGCTTTCAAGGACTTCATCATATGGTCTCTTGTCTTCATAAGCTTATGCCTCCTTAAACTGGTTAGTCTATAACAGAGGTGCACACAGGTCGGGTGTTCTATATCGTCCTAATAAATATGCATGAGATAGATTTGCCTATGGAAGAAGATATGCTGAAGACAGAATTTATGCACCCCTGGTCTATAAGGTCCCACTTGCCTCTGTCATTTTTGCTACTCTGGTCTACCATGACAACCCCTTCTGGAAGTTTTGGTTATTATACGTTCTTAGTATAGCAGCATCTTTGCATCCTGAGGGAGAAGGGAGGGTAATTTATTACAATTCATGTCTTGTCTTTCTGTTAACTAAATTAAACTGAAGTAATTTTTTACATGTTTTTAGTCACTGCTTTTGCTTTGTTTAATAGCTTTACTGCCTAGAAATTCAGATCCAGCTGTGAGAAAAGCAGGTTCCACTGTAGATCCTATCCATCTCCTATTATCTTCTAAAAAACCAACTTGTGTTTGAGTTTTTAAGAAAGAGAATGATACAGACATGGCGGAAGGATTGGGGGGTTTACTATTGGGGAAATGATTCTCTTACAGCCATGTTCTAACTCTCTCTGTGAGGACATCAGAAGCCACTGTCCCTGTTCCATGTGCGCTGAGAGTCCTTCCCTGTGGCTTGAGGCAATCCATGACCTGCGGGTGCCACCAGACTTGTAAAGCATTCCTCCCAGACTAAGGGCTGTAATTATCTACCACAACAAAGGCAGCCAAAGCTTCAGAGGGAACATCTACCTACCCTGCCCCCGCCTGGCCGGGAGGCGCTGACAGCAGCTTTGCAGAAAGACCAAAGGAAGGGGAAGGTGTTTCCCTTGCCAACATCTAAGGAAAACAAGATTATGCCATCACTACTTATAAAAACCCTGTGAAAACCAACTGGAGAAAATAATGTACAAAAAAGCACTAGCAATGAATCAGAAGCAGAGAGAGAGAGACGCACACACAGGCAAAGAGGCAGACTGACACATACATTTGTGAGGAAGGAAAACAGAACATGACACATTAAGAGAAAGGAAAAACACAGGGAAGGTGTGGAACAAAGAGGGCAGACTAACGGAGAAAATTACAAGGGGCTACAGCATACAAGGGGGCTAGATCCATGACCGATCCAGGCAGGTCCGATGGATTCTGCAACCAACAATATTATAATGGGTGCAATCGGAGGCACGCCCCCATCCGCCGACATGGATCGTTAGTGTGCGATCCTGACGCATGCTCAGACCATCTGCTTTCCCTGTAGATGGTCTGCGCATGCTCTCTCTGCACAAGGACGACATTTGCAGGGAGGAAGGCAGGCAGGGAGGGCGGGCTCTCACTGCAGGGAAGGCAGCAGAGATTCAGAGCTCGGGGCAGAGAGCAGGGCATGATGGGACAGCTTGGAAACTTCCTGTTAATGTCAACTGGATTACAAAAGGGTAGCAATTCATGTTTAATCTGCTAAAATCAGTCAATATTTACAGATAAGTTTGCAAAGCTTCAGTTTCAGTCTTTTAGCAGCCAAGTGCTGCTGTAATAACAGGGAAAACTACACATGGTTTGGGCACCTATAGAGGGAAGGTGGCAGAAATCCAGAGCTCGGGGCAGAGCAGGGCATGATCGGGACAGAGAGCAGGGCAAGACCGGGGCAGAGTGTAGGGTAGCAATGGAGCAGGAGAGTCGGCAGAGACGTGTGCGGCTGGTCCCCAGCAGTCGCTTCTTCTGTTGATCGGCTAGCCCAGTTGGTGTCCCATATTATTTGGGTGAATTGCATCCCTGCCTACTTTGCATGCCGTTTCCCCTCATTTGCATGTACGGATCAGAGGAGAGGTTAGTGAATCGGGTCGGAGGGAAATTTGGGTGCAAAGGGCTCACAAACCGATCGATACACGATCGGTTTGCTTTGTGAATCTAGCCCAAGGTCTAGTTCTATTAGGAAAAGAAAGTAGACTGTAAATCCTTACCTTGATCAGGGCAGGAATGTGTAGGCATAACATGATAAAGAGTAAGCTGATAATTCTCTTTTTTATTGGTTTTAGCAAATACAATGCACAATCTAAAACAATAAACCATATTAAAATGATACAAACTAGCTGGCGTTACCTCATTCACGTTAATCATACTAACTGAAACCAATATTCACCCTCCCATCTCCCACAATAGCCCCTTCCACTACCCTAGAACAAGCAAGCGAACAAAAGCAACAGTAATCTGCAACCAGCTCCATTTAGTTCTAAAATAATTCTCTATCACAGGAGATGATGCAAATACACTTACCTGTAGCAAGTATTCTCCAAGGAAAGTAGGCGTATATTCTCACATGTGAGTGACGTCAACCACAGAACCCAGTATGGACACTGCCAAGTAAACTCATTTCAAATCTATAGGCAGTGCCCATACCACGCGTGTGCCAGTGCCTTCTTGCCCAATGTCAGCTCATGGGACCATCAGTTCAGTAACAAAGCTAAGAAGCCAACTAGGGGAGGCGGGCAGGTTGTGAGAATATATGCCTGCTGCCCTCGAAGAATACCTGCTTTCTCCGAGGACAAGCAAGCATAATATTAACTAATGGAAGAGGACAGGTGACATGATCAAGTGAATGCAATGCGCACCAGGAAAAAAAATGTGTCCACTTGAAGCAATAACAACACTTAGTGGAAGGCTTTCTAGATGCTTCAATGACAGAGAGACCTCAGTCGAAAGGTGGAAAGAGTTCACTTGTCCGGAGTTAAAACCATGCTGTTAGCACTAGAGTGTGGGTGCTCGGATGAAGGAATGATCCCTCATATTGAGTGAGCAGAGTTGGAAATGGTTGCAATTTCCATAGTGCTTGGAGGAGAGCTCCAGTAGTAATGGAAACCAAACTTAGTGAGGCCAGAGAGGTGCCCTACTCCTGGAGATGTTTCAGTAGAGTTTTCCCTATGAGAGGGATTAGAAGAAAAGCATAAAGGAAGTTGACTCCCCAGTCTTCAGAAGCAAGAAGATGTTGAGAGTAAAGAATCTGGAACAGAATTGCGGAAGCTTGTGGTTGTGAGGGAAAATTAAGAGATCTATGTCCAGTGTTCCCCATCGAGAGAAGATCTGATGTAAGACAGACATGCTGTGAGACTATTCGTGAGACTTAAAAAGTCTGCTCAGATTGTCTGCCAGAACATTTTGCTTCACCACCAAGTAAACTGCTCTGAGAGTTATTCCCTGAGCAGTTGCCCAAGACCAAATCTGGCTTGCTCCATGCATAAGGAGTAAGATTCAGTTCCTCCATGCTTGAAGGAGATGGTCCTGGAATGTACTGAGATCGTTGTCTATCAGTTGCAACTCAAGGAGATTGACATGAAAGTTTCCAGTAAATCACTGAAAACCTTTTCACAGATGGGAAAAGGGAGCAATGTCTGGAAAGCAGCATATACTAATGCTTGAAGTATGGGAAACAAGATTCTGGATTTAAAAGCTGCGATGGAAGAAGATGAGTTGGATTTAGTAGTGATCATGGAGACGTGGTTCACAGAGACCCATGACTGGGATGTGGTTTTACTAGGCTATAATCTGTTCAGGAAAGACAGGGTGGGAAGAAAAGGAGGGGGGAGTAGCGTTACGTATATGTTAAAGACTGTCCTCCATTGGTATTTCCGAACAAGTTTTAAATTGGTTTAAATCATATTTTCAAGACAGGTCCGCCAAAATTATTTTCAATAATTCATCATCAGGAAACTATACAAACTCTTATGGTATTCCTCAAGGTTCTGTTCTGTCCCCCCTTTTATTCAATATTTTCTTAGCTCCACTTCTCACACTAAGTCAATCCATTGAATTCTCCATTTTTGCTTACGCAGATGACATCCAGCTCTTACATCCATTAAATACTGCAGATTCTAATGAGATAATAAACATAAACAAATTAGTCAGTAGCTAAAAGGCAACATGTTGGCTCTGAATCCATCTAAATCTTCAATAATGTTTTTTCCATGGAAAAAGGATCTTACACTTGCATCACAAATTTTCTTGGACAATTGCCCACTACAAAAAGTGACGACGACAAAAATATTGGGAGTATTATTGGACCATGAATTATCCTTCCATGATCAGATTAGTTCCGTAGTTAAAAACTGTTTTTATAAACTATGTCTCATTAGATCCTTAGCCAAAGTCTTAGAATCAAAAGCTCTTAATGTTCTAATTCATTCCTTGGTTATTTCCAGGCTGGATTACTGCAATACATTATACCTTGGCATAACTCAGAAAGAAATAAGAAGGTTACAAATTATACAAAACACAGTAATAAAAATTATTACTAACTCCACAAAATATGATCGTGTTACTTCTCTTTTGCAAAAAGCACACTGGCTACCTATCTCACACAGAATAATATATAAAATTGCATTATTAACCTTCAAAATTCAACAAACCAATACACCAATATTCTTACATCGTTATTTAATACTATATTCTCCAGCTAGATCTCTAAGATCAACAGATCAGCATCTGCTCACCAGTCCATCTTTGAAAATAATAGGCACTAGAAGAGCTACAATTTTTTCTATCCTAGTACCCCAGCTTTGGAACAAGCTACCAATTTATCTACGTGCTGAATCCTCTTTAGAAAAATTTAAAAACACACTAAAAAGCCACCTATACAAAGTTGCATATGAATCATAGATTGGATAACTTTTTCTATCAACAATCTTAGGATCAAACAATTAAATTTAACCAGATCTGTATATAGGTCACAATCTCTCCTATTCACTCTTAGACCTAGTTTTATTTAAAATATTTTTTTAATTACCCTCCTGATGTTTCCCCTTAAATGTTTTTCTATTCCTTACATAATTGTAGTTCACCCCCCTCTTTCCTTATGTATCACTATCTATTCTGTATATCAATGGTATGTTTATTGGTATAGTTTTATCTTGTCCCCTAAAATTATTATTGTTATATGCATTGAAAATATTTGATATTGCGTTTACATCAAAATTTTAATAAACTTGAAACTTGATATTATAGCCAAGTAAGATCATATTAAAGCCACACAATTGCCCAATCTGCAGGGCAAGGACGAGGCACTGTGGATCAATTTGGAAAGAGGGAATGGTAAATACAGTGGCGAAACCTAGCATATGTGACACCCGGGGCCCATCATTTTTTTGACACCCCCCTCCCATCTGTATGAAAAACATGATTTTTAGACGCAATCCACACAACACACATGAATATCTAGGAAAAGGCAGCATCTTACATACTGCAGTGAGCAGTACATCAATAAACCCATTGTAAAACTAAACAAGCCAGACCAGTACAGATCAATCCTACACAATCAATCCTAACAGAAAACCATGTCTTTTTGAACACATAGAACACAGAAAACACCTTCGCCTAGTATGTAATCACAAACTAACTCATCCCCCTTTTACAAAACTGTAGTGTGGTTTTTAGCCACAGTGGTAACAGCTCAGATGCCAACGCTAAAAAATGCTCTACAGTATTGTAAATGGGGAGATAGAATAAAAATACGTAGACAAAGGTTAAACTGAAGCACCAAGAAGCTGGACTCTGCAAACAATGCAACATCACAGAAACAGCGATGCATCTCACCTAAAGCAAAAAAAAAATAAATAAATATAATTTTTTCTACCTTGTCTTCTCTAGTTTCTGATTTCCTCATCTTTTTGTCACTCTCTTCCTTTCATCCACTGTCTATCCTCTCTCTGCCCCTTTTATATGGCATCTTCTCTCTTTCTATTCCAGTTCTAGAAACTTTATGCATCCCCCTTCCATTTCTCCCTTCACCCCCATTAGTCTGGCATACATCTTCCTCCCTTCCCTCCTCCAATGGTCTGTCCTCTCCTCTTCTTCCCTTCCTTCTCCCACACCCACATGTTCTGGCATTTCACTCTCTCCTCTCCCTTCCACCCACTTCCATCAGCATCTGCCCCCTTTCTCTCCCTCCACACCCTTCCATACCACCCTGACCCCCTTTCTCACCCTTCACCATGATTCCATACCACCCTGACCCCCTTTGTCACCTTTCACCATGATTCCATACCACCCTGACCCCCCCTTTGTCATCCTCCACACCCTTCCATACCACCCTGACCCCCTTTGTCACCCTTCACCATGTTTCCATACCACCCTGACCCCCTTTCTCACCCTTCACCATGATTCCATACCACCCTGACCCCTTTGTCACCCTTCAGCATGATTCTATACCATACTGACCCTCTTTGTCACCCTTCACCATGATTCCATACCACCCTGCCCTTTGTCACCCTTCAGCATGATTCCATACCACCCTGACCCCCCTTTGTCACCCTTCAGCATGATTCCATACAACCCTGACCCCCCTTTGTCACCCTTCAGCATGATTCCATACAACCCTGACTCCCTTTCTCATCCTCCAAACCCTTCCATGCCACCCTGACCTCCTTTCACCACCCTACTATGCTCCTTTCTTTCTCCATCCCAAAGGTCCCGCGATGACTGCTTCTTCTCCAGATGGAAGAGGTAAGTGATGTCGGAGGGGGCTGGGCTGGCAGACACAGTTAGTTGCGGCAAGATCCCGCGATGACTGTGGCTGCCGGTCCACCCCCTCCCCCCCCCCCGACGTCACTTACCTCTTCTGGAACAGAGGCAGTAGACGGCGCAGTCATCGCGGGACCTTCGTTCACTTCAGCGTGGCTGCCGACTCTGCTCTAAGTACGGCAGCTTCGCTGAGGTGCAGTTTGGAGCAGCGCAGAAGGTTCCAGATGAGGCCGGCTGTGCACCCCCTTGGAGCATGCACCCCCCTTGGTACGCCACTGGGTAAATATATTTACATTGGTGTGATAAGAACATAAGAATAGCCTTACTGGGTCAGACCAATGGTCCATTAAGTCCAGTAGCCCGTTCTCATGGTGGCCAATCCAGGTCCCTAGTACCAGGCCAAAACCCAAGGAGTAGCAATATTCCATGCTACTGATCCAGGGCAAGCAGTGGCTTCCCCTGTGTATTTCTCAATAACAGACTATGGACGTTTCCTTCAGGAAATTGTCCATATCTTTCTTAAAATCAGCTACACTACGCTATCTGCTCTTACCACAACCTCTGGCAATGTGTTCCAGAGCTTAACTATTTTCTGAGTGAAAAAATATTTCCTCCTTTTGGTTTTAAAAGTATTTCCCTGTAACTTCATCGAGTGTCCCCTAATCTTTGTAATTTTTGATGGAGTGAAAAATTGATCCACTTCTACCCGTTTTACTCCACTCAAGATTTTGTAGACTTCAATCATATCTTCCCTCAGCCATCTCTTTTCCAAGTTGAAGAACCCTAACCTTTTTAGACTTTCTTCATACGAGAGGAGTTCCATCCCCCTTTATTATCTTGGTCGCTCTTCTTTGAACCTTTTCTAGTGCTGCTATATCTTTCTTGAGATAAGGAGACCAGAATTGAACACAATACTCCAGGCAAGATCGCACCATAAAATGATACAGGGGCATTATAACATTCTTAGTCCCAGTAAAGCGAGAGACGGGCGTGGTTGCAATGTTCTTTGTGGATCCAAAGGAGTTTCTCTGCTTCTGACAATGCAAGTGTTGAATAAGTCCTTGCCAACCCCAATGCTCGACATCGAACAGGGATGTATGGCTTTGTTCTCAATCAACACCTTGATGTATCTTGGGCTGGGCAAAGGCAGGCGTGCAGTCTATGTAGACTGCATCTGCAGTAGCCCTGAAAGCTCTTGTTTGAACATAGCCTGAAACCCTTTCTGAAGAGTCAATGCCTGCACCAGCATGGACATCGGCGTGAAAACAGTCTGCAGTGAATGTTGTCTGGGAGACAGTATTGAGGCATGCCTAGAAGGAGACATGATCTGCAATAATGGAGAGCGATGAATAGTGCATCGATGCGCACTATGTTCAAGGAGGTGGACACTGTGCCATGTCTAGAAGCGGAAGAATGTTTTTGCTTCTTACCTTTGTTATGCGCTACCTCCCCCAATGGGTGAGCCATGGAGGAAGGCCTTTGAAGAGAGCCCAGTGCTTTCTATGTGGCGTTAGTGCATGCGATGTCGATACTGATGCCTGTGTCAATGCTGGCTGTGCATTGGATCCCGAATCTCCCACCATGCTCTGTGTCGATGCCAAATCAAAATATGCAGACAGAGGTCATAATGAATATTTCGATGGTCAGGACTAGTCAGTGAACACACCAATTATGGGCATCAAAGCCTGAAATGGTCTCATTACATTGAATACATTTCATGAAGTCACTCCAAAGCAGAGTCAAAAGGCTCGATGGCCCAGGGAGCTTGAGTGAAAAGTATGCCAGAAACCCTGGGGCTTGAGTGAAAAGTATGCTCTGTGGGGCGAAAAAGAACTTGAAGTGGCTCAAAGGCCCAAAGATAAAAAACTAGAAAAATGAAAAATTATGAAGAAAACTATAATAAAATTAAAACAAGAAGGCATAATTTCTAAGTTTGATGCACTGAGAAGAAACTGAAGACACAGCTTCTCGGCTCCACGGAAAACTAAGAACTGCTGGCCCCGTGAGCTGATGTCAGGCGGGAAAGCACTGGCACTCACGTGGTATAGACACTGTCTAAAGATGTAAAGTGACAGTGTACTTGGCAGTGTCCGCACTGGGTTCTGTGGATGATGTCACCCATATGTGAATATTATGCCTGCTTGTCCTCAGAGAAACAATAATACAAATGAGGGATACCTTTCTGCTGTTCAGTTTTCCTCTACCTGTTGCAATATGGTATCCAACTGCTGACACTTTAAGAGTTTAAATTTGATGACCTGGGCACTATGCGCTGTCCTGTCAAGGTCTTATGTGGAGACGAGACCGGCAGAGTTAATGCATTGGGAAGGTGCGCCCATGCCTCTGCTGTTTTGAGGATCGGGAGCAATTTCCCATCTTTATAAAACAGGAAGGCAAAGGGATATTTCCAGTGGTACTTGATGCCTTGAGCCCTGAGGTGTTATGTTAGAGACCTAAACTCTGATTTACATTTTAGGGTTGCCATTACCAAGTCTTGATAGACCTCTACTCAGTAAGAGTCCAAACAGAAATTTCCCACTTTACAAACTTTACATAGGACTTGTTCTTTTAACTTATAATCAGTAAAACATGCTAAAATGGCCTTTAGTTTATTATTTCTTGGAGTCCCAAGAACTTGATGTATGTGTTCCAATTGGACAGCATCATGCTGCATTAAATGTTGATCACCACTAAGAAGTGCGATGACCCATTTTTTGCATCATTATTTCACAATTATTATAAGACGGAATCTCTAGAATGCCTTGAAACTTAGATCTTCTATGTTCTCTGTTTGCTTTGAATATCTACATGGACAGAGTGCTGATAGAATTGAAAAATGAACTTGCAGAGCTATTGTTAGTAATTAGTAATTTTTCTTTAAAACCAGCATAGTACCAGAAGACTGGAGGGTGGCCAATGTGATGTCAATTTTTAAAAAGAGTTCCAGAGGTGATCTGAGAAATTATAGACCAGTGAGTTTGATGTCACTGCTGGGCAAAATGGTAGAGACTATTATAAAGAGCAAAATGACAGAACATATACGTAAGCATGGAAAAATAAGAGAAGTCAACATGGATTTAGTCAAGGGAAATCTTTGAGGGGGTGAATAAACATGTGGATAAAGATGTGCTAATTGATATTGTATATTTGGATTTTCAAAAGGCATTTGACAAAGTACCTCATGAAAGACTTCTGAGAAAATTATAAATTCATGGGATAGGGGATAATGTCCTATTATTGATTAATAACTGGTTGAAAGACAGAAAACAAAGAGTAGGTTTAAATGGTAAGTATTCTCAATAGAGAAGTGTAAATAGTGGAGTTCCCACAGGGATCTATGCTAGGACCACTGCTTTTTAACATATTTATCAATGATCTAGAGATGGGAATAACTAGTAAGATAATTAAATTTGCTGATGACACAAAGTTGTTCAAAGTTGTTAAATTGAAAGAGGGTTGTGAAAAATTGCAAGAGGACTTTGTGAGACTGGAAGACTGTGCATCAAAATAGCAGATGACGTTTAATGTGAGCAAGTGCAAAGTGATGCATGT
The DNA here is from genome assembly GCF_902459505.1 of Geotrypetes seraphini. Classification (NCBI taxonomy): domain Eukaryota; kingdom Metazoa; phylum Chordata; class Amphibia; order Gymnophiona; family Dermophiidae; genus Geotrypetes; species Geotrypetes seraphini. Next base: position 220,581,057 of record NC_047086.1, read on the forward strand.
GGGAAAGAGGAACCCAAACTATAGTTACATGATGTTGGGTTCTGTGTTAGGAGTCACTACACATGAAAAGGATCTAGGTGTCATTGTTGAGGATATGTTGAAACCTTCAGCTCATTGTGCAGCGGTGGTTGCTAAGAAAGCAATTAGAATGTTAAGAATTATCAGGAAAGGAATGGAAAACAAATATGAAAATGTTATAATGCCGTGTATCTCTCTATGGTACATCCACAACTTTAATACTGTGTGCAATTTTGGTTTCTGTATCTCAAAAAAGATATAGCAGAATTAGAAAAAGCACAGAGAAGGGCAACGAAAATGATAAAAGGTTTGGGACGCCTTCCCTATGAGGAACAGCTAAAATGGCTAGGGCTCTTCAGCTTGGAGAAGAAACAGTTCAGGGGTCATATGATAGAGGTCTATAAATTACTGAGTGGAAAGTGTAGAAGTAATTCGCTTGTTCACTCTTTCCAAAAATATTAGGACTAGGGGGCATATGATGAAGCTACTAAGTAGTAGATTTAAAACAAACTGAAGAAAATATTTCTTCACACAATGAGTAATTAAACTCTGGAATTCATTTCCGGAGAATGTGGTGAAATCATTTAGTTTGGCAGGGTTTAAAAAAAGGCTTGGAAACTTTCCTATTGAGATGGCTTGGGGAAATCCACTGTTTATTCCTAGGATAAGTAGCATAAAATCTGTTTTACTACTTGGGATCTAGCTAGTTACTTGGGACCTGGGTTGGCCACTTTTGGAAACAGGATACTGGTCTTGATGGATCTTCAGTCTGTCCCAGCATGGCAATTTTTATGTTTGCCCTTTTCTTCAAATGATCTGTTCCTGGCCAGATCCAAAGGTCTCTGCTCCATCCTCATCCTTCTTGATCCCCAGCTTTTGACATGATAAATCAGCACCTATCCATCGATACACTGTCCGTGCTTGGATTTCAGGCCTCTGTTATCACTTGGCTTTTTTCTTATCTTTCCCATCACACCTTTAGTGTATGCTGTGGTAGATCCTCTTCCACCACTATCCTGCTGTCGGTCAATGTACCTCAGGGCTCTGTCCTAGGACCACTTCTTTTTTTCCATTTACACTTCTTCCTGTGCTATAATCTCCTTCCATGGCTTTCAGTATCACTTCTATGCCAACGACTTGCAGATCTAACTCTCTACACCTGAAAACTTAACAGACATTCAGTCCTGGTTTTCAACCTGCTTGTCTGACATCGCTACCTGGATGTCTCGCCGCCATCTACAATTAAATATGGCTAAGACTGAGCTCCTTATCATTCCACCTAAACCTGTCTCTCCCACTGTTCTCTATTTCTGTGAACAACACCCTTATCCTCTCTGCCTCTCCTTCTCTTCACATATTCAACAGACTGCCAAAACCTGTTGTTTCTTTCTCTACAATATCGCTAAAATCAGACTCTTCCTTTCTGAGCGCACTGCCAAGACCCTCATCACCTCTTTCCTAGACTACTGCAACCTGCTTCTTACTGGCTTTCTGCTAAACCATCTCTCTCCCCTTCAATCTGTCCAGAATTCTGCTGCACTCCTCATATTCCATCAATGTCACTAAGTCCACTTTACCTCTCTCCTCAAGTCACTTCATTGGCTCCCTATCCTTTTCCGCATATAGTTCAAACTCCTCTTACTGACCTACAAAGGTATTGTCTACGATGACACCCAGATCCTTTCTCTATTGGGAAGGGTCCCTTAGAATCCACACATCTCATAATCAACTCATCTAGTTTCTCCAAAGTGGAGAGTCCAAGGCATGGGCTCCATGAACCATCCCAAGGGAATTAGGTTATCCAGGCAGAGAACTAAATGAATTTCACCTATACTGCACATTCGCCTGCACCAAGAGTGTTACTACAAATTTCCACTCAATCTCGGTTATACCCTGAAGTTGTACCACAAGGACTCTGTATTTTAGGGAGCAGTGGGCCGTACCATTTTCAGCAGCCTGAATCAGTGATTTTATTAGGCACCGCTATACCGCTATAACAGCTCTGGGTTCAGTACACAAAGCTAACAGCCTTTTTCTTTTTGGGCTGGGCTTGCTATACGCTATAACAACTTTGCCATTATTATTATTACTATTATGGCGTTTGTGTCACATGGTAGATACATTCACCAGTGAGGAACAACATATAAAGGGCAATTTTACAGGGTGCCCATAAAAATATCCAAAATTACAGCTTTTCTATAAAGGAAACATAGGCATCTAGGTGATTTTATAAAACAGACTCTTGCATGCACCTGAGTATATTTTGTAAAATAGGATTGTATGTCACAATTCCATTCCTGCTCTGAGGCAGGTGCAAACATGTGTGTGTACTCTGTGTGTGTCTGAGTTATGTAAGTTATTTCCAATCAGCCTTGTTTTGTATAATATTAAGCATGTAAGGAAAACCAAATACCACAAGGCAGGCAGACAAAAACAAAGATGAGGCTTTCAGCTGAAACAGAGAGGTCATGACCAGGAAAAATGAAAAAAGATATGTACCTCTGTCAGTGTATGGGGTCTATGATGTAATGCTGCTATGATGGAATCCCTTAGGATAAGGCTGGCAAAGTGTAGCAATGCCTGGTTGAGGAATTTTGCTCAGAAACAGGAGAAAGATTATTTAGACTGTTTGCCTGTTTTGGATAAAGTTATCATCCTTGGCCTTGGGATGATATGTTAGTACCGTGCCTAGAAGCTACATGTCTAATGTCTATGAGATAAGCATAAACATTTGCACTGAAATTCTTAATGGGCACCTCAAATTCATGTATTCGCGCCTGCAAGCTCTCTTCACATTCTTCTTTCAGCAAAATTGTGGTTCTAGGTGGAAGGGAAATATGTATCTTAGTGAAGGCAGGGGAGCTACTTAGCCCTAGGGTTGAAGAATCAAATGAGACAGCTCTTGTTTTGCAGTGTCTTATGTTTTATATATTAGGAATCTCCTGTGAATTTTGAACATAAAAGCTAAAAAATAACACAATAAAAATCAGGACAGATCTGCCAGTTTCTTATTACTTAGAAGAAGATGACGGCAGAAAAGGGCTACAGCCCATCAAGTCTGCCCACTCTGCTTACCCACCCCCTATCTAAGCCCTAATGACCCAGTTTCCTTATCTTGACCCTCGCAGGGATCCCACATAGGTATCCCATTTATTCTTAAAGTCTGGCACGCTGTCTGCCTCGATCACCTGCACTGGAAGCTTGTTCCAATGATCAACCACTCTCTCTGTGAAGAAATACTTTCTGGTGTCGCCATGAAATTTTCCGCCCCTGAGTTTGAGCGGGTGCCCTCTTGTGGCTGAGGGTCCCTTGAGAAAGAAAATATCATCTTCCACTTCGACACGTCCCGTGAGGTACTTAAATGTTTCGATCATGTCTCCCCTCTCCCTACATTCCTCGAGAGTGTAGAGCTGCAATTTGTTCATTCTCTCTTCATACGAGAGAGACTCTTGAGTCCCGAGATCATCCTGGTGGCCGTACACTGAACCGATTCAATTCTGCGCACATCTTTACTGTAATGTGGCCTCCAGAATTGCACACAGTACTCCAGATGAGGTCTCACCATGGCCCTGTACAACGGCATTATGACTTCAGGCTTTCGGCTGACGAAACTTCTATTGATACAACCTAATATCTGCCTTGCCTTAGATGAAGCCTTCTCCACTTGATTGGCAGTTTTCATGTCTGCACTGATGATTACTCCCAAATCTCGTACTTCTCCCCCCTTCCCCTTTTACAAAACCGCAAAAGCGGTTTTTAGTGTAGGCTGGCAAACTGAATGCTCTGTGCGGCTCCTGACACTCATAGAGCATTCAGCCCGCCCGCCTGCACTAAAAAACGCTTTTACAATTTTGTAAAAAAGGGTGGGGGGATGAAATGCACTAACAAAGGCTATAGTATAATGGAACTTGAGCAAGAAGGTGTATATAAATATCTCAAAGTAAAAGAACACAGAACAATCTACTACAAATTACTGAGAGAAAAGATCTGGAAAAGATATTACTAAAACTAATATTAAAAAACAGTAGAGAATAATAATAATATATTTTTAATATACCGCTATACCAAAAAGTTCAAAGCAGTTTACAAGGAAAGTTAATACATACATGAATAGAAATAACATAAGAGGTAAAATAAGCAAGTAAATTTGGAATAGATCAGTTTAAAACATAAGATTATCCCAGGACAAGCAGGCAGGTATTCTCACTAGTGGGTGATGTCATCCGACAGAGCCCCGATACAGACGTCTCACAAGCATATTTTGCTTGAAGAAACTCAGAAGTTTCGAGATGCCCGCACCGCACATGCGCCAGTGCCTTCCCGCCCGATGCTCCGGGTGTGTCTCCTCAGTTCTTTTTCTTCCGCGGAGCTGAGAAGTTTACTTCAATTCTGCGCCAATTGAACCCGTTTTTTCGCTTTCTGCATCGCTGCGGTTTGAGTTCTTTTGCTCTTGCCGTGTGTTTGTTTCTTTCTTTGATTTCTTTTCTAAAAAAAAAAAAAAATTTTTTTCTTCCGACACCGGGTCGGCCACGTGGCTTGGGCCCTGCGCCTTCAACCTTGCGGCGGAGCTTTTCCGACCTATGTCCCGGCCGATCACCGGTTTTAAAAAGTGTAGCAAGTGCCAGCGCGCGATTTCGCTCACGGATCCGCATCGACGCTGCCTGCAGTGTCTGGGTCCGGACCACCTCCCGAAATCGTGCCGGCCTTGCTCCACTCTCACAGCGCGTGCGTTTAAACGCCGCTGTTTGTTGTGGGAGTCGATGTTCAAGATGGAAGCTGTGTTGGATTCTTCGGCTTCGACATCGACTGGTGCTTCGACTCCGTCTGCGAAGCCCTCTGCCTCTCCTGCGGCTTCGGGCCTTCTGAAACCGGCATCGTTTACTCCGGTTTCGACCTCGACCTCGGTGCCAGTGCCTTCCTCCGTCTCCTCGGAACAGGTACCGACCCCTACAGTTCCACCGGTGGTGCTCAAAGTGCCGAAGGCTGGCAAGCAAAAGCACTCGGCACTGAAAGAGCGCGGAGACCGTGCAGAAGGGCCCCCTTTTGGTGCGGATCCCTCCATATCGGCTTCGTTGCGGTCCATCTTGGAGGCTCAGTTTGTGGAACTCATGACCACCAAGGGACCCCGGCTGATTGCCACGATCCAGGGTGACCTCCCAGTTCCGATTCCGAGGGGCGGGCCGCCCCCTCCTCCTCCTCCTCCGTGACGCACGACCTCGTTGCTCGGCGAGGAGGAGCGGCGGTCGATGGCCGGTCCCTCGAGGAAGGCCTCCTTTAGCGAAATGCCTCCCTTGGAGCCGATCCCCTCGAGGAAGGCCTCCCTTAGTGACTTGCCTCCTTTGGAGCCTATTACCCTTCCCCATGACACAGTGTGGCATCCACCCTCGGGACTTTCCAGCCCTGGGCATAGCAAGAAACAGGACGAGTTCTTCCGAACCCCCTATCAAGCATGGGCGGTGTCGCAGGAGGCGTCGAATCTTCCGCCTCTCCGATCTACAGCCTCGAGTCCTATCTGCTCTTTGGAGGCTTCTGGGGATCAGTATTCTCACCGGCGGTCTCGATCCCCCTCCAGGCATCGAGAGGGGCATCGATCCAGGCACTGTTCGAGGCATTCCTCTCGGCACTCGACCATCTCTCCCCAAAAGAAATTGCCTCGAATGGGGTACTCTGCTTCAGCTGGGTCTCCTCCTCCGGGTCCGGAGTTCGAGGACACTGAGGTTTTTCACTCACCCTGTTGTTCGCAGGCCTCTGTGGAACCCGAGGCCTCGTCTTCTTCCAGTCCTTCTCGACGACCGGCGCTGGCGGACCAACTGTTGTTTTCCTCGTTTCTAAGACAAATGGCGGATGACCTAGACATTACCCTCAATTCTGGTTCTCGATACTTCAAGGAGTACCTCAATACCATGCACTTGCCTCATCCCCCAGCCGAGTCCCTGCGCCTGCCTCTGCATAAGCTCCTCGACCAGACCTTCATGAGATGTTTTGAGTCTCCTTACTCCATCCCTGCGGTCCCTGGAAAATTGGATACTCGGTACCGCACGGTGCATCATAAGGGCTTCAAGGGTCCTCAACTTTCGCATCAGTCCCTTCTGGTCGAATCCTCTCTCAAGCGGTCTCATCCAGCCCAGGTGTATGCTTCGGTGCCTCCGGGCCGTGAGGGCAGAACCATGGATAAGTTTGGACGACGCATCTATCAGAATTCTATGATGGCGTCCCGAGTTCTGAATTATAACTTCCACTTTGCTACTTATTTGGAATTCTTTCTTCCTGTACTTCGGAAGTTTATGCCCTACATCGAGTCCCAGGCTCGTTTTGAGTTCGAGGAGGTAGTTGCTTCACTATCCCAGCTTCGTCTTCAGTTGATGCAATCTTCCTATGATGCCTTCGAGCTCTCGGCCCGGGCTGCTGCCTGCTCTGTGGCGATGCGCCGTTTGGCCTGGCTGCGTACCATTGACATGGACCCGAATCTTCAGGACCGGCTGGCAAACGTTCCATGTGCTGGGGCGGACCTTTTTGACGAATCCATCGAGACATTCACGAAGAAATTGTCTGATCATGAAAAGTCCTTTCAGTCCATTCTTCGGCCGAAGCCTAAGCCTCAGCAGTCTCGACCCTCTCGACCGCCCTTGATTTATCAACGGCGTTATCAACCGAGGCAAGCTCCACCTGCAAGGCAACCAGCGAAGTGGCAGCCTCCTCCGAAAGCTCAACAAAAGCCTCAGCCATCTACTGTCCCCAAGGCTCCTCAGCCTTTTTGACTGTCTCTTAGAGAGCGTAACCAACCTCGTTCTGCCTCCTCCTGTTTTTCCCATCGGGGGGCGCCTCTATCATTTTTATCATCGCTGGGAGGCTGTCACCACCGACCTCTGGGTCCTTACTATCATCAGGGAAGGGTACTCTCTTCAATTCCATCGGGTACCTCCGGACCACCCTCCAAGAGAGTATCCTTCCAACTTGACTCAGACCGCCCTTCTTCTTCAGGAAGCTCAGGCTTTGCTCCGGCTTCGTGCCGTCAAGCCGGTCCCTGTGGACCAGCGCGACCGGGGGTTTTACTCCCGGTACTTCCTTGTCCTGAAGAAGACGGGCAATCTGCGACCCATCCTGGACCTCAGGGTCCTCATCAAGTTCTTGGTCAAAGAGAGATTTCGCATGCTGACCCTAGCTTCTCTCTACCCCCTCCTCGAGCAGAACGACCGGTTATGCTCTCTGGATCTCAAGGAGGCCTATACTCACATTCCCATTCATCCGGCCTCCCGCCAGTTCCTCAGATTTCGGGTGGGACATCTACATCTACAGTATCGAGTGCTTCCATTCGGCCTATCCTCGTCTCCCAGAGTCTTCACAAAGTGTCTGGTGGTCGTGGCCGCTGCACTCCGGAACAGAGGTCTTCAGGTATTTCCCTACCTCGACGACTGGCTCATCAAAGCCCCCTCAGCCCCAGAGGTCATTTCGGCGACCCTGGCCACAATTTGTTTCCTGCAGAGTTTGGGCTTCGAGATCAACTTCCTCAAATCTCATCTACAGCCCACCCAGTCTCTCCCCTTCATCGGGGCGGTCCTGGAACCATTCGACTCCGAGCATTCCTTCCTCCTCAGCGCATGGATGCTCTTCTTCATCTCTGCCAGTCGGTGTCTTCTCGCCAGTCCATCTCAGCGAGACACATGATGGTCCTCCTGGGCCACATGGCCTCTACAGTTCATGTGACGCCTTTTGCCAGACTCCATCTCAGAATTCCTCAGTGGACCCTGGCTTCTCAATGGACACAGGTGTCGGACCCGTTGACTCGACACATCATGGTCACTCCTGCTCTTCGGCAGTCTCTGCTTTGGTAGATGACCTCTTCGAATCTATCCAGAGGTTTGCTGTTTCACACTCCTCCCCACCAGAAGGTTCTCACAACCGATTCCTCGACCTATGCTTGGGGGGCTCATCTGGATGGGCTTCGCACTCAGGGATTCTGGACCAGTGCGGACCGCCTCCATCAAATCAATCTTCTGGAGCTCAGAGCCATCTTCTATGCTCTTCAAGCTTTTCAACATCTGCTGCACGACATGGTGGTCCTCATTCGCACAGACAACCAGGTCGCCATGTATTATGTCAACAAACAGGGGGGCACGGGCTCGGCCTCCCTCTGCCAGGAAGCTCTCAGAGTCTGGGATTGGGCTGTTCGCCACAACGCCTTCCTCAAAGCTGTCTACATTCAGGGGAAGGACAATGTCTTGGCAGACAACTTGAGTCGTCTACTCCAGCCTCACGGATGGACTCTCCATTCCACCCCCCTTCATCAGATCTTTGCACAGTGGGGGACGCCTCAGATAGACCTCTTTGCAGCTCCCCACAACTTCAAACTGCTTCAGTTTTGCTCCAGGATCTACACTCCTCTTCGCCTCGAGGCAGATGCCTTTCTGCTGGATTGGAGGAATCGCTTTCTGTACGCGTTTCCTCCATTTCCTCTCATTCAAAAGACTCTGGTCAAGCTGAAGTCCGACCATGCCACCATGATTCTGATAGCTCCTCGGTGGCCCAGACAACCTTGGTTCTCCCTTCTACTTCAACTCAGCAGCAGGGAGCCGGTCCTTCTTCCAGTGTTTCCTTCACTACTTACTCAACATCAAGGATCACTGCTTCATCCCAACCTGCAGTCTCTCCACCTGACAGCTTAGTTCCTCTCAACGTGACTCCTCACCTGTTTTCCCAGGCGGTGAGGGATGTCTTGGAGGCTTCCAGGAAGCCTGCTACTCGGCAATGCTACTCCCAAAAATGGACTAGATTTTCTTCCTGGTGTGTTTCCAATTCTAAGGAGCCTCAACGAGCCTCCCTGTCCTCTGTATTGGACTATCTTCTGCACCTGTCTCAGTCTGGTCTCAAGTCGACATCTATACGAGTCCACCTGAGTGCTATTGCGGCTTTCCATCAGCCTCTACAAGGGAAACCTCTCTCTGCTCATCCTGTGTTTCCAGATTTATGAAAGGTCTTTATCATGTCAATCCTCCTCTCAGACCTCCTCCTGTGGTTTGGGATCTCAATATTGTCCTTTCGCAGCTTATGAAACCTCCTTTTGAGCCTCTCAGAAAGGCTCCGCTAAAGTTTCTCACTTGGAAAGTGGTTTATCTAGTGGCCCTCACGTCTGCTTGCAGGGTCAGTGAGCTTCAGGCCTTAGTGGCGGATCCACCTTTCACAGTATTCCATCATGACAAGGTGGTCCTTCGCACTCATCCGAAATTCCTGCCTAAGGTGGTCTCTGAATTTCATCTCAACCAATCTATTGTACTTCCAGTGTTTTTTCCTAAGCCTCATTCTCATCCTGGAGAATCAGCTCTTCATACTCTGGACTGTAAACATGCTTTGGCTTTCTACCTGGATCGCACCAAACCACACAGAACTGCTCCTCAACTTTTTGTCTCCTTTGATCCAAACAAGTTGGGACGACCTGTATCGAAGCGTACCATCTCCAACTGGATGGCGGCTTGTATCTCTTTCTGCTATGCCCTGGCTGGATTACCCCTTCCTTGTAAGGTCACAGCCCATAAGGTCAGAGCAATGGCAGCCTCTGTAGCCTTCCTCAGATCGACACCAATTGAGGAGATTTCTAAGGCTGCCACTTGGTCCTCGGTTCATACATTCACCTCTCATTACTGTCTGGATACTTTCTCCAGACGGGATGGACAGTTTGGCCAAACAGTGTTACAAAATTTATTCTCCTAAGTTGCCAACTCTCCCACCATCCCATTGAGGTTAGCTTGGAGGTCACCCACTAGTGAGAATACCTGCCTGCTTGTCCTGGGATAAAGCAATGTTACTTACCGTAACAGTTGTTATCCAGGGACAGCAGGCAGCTATTCTCACGTCCCACCCACCTCCCCTGGGTTGGCTTCTTTGCTAGCTACCTGAACTGAGGAGACACGCCCAGAGCATCGGGCGTGAAGGCACTGGCGCATGCGTGGTGCGGGCATCTCGAAACTTCTGAGTTTCTTCAAGCAAAATATGCTTGTGACATCCATATCGGGGCTCTGTCGGATGACATCACCCACTAGTGAGAATAGCTGCCTGCTGTCCCTGGATAACAACTGTTACGGTAAGTAACATTGCTTTTTTTGTAAAAACACGGAACGTATTAAGGCGTCAACCTATCAAACAGATGGGTCTTTAACAGTTTTCTAAAATCAAAATAAGAGGTGGCCTCTAACATAGTTTTTCCAAGCCCCATATTCAATTTAGTGGCCTGGAAAGCGAAAGCTCTCTCAAGAAACTTCTTATAGTGACAGGATTTAATAGAGGGATAGTTAAACAGGTTAATCCTACGTATACTCTTGTTAGAGTGACTCAAGAGAAAATGAAGAGCAAGATAGCCTGGTAACATACCGAAAACTGCTTTATAACAGTTACTAAAAAATTTAAACAGAACTCTGGACTCTACTGGCAACCAATTAAGTTTTTGATAAAAAGGAGGACTGTGTTCCCATTTTTTTAAATCCAAAAATGAGGCGAGCAGCTGTGTTCTGAATCAGTCTCAGTTTCTTGAGTATTTTCTTGTAAGCCTCTAGATACATAATATTACAGTAATCTATACTCAAAATAGAAGACTGCACTGGTAGACGAAAAGAGGCTTCGTCAAAGAACTTCTTAATGGTGCGGAGCTTCCAGAGTACCAAAATACATTTTTTAAACACTAACACGTCAGTATGTTTTTCCAGGGTAAGGTGTTTATCCAGAGTTATACCTAGTATTTTTATACATTGTTCTATGTTATACATTGTTCTATGTTATATTCCCATCAATCAGTTAGCAATCACCATGCGCTCATACAACGTTGGATCTATAGATTGGTTAGCGAGTTAGCGATTTTAAGATGTGGTATGGTGATTTCATCCCCTGAAGACGCGTCAGCGAAACAGGGTCTCCCGTTGGGATTTACAATTATTATTTTTTTTTTTTAATTTTTTATTTATCATTTTAAAATTCTTAACAAAATCAAACATTTTGTACAGAAAGATTGTTAGATCAAACACAAAATTATAAGATAATCATTTACATGATATAAAAAGAAAAAATTCTAGTCGAACAATCTCAAGTCCTCTATAATATGATCCAAGATTATTTATGAGTGAACTTTAGGAAATCAATTTATAATTCTATACAAAGAAAACAGTATCACATGCCTGGCTTGAGGAATTATTCTAATATCAAATCCAATTAGTATTACTATTACATTGTTGTTACTGTAGTAGTTGTTGTTCCTTCTTTTTCCAGACGTTTCAGTGTCAGAAAGGCTGTAAGTTGAGATGGTTCAAAAAACACATACTTATTATCTCGATACCTTATTATACATTTACATGGGAAACGTAAAAAGAAAATACCACCCAGCTGTGTAACTCCTGCTTTCATCAAAAGAAACTGCCGCCTACGATTCTGAGTTTCTCTACTAACATCTGGAAACATTTGAATTTTCAAACCCAAAAATTCTTTATTCTTATTTCTAAAGAACATTTTCAAAATCCAATCCTTATCCGGCAGCAACGCCACAGATAATAAAAGAGTTGCTGGTTTAACCAAATCTTTATCTGATGTTTCCAGAATTGCTGTCAAGTCTTGTTGAAGGTCTTGTATTTCCTGTTTCTTGTCCTCCGAGTGTTGATCCCCTTCTTTAATAGGCAAATAATATACTCGAGTGAGAGGAGGCAATGATTCCTCAGGAATATTAAGTATCTCCATAAAGTACCTTTTTATCTTCTCTCTCGGGTTTATAGATATAATTTTAGGAAAATTCAACAGTCGTAGGTTACTAGTCCGATAGTTATTTTCCATAGTTTCCAATTTTCTTCTAATAATTTGATTATCTTTTATTATTGTGGATTGAACTTGTTTGATCATTTTCACTTCGTTTTCAATTTCTCCCACTTTTTCTTTAACATTAGAAATTTCCTGTTTATTTTCCTCTATTGTCTGTTTTAGAATTTTTGTATTCTTTTCACCTTCCTTAATTTGTTTAGTTAGTGAGTCTCCCAGTTTGGAAACTAAGTCCCAAATTGAATCAAGAGTCACTTCAGCTGATTTTTCATATTTAAAGAAAGTCTCATGTAAAATTTGAGAAGGCTCACCTTGACTGCCTTCTGTCTGTTGGTCTGGATTTTCTCCTCCTTTTACTTCATCCGCTAGAGGTATCTCTGGGCTTAACAAAGCCATAGAGACTTCACCTTGCTGGCTCCCCGGTGTTACAGCCTCAGGGTCAGAGAGTGCTGCAGCTTCTAGCCCACTCCTTTCCCATGGGGAACTCGCACTCAGCGGTGGGGGAGGTGGATTCCTTTGGTCGGGGCTCAGCGTGGTATCCAGCCCCAGGACTTCCGGTCCGGCGTCACTCCACGCCGCAGAGTCCAGCGGGCGATTCCCCGACACCACTGACTCCCTCTGGATACGCTGGAGAAAATGCTCAATCGAAGCAAGAGGGGGGTGCTCAAGACGCCGCGAGGCAGCAGCAGCGCTCTTCCCCCGTCTCTTCGGCATCGTGACCGACGAAAATCCAGTCACTGCTGCAATGAAAAGCGGATATGCCCACAGCGTCTCACCAGACACCGGTACGAATCGCCATCTTGGATCGTCTCAAAAATCAGCCCAACCCATTGTGATTATTCGGGATTTACAATTATTCACCACACACTTGTGGTGTGTGGAGATATATTCCTGGACAAGATAATCTTTATGTTGGAAAGAGCTTTCAGCTCTGAGTTTTGGAGAGTTTGTAGCCATGCAAGCTACTCTTCATACAGTTAAGTACTCCATAAGCTTATGTTTATTTTGAAGACAGCTGTTTCGCTAACTTGTTTGATAAAAGGCTTTGGTGGCTAGACTGAGCTTTTCCTTTACCTGTTAGGTTACCTTCCCGGACAAGATTTTTTGCATCTCATATCCATCTACTTTTGGACTTTCTGCTTTGGCTATTCCTGCAGAAGGATGGGAGATTGGACAATCAACATTCATCTGGTGGAGGGTTTGTTTTTTTTATGATTGATGATGAACTGAGGGCTCACTCGCTTGTAGCTTTGGCTGCTTGATGAGGTCTTTTTCTCCACCTCATTATATTGTATGTTGTTAATCTCCTTCCTCGGTAGAAGGAGATAAAGTTGAGTGTGTTCAAGTGGTTATATTTATCTCTTTCAGTGATTTGGTATGTATAGATTGGTCCCATAAAGGTTTTCAAAGACTGGATGCATAAACAAGAAAACTCCTTCATACCCATCAGGTATTTTATAAGAATAAGTGCATAATGAGGCTTCACATCCCAAGAGCCATTTCACAGAAATAGATTATTTGCTCAGAGATTACTATTGTAGAGGCCCTTTTTGTAAACTGCAGTAAAATCTGGGCTTAATGTGTTTTACACAGGACTTTCCCATCTGCTAAGCCCAGATTAGAGAATTACATGGGGATGGGTTCCGGGTTCCTGAAGTAAATCTACAGTTAAAGGAAAATTGTATCCAGTTTACCGTGGGAACTGCCCCACGGGAGAGGTAAAAAGCCTTGTCCCTGTGGTAAAATAAAATTGTGGTTGGACTTAGCATCTCCTCCCCAGCTCGCCTAATTTTACCTTCAGGAGCCAGTCATGCCACAATGAAGAATCTTCAGAGGCCTGCTCCAGAGGCTGGAAGTTACATCAAGGCGGGGCTTGGCAGAAAGAAGGCTGATGAGCAAGCCTCTGAAGATTCTTCATCATGGCTGGCTGGCTCCTGAAGGTAAACTAGGTGCTCGGTAAATAGAAAAGATGGTTTTCTAATGCAAAAAGAAAATACACACTGGGGGCTGGATTCTCAAAACTTACCATGCCTTTAACGATGATCGCTAAACTGTTTCCAGTCGGTTTAGCGTGCCAGTATTTTACTGCCTTATTATCTGAACGGCTCACCGTGGTCTTTTCTGAGCTTCCTAGCAGCCTCTAACTCTGCCATGCAAATGTAGTACAATGAGGTCATTTCTATTAAAATGATAGTAAAATGGGCTCATTAATATTTAAACAAGCACTCCGGGCGATTCTCTGTCATCACTGGATGATTCTCTACATGAAACACTGGATTTTAATGACTAAAAATTACCAGCTGGTCTGGGGATGGCGGGACTGTGAAAAGCGTGTCTCAGGAGCGTGTTTCTGGCTGTGACTCATGATAAAAATGTTTAAAAAACACACTATTCACAAAAATTATAGTAATATAGTGATGGGGGAAAAATCTCAAAAGCATGCGTCGCAAGCATGTGTATTAGAGGCATGCATTAAAAGTGTTGAAAGTCGACGCTTGCACCTCCCCTCCCTTCCCCTCCATCCAAAAACACTGGCATGCCCATGATTGACACAATGACATAGCATGTGCTGGCAGTTCTCCGCCCTTCCTATCCACCCATGCCTCTTTCCCGTGGACTATTCTGTGCATGTGCCAATTGCTATCACCAGCGACTGATCTGCGACCCTCCGCAAACCTCATGTGCATACACGGTTCTTTGAAAATGGCCCATCAGATTTTCCCTGTGATATTAGAGAATCCAGCCCTGGGTGATTCTTTGCTGATTTAAAAAGCAGTAAACAAACTCCAGCAGTATATTGGTGATGGGGAATTAAATTTTATGAAGCAGAACCACTTGGGGCTGGGTCACATCAAGTATATATGAGCTTACCTCTTATTCCTTACCTTCTCAGCTTCTACTTTTGAGAACCAAAGTGGCCTTCTTTTCCTCTTACTTTTACTTACTTGCCTCACAAAAAGGTTTGTTGCTCTTACAATTACTCCTTTCAGTTTTGCACACCGCATTTCCGCTCCTTCCAGATGTTCCCATCCAGACAACAATTCCTTCACATAATCCCCCATCTAAACAAAGTTATTTTTTTTAAAGTCTAAAACCTTTGCTTTTGAATGAGCCCTCTCTATATCCATTTTAATATTAAACCGTACCATGCAGTGATCACTGGATGCCAGATGATCACTCACTGTAACATCAGAAACACTTTCCCCATTTGTAAGCACTAAGTCCAGTATGACTTCTTCCCACGTGAGTTCCATTACCAACTCCTGGAACAGTTCTCCTTGTAGAGAATCCAGGATTTCTCTACTTCTAGAAGACCCCGCAATAGGGCTACCCCCAATCAATATCTGGCATGTTAAAATCACCTATTAGTAAAACTTCCCCTTTTTTAGATATATTCTGAATATCTACTATTAAATCTCTGTCCACTTCTTCCGTCTGTGAAGGAGGCCTGTATATCACACCAATGTAAATATATTCACCATTCCCTCTTTCCAAATTGATCCACAGTGCCTCTTCCTTGCCCTGCAGATCCTGCAATTGTGTGGGTTTAATATGATCTTTAACATATAACGCTACTCTCCCTCCTTTTCTTCCTACCCTGTCTTTCCTGAACAGATTATAGCCCGGTATAACTACATCCCAGTCATGGTTCTCCGTGAACCACATCTCCGTGATCGTCACTATATCCAACTCATCTTCTTCCATCACAGCTTCTAGATCCAGAATCTTGTTTCCCATACTTCGAGCATTAGCATTTACTGCTTTTCAGATATTGCCCCCTTTTCCCATCCTTTGTGTAGACATATTCAGTGATTTACTTACCTGGGGGCTTTGATCATCCTGCCCCATCACTTCTAGTTTAAAGCCCTCTTCAGTAGATTAGCCAGCCTGCTGCCAAAGACACTTCTTCCCTTCTTTGATAGATGCACACCATCCCTGCTCAGTAGCCCTTGGAAAATCATCCCATGGTCCAGGAAGCCAAAATGCTCTCGACAACACCATCCATATAGCCACACATTCATCTCCAGGATGTGAGTTTTTCTGCCTTGGCCTTTACAGAATATTGTTTCTTTTTATACCTTAATAAAATGATTTCAATATAAAATCATAACTATTCGAGGCTTGTGTGAAAGGGATTAGAAAGAGTTTGCTATTCACTGACACTTTCAAGTCTTAGGGGGGTGGGAGGAGATCAGTAACCACTAGGAGATGAAAGAAGGGTTGTGATTTTTTCTTCCATTGATCAGTTGCTCAATCAGGGTACCTTTTTGTACCCTGGAAGTGATTTAAACAAGTTTCAAGTTTATTAAAAATTTGATAAAACGCTATTATAAATTCTATGGGGCTCATAATAAAAAAAAAAAAACCACACGTCTAAAAAGTGGTCTAAATGGGTACTTGGACGATCACAAAGCTTCATCGTCCAAGTATCCATAACCAAAGCTGGTTCTAGACGTATCTAAAACCAGCTTAGGCCTTTCCCCTGCCTCTAAATGCATAGAGCGAAAAGAGGCATTTTTAAAGGAGGGGAAAGGGTGGGAGGTGGGTCGACCTACACCTAGGTGTACAGCAGGTATAACCAAACCTTTTGATAGGTTGCCTAGTCGGCACTTATATAAATCAAAACAGGTATAAGTGCCGAAAAAGGGCTCGCTGAGCTGATGGCGGCTGGCGCTATCAGCTCAGCAGCTCAGCAGCCCGGCAACCTACCCACCCCTCTACCACAACCATCGCAGCAGGTGGCTCATCTCCCTTGCCGCGATGCAATCACCTCTCTACCCAAACTGCCTCTACCCGCAGTTCAGGTAGAGGGGTAATCGCATCGCAGCAGGGGAGATAGCCAATTTCTCCTGCCACGATACATCACCCCCCCCCCCCCCCTACAACGATCGGGACAGGAGGGAGCCCAAGCCCTCCTGCCCCATCGAGCCGCGACCCCCCTCCCCCAACGATCAGGGCAAGAGGAAGCCCAAGCCCTCTTGCCCTGCTGAGCCGCGACACCCCCCCACAACAATCGGGGCAAGAGGGAGTCCAAGCCCTCCTGCCCCGTCAAGCCACGCCCCCCATCAATTACAATAGGGCCAGGAGGGAGCCCAAGCCCTCCTGCCCTCGATGCACCCCCTCCCACGATCGCCCCCCTGAACCCCCGATCAGCCCCCCCGCCAACCCCATTGAACCCCCTCCACCCCCAATCCCCCTCCCCATATCTGTACAAGTTGGCCGAACGTACGGGTCCCAAGCCTGGCCGGCCGGCAGGCCAGTAATCCCTGGAATGGTGGGCCTTAGAGCCTGATTGGCCCAGGCAGTTCAAACCTCCTGGCCCTCCTGGCCAGGCGACCCCCCCTACCCCCATCCCCACTAAGGTATGGGCAGGAGGGATCCCAGGCCCTCCTGCCCTCGATGCACCCCCTCCCACGATCACCCCCCTGAACCCCCGATCAGCCCCCCGCCAACCCCATTGAACCCCCTCCACCCCCAATCCCCCTCCCCATACCTGTACAAGTTGGCCGAACGTACGGGTCCCAAGTCCGGCCGGCCGGCAGGCCAGTCATCCCTGGAATGGTGGGCCTTAGAGCCTGATTGGCCCAGGCAGTTCAAACCTCGCCCACAGGTGGGGCCTGAGGCGCCTGGGCAAACCAGAATCAGCCCAGTAGCCTTAAGCCTCCTCCTTCGCCTAAAAGCCCTTGTTTTGGGCATTTGGGACTTAGGCTTTTTTTAGGTTGATTATATAGTGTAAGTTAAGACGTAGTGGTGGTCTGGGCATTTAAACAGCTGAACGTAGATGCAGGCCATTATCAAAAAAACCTCCTTTTGGACGTTTTTTTTAAAATAATGGACATTTTCCCTGCTTCTACTTTCAATGTTTAGGGCCTTAGATGTTTTTTTGTTTTGTTTTTTTAAATTCTTTATTCATTTTATAACTTTCCATAAGTTCAACATATGATACAATCACATTACACTTTAACATTACTTAGTAATCCATCAGAACTAATACATATCAAATATCCCCTCCCCTTCTATCATCAATTGTATTTAAACATAAGAAAACATAACATAACATATCCCTCCCCCCTCCCTACCCTGAACGTGTATCAATAAAGGGAAAAAAAAACATATTCATTTTATACAGTATTTTGTTAATGGTCCCCATACAGCCCTAAATTTCCTAAAATGTCCCTACTGTATGGCAATTATTTGTTCCATTTTAAAAATGTGGCCTATATTCTTCTGAGCCTTATGAAGATAGAGGAAAAGATGGTTTAGAATTTTTGAATTTAATTGTTGGGCCGAAAATTCCCAAGCATATAAAAAAAAGTTTAGAAGAGCCTATATCATTAAAAGAAATAGAAACAGCGTTGAAGTCTCTTAGAGTTGGATCCCCTCCAGGTGGTGATGGTTTCACTGTAGAATTTTACAAATCATTTCAAATTAACCTATTACCTCATTTATTAAATTGATATCATTATCAACTAACTAAGGGTTGCATCACAGGTACTATGGCAGAATCATTAACAATCGTTTTGCCAAAGCCAAATAAAAATTCAACTTTGGTTTCAAACTACAGGCCGATTTCACTAATTAATGTAGATGGAAAACTTTTAGCTAAAATATTGGCTCTACGTTTGGCTGATATGCACCAAACTGGATTTGTTGCTGAAAGACATTCATCTAATAACACTAGGTTGGGTTTTCATATGTTAAATTTAACAAAAGCCATGAATGAACCAGCTTTCTCTGTGTCTTTGGATGCAGAGAAAGCTTTTGATCGGGTGGAATGGACCTTTATGTATCAGGCATTAGAATGGTTTGGTATAAGTTCAGGATTTATACAAATGATTCAGACATTGTATAGCTCCCCATCTGCAAGATTGTATATTAATAATAATTTATCAGAGCGTTTTATTTTGCGAAGGGGGGTTAGACAAGGCTGTCCACTATCTCCTTTGCTTTTTGATATTGTATTAGAACCCTTGTTATTAGCTATTCAACAAGCAAAGGGGATACAAATTTTTATAGGTATCATCAAGCCTATATTTTACGGCAGGGTATGTATTGGGTCCTCCCAGATGGAAAATGTCCCAGATTGGTTATATTTGGAATGGCGACTCATGTTCCCTTTACATTTATGTCATGTTCTCAGTATTATGATGCCTAGAAAATATAAAGATAATAGAATATTAATGGATACGTGGAAAACATTAAGATATGTCAGTAATTTAACACCTAACCCAATACTAAAATCAACAAATCAATCTATATGGCTTAAATCCAAGATTCAAATTGGCGGATTTAAAGTCGTCTGGAAGCATTGGATTATTGCAGGCATACGGGTTCAGTGGCGTACCTAGGGTATGTGGCACCCGGGGCCCATCATTTTTTGACACCCCCCCTATGTAAAAAAATATTTTTTGTAATGACCATGAAACAGAATAAATGGTCAGAATAGAAACAGGCAGTGAAAATTTTCTTATATTCCAAACATAACATAACATAAATTATGTCTGAATTGTCATGACATCAGAAGTACATATGGAGTAGTTGCAGGTGATGCTTGGGACAGTTCTGATTGTGTTAGTTCGGTTTTATGTGTTTTTTGAATAGAAGGGTTTTTATTTCTTTTTGAAGGTTTTGCAGTATGTGGTCGATGTCAATTGGTTGTAGGGTTGGGGGTCGAGTTTTGCAGCTCGAATGGCTAGGAGGTTGTCGAACTTTTTTTTCTTTTGACGTTTTTGGTTGGAGGGTGTGTGAATGGTGCGTGAGTTCTCCTATGTCTGTTTGAAGTGGATTGAATTATTTAGCTGAAGAAATTAGTTACCCCCTCATCCCACACACATTAATTCTCTTCCATTTTTGTTCCCATTATAAAAAACACTGATAAGTTCCCAGAAAAAAAATACATTAAAATAAGAAGTGAAAACAAAGGCCCCTACAGATGAGAACATAACATAAGAATAGCCTAACTGGGTCAGACCAATGGTCCATCATGCCCAGTAGCCCATTCTCATGGAAGCCAATCCAGGTCACTAGTACCTGGTCAAAACCCAAAGAGTAGCAACATTCCATGCTACCGATCCAGGGCAAGCAGACACTTCCCCCATGTCTTAATAACAGACTAGGACTTTTCCTCCAGGAATTTGTCCAAACCTTTCTTAAAACCAGCTACGCTATCTGCTTTTACCATAACTTCTGGCCACTTCATTTTTAAGTTTAGATCTTTCCTTTCAAACAGAGACCTTGCTAGATGTCAAATACAACACAAGGGAACTTCACACGGACTTAGCTGTGCAGGAAATGTGAATCTCCTCATACACCCACCATATAGTGCAAAAATGTGCAAAGGTCTGTTTTTTTCTTTCGATCACTACATAGCCTAATGCCACACAAGCAGCGCTGTTACAAACATATTCTGTAGGTCAATGCTAAGGATAACAAAGTTTCCTTCCTTGGACCAGAAGGAGATACTGATAAACCACTGGAAGAGATCCCAATACAACACCCAAAGACCCACTCAGTGTGTGAACCAGTTGAGTGGAGTGGACTAACTGGGGGGTGGAAATGGGCCCGGAGTTTGCTCAGCAGAATTTCCCAGACCACCTCTTCCTCTCAACACATTGACACGCTGCCACCATCACCACTAGGAACACCTCACTGGGTAGGCCAGCTATGCTATAAACTTTATAAAACACATTATTATATTTTCTTATAAAGCACATATTTTAACTGAACTCTCTGACATCCTCAGCCTTTCCATTCACAAAAATAGAAGGAAGAAAAGTTCCCATTTCCTGCTGTCTCATGTCCCCGGCCTAAACAATATTTTTTTTCTGCAGACCCTTCAAAAGTCTGACCAAATCCTCGTTTCACTTGCATTATAAAGTACTGAGGATGCCATCTCTCCCCAATCCCAGGTCCTAAAGTCTAAGACAGTAGCGCAAACTAATGCTGCCAGATTCAGGAAAAAAAATTTTGATTCGATTCAGCCCTATTGAATTGGTTTTTCAATTCGATTTTCCTGCCCAGTTGGGTGATTTTTTTCAAAACTCCTGGTGGGTTTTATAGCTTTTTCACCCCCTTTGGCTTCTCCTAACCACACTGGCGCTGTGGTGTAAATAAAATAAAGAAACAAAAAGGACTTTTCCTCTCTCTGTTAAATCCTAGCTCACGTTTGCAGTCCAACACCAGCTCTGGCAGGATACACATTTCAAATCTGACATATTATAATCACAAAACAGAAAATAAAATTAATTTTTCTACCTTTTGTTGTCTGGTTATATTTCAAATCTTGTTGGTCCAAGGCTCTGGTTTTCTTCTGATAACTTGCTTGCCAGGGTCTCCTTCTTTCTGCATGCTAACCATCCATCTGCCAACTCTGTCCTCCCTTTCCATTTCCCTTCCCTTCCCAGGAAGTCTGGTATCTTTCCTTTTTTTCATCTCCCTCCACAGATCCACCTTTTCTTAAATACCCTTTCATCCGGCATCTCTCCCTCCTTCCCCACCATCCCAGAGTCCACCATCTCTCCCTTTCTTTTCCTAATTACCCTCCTATCCAGTATCTCTATCCCTCCTCCACACCATCCCTTGTGTCCAATTTCTCTCCCTTTCTGTTCCTTCCTTCCCTAAATCCCATGGTCCATCATCTCTCTCCCTCTCCTCTATTTTCAGACCCATTATTTCTTCCCCCCCAAAGTTTGGCATATGCACGTCTCTTTGAACACCCCCTTCCCTCCGTGTACTTCTAAATCATGGTCCCCCTTAAAGTCTGCCTGTCCCCCCTTGAAGGCTTGTCCCATCCCCTTGTAGGCCTGTCCCCCCCTTGAAGGCCTGCCTGCCTGTCCCCCCCTTGAAGGTCTGCACCCCCCGAATGCCTGCACCCCCCCGAAGGCCTGTCCCCCACTTGAAGGCCTGTCCCACCCCCTTGTAGCTTCTCCCCCCCTTGTAGGCCTGTCCCCCCTTGAAGGCCTGCCTGCCTGTCCCCCCCTTGAAGGCCTGCACCCCCCCGAAGGCCTGTCCCCCACTTGAAGGCCTGTCCCACCCCCTTGTAGCTTCTCCCCCCCCTTGTAGGCCTGTCCCCCCTTGAAGGCCTGCACCCCCTTGAAGGCCTGCACCCCCCCTCGAAGGCCTGCACTCCCTTGAAGGTCTGCACCCTCCCCCCCGAAGGCCTGTCCCCCACTTGAAGGCCTGTCCCACCCCCTTGTAGCTTCTCCCCCCCTTGTAGGCCTGTCCCCCCCTTGAAGGCCTGCCTGCCTGCCTTTCCCCCCCCTTGAAGGCCTGCACCCCCCCCCCCGAAGGCCTGCACTCCCTTGAAGGTCTGCACCCCCCCCGAAGGCCTGTCCCCCCCCTTGAAGGCCTGTCCCACCCCCTTGTAGGCCTGTCCCCCCCTAATAGGCATGTCCCCCCTTTAAGGCCTGCCTGCCTGCCTTTCCCCCCCTTGAAGGCCAGTCTCCCCCTTGAAGGCCTGCACCCCCCCTTGAAGGCCTGTCCCACCCCCTTGTAGGCCTGTCCCCCCCTTGAAGGCCTGCCTGCCTTTCCCCCCTTGAAGGCTTGTTCCCCCCCTTGAAGGCCTGCACCCCCTTGAAGGTCTGCACCCCCCCCCAAAGGCCTACACCCCCCCTGAAGGCCTGCCTGCCCCCCTTGAAAGCCTGCACCCCCTTGAAGGCCTGCACCCCCCCCCCCCGAAGGCCTGCACTCCCTTGAAGGTCTGCACCCCCCCCCGAAGGCCTGTCCCCCCCTTGAAGGCCTGTCCCACCCCCTTGTAGGCCTGTCCCCCCCTTGTAGGCCTGTCCCCCCTTTAAGGCCTGCCTGCCTGCCTTTCCCCCCCTTGAAGGCCTGCACCCCCCCTTGAAGGCCTGTCCCACCCCCTTGTAGGACTGTCCCCCCCTTGTAGGCCTGTCCCCCCCTTGAAGGTCTTCCTGCCTTTCCCCCCTTGAAGGCCTGTTCCCCCCTTTGAAGGTCTGCACCCCCCCCAAAGGCCTACACCCCCCCCGAAGGCCTACACCCCCCCCGAAGGCCTGCCCCCCCCTGAAGGCCTGCCTGCCCCCCTTGAAGGTCTGCACCCCCCCCCCGAAGGCCTGTCCCCCCTTGAAGGCCTGCCTGCCTGCCTGTCACCCCCTCCCCCTTGAAAGCCTGCTTGCCTGCCCGCCCGCCCCACCCTGAAGGCCTGATGCCCCGACCCACCCCGAAGGACCGCTCGCCCCCCTGGCCTCTCCGCACCACCTATGAAGCAGCCGCAGCAGTATCGCGAAGTCAGCGTCAGCGATCCCTGCGCTGCTTCCTGCACCACGGTCCCGCCCCTCCTCTGACGTCAGAGAAGGGGCGGGATCGCAGCGCAGGAAGCAGCGCAGGGATCGCTGACGCTGACTTCGCGATCCTGCTGCGGGCTGCTTCACAGGTGGTGCAGGAAGGTCAGTGGGGCGAGCGGTCCTTCGGGGGTGGCGGGGGACTGAACGGCAAGGCCGGGAACACCCCCTTAGGGCTGGCACCCGGGGCGCACCACCCCCCCCCCCGCCCCCCCTTTGGTACGCCACTGTACGGGTTTTAAACGATGTTATTTTAAATGGTAAACTGCTTGATTTTTCACAGTTGCAGCAAAAATATGGTCTTAATAAAACACAAAGTTTTAAATGGTTGCAACTGAAGCAGGCTATTCAGGAGGGGTTCCCTGAATGGAAGAATCTTAATAATCAATATAGTCTGGAATTCTTATGCTTTCAGGCGGACTTCTTGGGACACCAAGCCGCACAGTGGTATAAATTGATAACAGGATTTATAAATAAAAAACCAAAGACTGGCCTCAAAGATATTTGGAGCATTGAGATTAAGCATCAAATTTCTGCGTCTCAATGGCTACGAATTTGGTCTTGGAGGATGAGGTGTAGAGTGTCTGCATCTATGAGACAAACTTGGTTCTTTTTGTTGCATAGAGCATTTTGGACCCCAGTTCGATTACAAAAGTTAGACAGCTCTAAGTCTAATAGATGCTAGCATTGTAAACTTGAAGCAGGGATTCTAGATCATTTATTATTCTATTGTCCCTTTATCATGGCCTTTTGGAAATTAATTTGGTCCCAAATTAATTGTTTATTAGAGAATCATGTAGCATTATCATATGATACGATTCTATTCGGTACATCAATGAGAACAAGGAGTCAGATTTCATCAAACAACAATAAACTTTTATTGATTACTAGTCTTTAAGCCCGTTACATTAACGGGTGCTAGAATATGTGTGTGTGTCTGTATTTATTTCTTTCCTCTCTCTCCTTAGCCTGTTTCTGTATTTCTTTCTTTCTGTCTTTCTTTTTCCTCGGCTGTCCACCACCACCCCTTGCCTGCTCCCCCTGTCCATTCTCCCTTCCTTTTTCTTCCCCTGTGTCCACCACCACCCCTTCACTGGTCCCCTTATCCAGCAGCAGCCCTCCTCCCTTTGTTTTAACTCTCCCCCTGTCCAGCAGCACCTCTTTCCTGCTCCCCCTGTCCAGCAGGAGGCCTCTCTTCCTTTTTCTGCCCCCCTCCGTCCAGCAGCACCTCTTTTCTGCTCCCCCTGTCCAGCAGTAGGCCTCCCTTCCTTTTTCTGCCCCCCTGTCCCTTAACACCTCTTCCCCTATCCAGCAGAACCTCTTTTTTGCTCCCCCTGTCCAGCAGAAGGCCTCCCTTCCTTTTTTTGCCCCCATCCATCAGCACCTTTTCCCTTGTCCAGCAGTACCTCTTTTCTGTTCCCCCTGTCGAGCAGTAGTCCTCCCTTCCTTTTTCTGCCCCCCCCCCGTCCATCAGCACCTCTTCTCCTGTCCAGCAGCAACCCTTACCTCCTTTATTTTTTGTCTGCCCTCCACCGACATCTGCCTAAAGCCGCCGCGGCCTGCAGGCACCGACAGCCTCTGCGGCCTGCTCCCACTCCCTCCTCACCGTCGCTTGTGGTGGCTCCGTGCTCCGTGCTTAACTGCGGCGGCCTGCAGCTGCTGACAGCCGCCACGGTCTGCAGCCGCCAACAGCCACCGAGGTCTACAGCTGCAGTGGCCGACAGCCGCCAGGGCTATTAGGCTTCCATCTCTCACTTTTGCCAGCCTGGTCTGGCCTGTTCGCCTTGCCGTATTTTTTTTTTAGTTGAAACACGCGGCGGTGGCTCCTCTCATGATCCCCACCTGTGTCGGAAGTCCGACGCAGGCGGGGATCGTGAGAGTAGCCACCGCTGCGTATTTCAACTAAAAAATGCAATATGGCAGGGAGCAGGCCAGACCGTAAGCCGCGCATGCGCACTTCCTATGGTTCGCTACAGCTCACGGAAAATCGGCGCACGCATAGGAAGTGCGCATGCGCGGCTTACCGTTTTATTATATTAGATGACTGGGGTCGCCATTCAAAATATCACAAGTAATTGGAAAAACTGAGGTAGACTAAATTATACCTTCTGGTGGAATTCGTTATGTCACATTTATAAAATGGAAAGCATAATTGCTATTCAAAAAGGATATTATAATAAATTTAAAAAGATCTGGGGGCCATTGACAACTTACTGTAATGAGTAGATATCATTTTCTACTGAAAGTATATTTGCAAATGGGGGAGGAGGATGAATTAAAATTTTGCTGTAGGTTTAATCAATAGAAAAGAATATTTATTTTTGTATATTTTTGATTAATTGCTAAAGAAAAGGGTAGGTGGGGAGGGAATAAATTTATTTATTTGATGTTATACTAGAAAGAAATTCAAGTGATGTATTTAATTTTAAATGTTTTATTATTTGTACACTTGTTGTAAGATTAAGAAATGAATAAAGAATTAAAAAAAAAAAAAGTGTGGGACAACGAATTCCACCAAAATTATAGTTCAACCTATCCCAGTTTTTCCAATTTCTCGTAATTTGTTGTTTGGCAACCCCTGTCATAATAAGCAAAAGTTTATTATTATTAGCAGAAATTTGGCTCTTAGCTCTCATTGATGCATCAAATAATACCGTGTCATTTGATTATGCCCCTCCACGCGTTTTACAGTAAAAAAATTTAAAAAGGAAGGAAGGGGATAAATTTAATTTGATAAGATTAATTGTAGAATTTCAAGTGATATATCTATGTTAAAATGTTAATACCAATGTTGATGTACTTGGTGTAAGTTCTAAAATGAATAAAGAATTATTTAAAAAAAAAAAACTTAAAAGGGGTCCAATTAACAAACTATTAATGACATAACTTTACTTACATGAGACAATATGGGGAGAAATACAATTTTGAAAGAAAGAGAGAACAATTAAGGATAATAACATGGGGAAAGGGAAAAATCAATTGTAGTATAGAAAATGAGCATGGAAAGTCCCATAGATCAATTAACAGTCATATGCGTCTTTAAATAAGAAGCTTTGAGGCCACCCTTGAATTTATCTAAATTCTGTTCAGACCTTAAATATGATGGTAACGAATTCCATATTGTTGGGGCTTTCGTTGCAAAAAAAGAAGCCTTACGGGTACTAATGATTTTTAGGGATGGGACATGAAGAAGATGCTGTGATGCAGATCTTAAAGTTCTTGGAGGATCATGTGGAATGAGGTATTTATGGATAAAAGTGGGTTCCTTGGTTTTCATAATTTTGAAGTCTAGATAAAAATATCCTTCTTTGTTGCCCTGGACATTTCTTCTCATTCCATTTTCACTGAAAGATGTCCTAATTTGGGGCCTGCCCTAGCAGTGGCGTAGCGAAGGTAGGAGGTGCCTGGGGTGGTGGCACCCCCCTGCACCTTCCTTTCCGAACCCCGCTCTTTCCATGCTTCCCCATTCCTTCCATGTCCTCCTGTTCCTTCCCCAACCCGCCCCCCCCCCCACGTCACACTCGCACCCTCCCTTCCCCCGTACCAGCACGAGCAGCTTTTCTAACCTACTGCTCACACTGACTTTGGCCTTCCCTCTGACATCATTACCTGGCCTCGCAACCAGGAAGTGATTTCAGAGGGAAGCCAGGTTGGCGCAAGCAGCAGACTGGAGAAGTTGCTCGCACTGGTGAAGATGTAAAGAGGTACGGGGAAACGGGAGGGCACGAGGGTGGTGTGAGAGGGTGGAGAGGTGCCGGTGCCCCCATCAGGACAGCACCTGGAGCAGTTCGCCTCCTGCCACCCTTAATACACCAATGTACCCTAGTCCCACCCAAAACACACCTCCAACATTCCCCCGTAATATTTGAATGAACTGCAGTGTAAGGCACCCAAATTCTGCCTTTCGAAAATTGTGATTTGAATATTTTTGGCAGATGGATAGTTTTTTTTTAGCCATTTTAAGACGTCCTGCTTTAAAAATGAGCACTTTTTATATCTATAAAATACTAGTGTAAATGACAGAAACTACAGACACTTGCAGATTCAGCATATACATTTGTCTGTGCCTGCACTGTATAGTATAGTTTATTCATTTATATCCCACCTTTATCAAAGAGGGTTACAGAAATGCATACATATTAATCATTACAAACATTACAAACCTCCCCCATAAACACATCATTCAAATCCTAAGATAAATATAAGCGCTCAACGCTCATATTTCATTTTACAAAATAGATATTGTTTCAAAAGTTTCTTAAAAGTAATCAAATCCCCCTGTTGTCTAATATTTAGCGGGATATTGTTCCAAGTATCAGGGCCAATACAAGAAAACGAACCTATTCTAGTCGTTTGCAATCTCATTTGCTTTAGAGAAGGGACATTCAAATCCCCTCCATCGACTGAACATAGGATCCGGGTTTGGCCCATAAAAAGAAATGCGGTCAACCAGATATTTTGGTGCCATCCGACGAACACACAGATACATCAACAATAACAATTTATACAGAATGCTATAGTCTATCTTTAACCCATAGAGGCATGCTCATTCAAACTCCCCCATTGTACACACCTACTGGCAAAGTACGTGTCATCATGACATGCCATGCTACCCATTTATGCATGTATATCTGCATTTATATAAAATTGCCCCGTAACTCAGGTTCAGAAAACTTTAAAAGAAAAAGCATATCTGTACCAAGACAGGGAGCCAATCAGGAAGTAACTGAAATGGTAATTGTAAAAGCCCATTTCTAAACTGTCCAATGCAACTCCTGGGACATAACGATTGGTCAAAGATGACCTACTTAAACTGGAGAAGAGGAGACTTAGAGGGGATATGATAGAGACTTACAAGATCATGAAGGGCATAGAGAGAGTAGAGAGGGACAGATTCTTCAAACTTTCGAAATATAAAAGAACAAGAGGCCATTTGGAAAAGTTGAAAGGGGACTGATTCAAAATGAATGCTAGGAAGTTCTTTTTTACCCAACGTGTGGTGGACACCTGGAATGCGCTTCCAGAGGGCGTAATAGGGCAGAGTACGGTACTGGGGTTCAAGAAAGGATTGGACAATTTCCTGCTGGAAAAGGGAATAGAGGGGTATAGCTAGAGGATTACTGCACAGGTCCTGGACTTGTTGGGCTGCCACATGAGCGGACTGCTGGGCACGATGGACCTCAGTCTGACCAAGCGGAGTTATTGCTTATGTTCTTATGTTGTAACTATGACCTAACTGTATTAATAACTGTATTGATCTACCTGTCAAATGTCCATGTCAAACAGTCTATTGTAACTTCCTGTAATATAACCCGACCTTGAACTGAATAGGTAAAGACGGAATAGAAAAACTGATTAACATAACATAACTCTGTAATTCTCAATAGATTTCCAAAAATTAGGTGCTGGGATGATGCGTGCTAAGCGCTGATACTAAAACGGCAATTGTGTTATAGAATACTAACGTAAGTCTACATTTAAGCACCTAACCAAATGGCTGTTATAAATGCTTACGTTAGAGAGTTGCACAGGCACAGAAATTTCATCCATACTTGCTCATCCCCACTGAAATCTAACCCATCCGTACTGGAATCTGGCCCATGCCCACCCATCCCCAGTGAGATCCATTATATCTAGGGTTGCCAGATTTTCCAATCAGAAAATCCAGACCTCTAGACTAGAGAGCTGCATGGGAACGGGAACGACAGGAATCCCGCGGGACCCGCAGGGATCCCATGGGTTCCCCCTTCGGGTTGCGGGGATCCCGTGGGGACGCCTCCGAGGGTCGCGGGGTTCCTGCGGGGCTGGTTGTACTCAGCCACGAGGCTCGTCTCCCTACCTGCCCTGCCGCAGCACACAGCTGAACGGAAGTCTTCCCGATGTCAGCGCTAACGTCGGAGGGAAGGCTTAAGCAAAGCCCTCCCTCCCTCCGACGTCAGCGCTGACATTGGGAAGACTTCCGGTCAGCTGTGTGCTGCGGCAGGACAGGTAGGGAAAAGGCAGTGGCGTACCAAGGGGGGGTGGGGAAGGTGGTCCGCCACGGGTGCAGCACAGCCGGCCAGGTCCCCCGACCGACCGACAACAGGCCTGGTCTGACAAACCTCCCTGCCCTGTAGCCGCGAATCTAAATTACTTTCTTACAGCAGCTTCAATACTCCAGTTGCTGTAAGAAGGTAATTTAGATTCACGGCTACAGGGCAGGGAGGTTTGTCGGACCGGGCCTGTTCTGTTGTCAGTTGGGTGGGGAAGCGCCACAAAGGTAAGGGCAGGGAGGGAAAAAGGAATTGAATGAGAACATGAGGAAAGCAGAAACCAGGCAACAAAGGTAGGAAAAAATTCTATTTCTTTTTTTTTTTTGCTTTAGGATAAAGTAGTATATTAGTTGTGTTGATAAAAATTTATAAACATTAGATGCTCTGGTAGAAACCTGTTTACAAAGTATGTATTCTTCCCAATTAATATTTCCAAATTAATAAAGTCTTTTTGCTTATTTGTAAATGGGTTTCTACCAGAGCCTTTAATTCAGTAGTATAATTAAATGAAATAACTATTTCTGTAGTTTATAGGGACGGGTGGGGACGGAGGGGATTCCTCGCAGGGACGGGTGGGGACAGAGGGATTCCTCACGGGGATGGGTGGGATTTCTGTCCCCGCACAACTCTCTACTCTAGACCCGCTCCCAGGCCCGCCCTGTTCCGCCCATCCCTACCCTGTAATGCCCTAATCCCGCCCCCAGTACCACCCTAGCTCCACCCCCGCTGCCTGCTCTTGTCTGGCAGGGAGGAAGTCCAGGCATGCACGGATGCCACACGATATCATGGGTACATACGCATGCGCGTGATCTCATCACATGGCGTCCACTCATGCATGGACTTCCTCCCTGCCCTGCGATTTCAGGATGCTTTTCAAAACCCGGACAAAGTGCTCAAAAGGAGGAAATGTCTGGGGAAATCCGGACATCTGGTAACCCTAATTATATTTCAACAAATAATCTACACCATCCCCACCTGTACCCATGGGAGCCAACTTTTTTAAATGATTGGGGGTGCTAAACCCAATAGAAATTCGCTTTCCCTAGACACAATCAAGTAATTTGTTCAATATTGCAGGTGCTCAAGCATCCATAGAGATGGAGCCTATGCCTGTACCTGTAACCTTCAGAAAGCAAAGATTCTTACCTGTAGCAGGTGTTTTCTGAGGTCAGCAAGCATATATTCTCACTTGTGGGTAATGGCATCCACGGAATCGAGTATAGACACTGCTAAATGCACTGTCACATTAAATATTTAGGCAATGCCCTTATTGTGCACTTGCTGGTGCCTTCCCGTACAACATTGTCTCGAACAACCATCAGTTCAATAAAAAAAAATATATGCCTGCTGTCCTCAGAGAACACCAGCTACAGGTAAGTATCGTTGCTTTCTCTGAAGACAAGCAGGCATTATATTCTCACATGTGGGATTCCCAAGCATGACTCTAGAAGAGGTTAAGGGATAGAGGGAAAGTTGACACTTAGGAAGCTAAAAGATTTTGCAGAACTGCTTGTCCAAACCAACTGTCTCTTCTGGAGTTTTGTTTTAAACAGTAATGAGAGGTAAACATATGTATTGAGGATGTTACCAGATTTTCCTTTGGGAAAATCCAGACCCATGGCCATGCCCCCAGGACCGCCCAGTTTTGCCTCTTTCCTGCCCTGTTCTGTCCCTCCCCAGCTCTGCCCCTAGACAGCATTTGCATATACACTGTGCAGCCGGTGGAGTCAGGGTACCACTCTCCCATCTTGTACCATTGCTACTGCTTTCCTAAAGTAGCAGCACAGCAGCAGTGGCAAACTGAAACAAACCAGCACGGGATCTCCCCATACATGTCCGTGGCTACCAGCTCTGCCTCTCAAGAAGAAGTGATATCAGAGAGGGCAGGCTGGCAGCCAATGTATGGGAAGGTCCCACAGCTGGTCTGTTTCAGTTTGTCACTGCTGCTGCTGCTGCTTCAGAAAAGCAGCAGCAGAGCAGTGGCGTACCAAGGGGGGGGGGCGGGGGAGGGAGGTGCGCCCCGGGTGCCAGCCCTGAGGGGGGTGCTCCCGGCCTTGCCGTTCAGTCCCCCCCACCCCCGAAGGACCGCTCGCCCCACTGACCTTCCTGCACCACCTGTGAAGCAGCCCGCAGCAGGATCGCGACGTCAGCGATTCCTGAGCTGCTTGGGCGCTGCTTCCTGCGCCGCGGTCCCGCCCCTCCTCTGACGTCAGAGGAGGGGCGGGACAGCGGCGCAGGAAGCAGCGCCTAAGCAGCGCAGGGATCGCTGACTTCGCGATCCTGCTGCAGCTGCTTCATAGGTGGTGCGGGGAGGCCAGGGGGGCGAGCGGTCCTTCGGGGTGGGTCGGGGCATCAGGCCTTCAGGGTGGGGCGGGCGGGCAGGCAGGCAGGCTTTCAAGGGGGAGGGGGGTGACAGGCAGGCAGGCAGGCCTTCAAGGGGGGACAGGCCTACAAGGGGGTGGGACAGGCCTACAAGGGGGTGGGACAGGCCTTCGGGGGGGTGCAGGCCTTAGGGGGGGTGTAGGCCTTTGGGGGGGTGCAGACTTTAAGGGGGTGCAGGCCTTCAAGGGGGGGGACAGGCCTTCAAGGGGAGGAAAGGCAGGCAGACAGGCCTACAAGGGGGGGACAAGCCTTCAAGGGGGGGACAGGCCTTCAGGGGGGTGTGCAGGCCTTCGGGGGGGTGCAGACCTTCAAGGGGGGGACAGGCCTTCAAGGGGGGGGACAGGCAGGCAGGCCTTCAAGGGGGGACAGGCCTACAAGGTGGGGACAAGCTACAAGGGGGGGACAGGCCTTCAAGGGGGAGACAGGCCTTTGGGGGGGTGCAGGCCTTCAGTGGAGGGTGCAGACCTTCAAGGGGGTGCAGGCCTTCAAGGGGGGGACAGGCCTACAAGGGGGGGGACAGGCCTACAAGGGGGTGGGACAGGCCTTCAAGGGGGGTGCAGGCCTTTAAGAGGGGACAGGCAGACCTTTAAGGGGGGACAGGCCTTTGGGGGGGACCATGGTTTAGAAGTACATGGAGGGAAGGGGGTGTTCAAAGAGACGTGCATATGCCAAACTTTGGGGGGGGGGGAAGAAATAATGGGTCTGAAAATAGAGGAGAGGGAGAGAGATTATGGACCATGGGATTTAGGGAGGGAAGGAACAGAAAGGGAGAGAAATTGGACACAAGGGATGGTGTGGAGGAGGGATAGAGATTCTGGATAGGAGGGTAATAAGGAAAAGAAAGGGAGAGATGGTGGACTCTGGGGTGGTGGGGAAGGAGGGAGAGATGCCTGATGAAAGGGTAGTTAAGAAAAGGTGGATCTGTGGAGGGAGATGAAAAAAAGGAAAGATACCAAACTTCCTGGGAAGGGAAGGGAAATGGAAAGCGAGGACAGAGTTGGCAGATGGATGGTTAGCATGCAGAAAGAAGGAGACCCTGGCAAGCAAGTTATCAGAAGAAAACCAGAGCCTTGGACCAACAAGATTTGAAATATAACCAGACAACAAAAGGTAGAAAAATTAATTTTATTTTCTGTTTTGTGATTATAATATGTCAGATTTGAAATGTGTATCCTGCCAGAGCTGGTGTTGGACTGCAAATGTGAGCTAGGATTTAACAGAGAGAGGAAAAGTCCTTTTTGTTTCTTTATTTTATTTACACCACAGCGCCAGTGTGGTTAGGAGAAGCCAAAGGGGGTGAAAAAGCTATAAAACCCACCACGAGTTTTGAAAAAAAAATCACCCAACTGGGCAGGAAAATCGAATTGAAAAACCAATTCAATAGGCTGAATCGAATCGAAATTTTTTTTCCTGAATCTGGCAGCATTAGTTTGCGCTACTGTCTTAGACTTTAGGACCTGGGATTGGGGAGAGATGGCATCCTCAATACTTTATAATGCAAGTGAAACGAGGATTTGGTCAGACTTTTGAAGGGTCTGCAGAAAAAAAATATTGTATAGGCCGGGGACATGAGACAGCAGGAAATGGGAACTTTTCTTCCTTCTATTTTTGTGAATGGAAAGGCTGAGGATGTCAGAGAGTTCAGTTAAAATATGTGCTTTATAAAAAAATATAATAATGTGTTTTATAAAGTTTATAGCATAGCTGGCCTACCCAGTGAGGTGTTCCTAGTGGTGATGGTGGCAGCGTGTCAATGTGTTGAGAGGAAGAGGTGGTCTGGGAAATTCTGCTGAGCAAACTCCGGGCCCATTTCCACCCCCCAGTTAGTCCACTCCACTCAACTGGTTCACACACTGAGTGGGTCTTTGGGTGTTGTTTTGGGATATCTTCCAGTGGTTTATCTCCTTCTGGTCCAAGGAAGGAAACTTTGTTATCCTTAGCATTGACCTACAGAATATGTTTGTAACAGCGCTGCTTGTGTGGCATTAGGCTATGTAGTGATCGAAAGAAAAAAACAGACCTTTGCACATTTTTGCACTATATGGTGGGTGTATGAGGAGATTCATATTTCCTGTACAGCTAAGTCCATGTGAAGTTACCTTGTGCTGTATTTAACATCTAGCAAGGTCTCTGTTTGAAAGGAAAGATCTAAACTTAAAAATGAAATGGCCAGAAGTTATGGTAAAAGCAGATAGTGTAGCTGGTTTTAAGAAAGATTTGGACAAATTCCTGGAGGAAAAGTCCATAATCTGTTATTAAGACATGGGGGAAGTGTCTGCTTGCCCTGGATCGGTAGCATGGAATGTTGCTACTCTTTGGGTTTTGACCAGGTATTAGTGTCCTGGATTGGCTACCATGAGAATGGGCTACTGGGCATGATGGACCATTGGTCTGACCCAGTTAGGCTATTCTTATGTTATGTTCTCATCTGTAGGGGCCTTTGTTTTCACTTCTTATTTTAATGTATTTTTTTTCTGGGAACTTATCAGTGTTTTTTATAATGGGAACAAAAATGGAAGAGAATTAATGTGTGTGGGATGAGGGGGTAACTAATTTCTTCAGCTAAATAATTCAATCCACTTCAAAAAGACATAGGAGAACTCACGCACCATTCACACACCCTCCAACCAAAAACGTCAAAAGAAAAAAACTGTTCGACAACCTCCTAGCCATTCGAGCTGCAACACTCGACCCCCACTCTACAACCAATTGACATCGACCACAGACTGCAAACCTTCAAAAAAGAAATAAAAACCCTTCTATTCAAAAAACACATAAAACCAAACTAACACAATCAGAACTGTCCCAAGCATCACCTGCAACTACTCCATATGTACTTCTGATGTCATGACAATTCAGACATAATTTATGTTATGTTATGTTTGGAATATAAGAAAATTTTCACTGCCTGTTTCTATTCTGACCATTTATTCCGTTTCATGGTCATTACAAAAAATATTTTTTTACATTGGGGGGGGGGGTCAATAAATGATGGGCCCCGGGTGCCACATACCCTAGGTACGCCACTGCAGCAGTGATAGGGATGCTAGGGGCAGATGCTGGTGGATGTGGGGTGGGAGAGAGAAAGGGAAAAGATGCCGGTGGATGGGTGATGGGAGAGAGAGAGGGGATAGACACTGGTGGAAGTGTGGTAGGAAGGGAGAGAAGGGGCAGAAGCTGGTGGAAATGGTTTGGGGTGGGAAGAGAGAGAGAAAGGGCAGATTCTGTATAGAAGTGGGAAGACAGATTTTAGATAGAACAGGGGGGAGAGGACAGATTTTGGGGGTGGGGTAGAGAAAGAAGGAAGATGATAGAAGGTGAGGGAGAGAGGGGGCAGACATATGAAAGGGGAAAGATATAAAGAAGAGGGAAATATTGATGGAGGGGAGAAAGGGGAGATGTTAGATGGAAAAGGAAGGAGGAAATAAGCTGTATAGAAGGAGGAATACAGAAGCCTGAATAGAATAGAGGAGAGACAGGAGAGAGATGATGGAAGAGGGAAGTGAAAGGAAGAGAGGAGCAGACTTTATGAAAGGAGGAGACAGAGGAGGAAGATACCGGTGGAAGGGGAGAGACAGTATAAAAATGCTGGATGGAAAGGGGAAGAGAGAAGGCAAACATTGTATAGAAGGGGGCAGATGCTGGATGGAAGGGGGAGAGAAATGAGCAGATATTTGGAGGGAAGAGACAGAAAGGAGGAAGATAATGATGGAAGGGGAAAGAAAGGACAGGTATAGGGGGCAAACACTGTATAGAAAGAGGGAGAGAAAGAGAGCAGAATTAGTGAAAGACTATGAATAAGGGGAAGTAAAATAGGAGAGACAGGGTGAGGGAAAGAGATGGAAAGCTGCCAGTAGACCATAAAAAGAGGGAACTTGAAGATTAGATAGAAAGAATGAGTTAAATCTGGACATACAGGTAGAAAAATAAATTGAAGGAAACCAAAAGGAGGAGAGAAAAATCCTAGCAAGAGATTTAAGATGGAGGAAAGCAGAAACCAGAGAAACAAAAGTAGAAAAAAAGAATTTTATTTTTAATTCAGGATAAAGTAGTGTGGTACCTGTGTTTACAGAGATTAATAGATAGAAAATAGATTTAAGATAATATCTTTTCATTGAACAAATTTTAATACATTTTTGATCAACTGTCAGAGACAAAAACCTCCTTTCTCAGGTCAGGACAGTGACTGTCTTGATTGGGGAAGGAGGTGTTGGCCTCTGAGAGCTAACTGAAAAATGTTTTACGTCCTTTCAATAAAATATCTTATTTTTCATTTTTCATTTATATTTGCTATTCTCACATCAGGCAGCATTATGGGGTAAAGATCTAGAACAATTGCTTACGCCTACTTCTTATGGGGAATTTAGGAAACACCTAAAAACATATCTGTTCTTGAAGTATCTAGGCAGCTGACCTGTACAATTCTTACTCCACAATAACTGATCCCTAGAGCTGTTAATCACTAACTTTTAACTCTGTTAAGTCCACTCAATTTGTACCATCTTTTAATCATTGTAAACTGCATAGAACACGGTCCTGCAGTATATAAACTGTTATTATTATTAATGTACGGTGTGTATAATACCATCAGGGTAATGTAATGGAAAACTTTTGCTCACACCAACTCAGTCCTTTGTTCGTGAAAAAAAAGGTTTTGCTCACATGAACTCAGTCCTTTGAGGCTGCACTCTTCAGCTCTTCGGCCACAGGCAGCATCAATGAAGTAAACATTCTGCCTTCAGAAGCCCCAAAAGCTTTCCCTCTGTTAAAGCTTCTTGTCCCCGGACAGAGAATTAGAGCAAAGCCAGTCTCCCTTTTCCAGTGGGGGTAGGAGGATTCCCAAAGAGACCATGTGAAATTTCTCCTTCTACAAGTGTTTGTTTAGACCTTGGAGGTCTAGAATTGGTTGAAGGCCTCCAGTCTTTTTTGGTATCAGGAAATACTTTGAGTAGAACCCCCGACCTCTCTCCTGCAGAGGAACAGGCTCTATTACATTCTGCTGGAGAAGGGCTGAGATTTCATGGTGAAGGATGGTCTTCTGGAGGAAGGTAAAAGAGACTCTTTTGGTCGGTGGTTTGGAGGTTTTTTGATCCAAAGTAGGGCCTCAAAGCACCCACTGGTCTGTTGTGACAACAGACTAATGTTGATGAAAAAAGAGCAGGAGGTAGGTTCAGGAAGATGTTGGCAATACTCTCTAGAAAAGAGTCAAAAAGATGACTGTTGCTTTGATTGAGAATGAGGTTGTGACTTTTGTTGCTTTGCATGGGAGCACTGATTAGCAGACCTAGAAAATGATGAAGATGGCTGATTGTAATGATGTTTCATATTATAATATTTACAACATATGGGTGGAGCACAATATCTTCTATAATAAGAAGATTTAGAGGTTTGTGGCTTAGACACAGTTGTCATAGTATTTGTGTGAGTGTTTTTTTTTTTTAAATACGATCGACCACCTCTTCAATTTTGTCTCCAAACAGATCATCACCCTTACATGGGACATCAGAGAGGAATTTTTGTACTGAGGTTTCAAGATCAGAGACTCTGAAACAAGATACATCAAATGCATCAAAAATGCCTCTAGCTAGAAACTTCCATGTAGTAAATACGTTTTTACATAACTGTTGGAATTCTTTTAGTTTTTCTTGTGGGAGGAATTCTTCAAAGGCTGGAAGTTGTTAAATTAAAGATCTTAAATAAATGGAAGTATCGAATTGGTAATCCAAGATTCTATTTGTTAGCACAAATGATTGAAAAATGTGTTTACCAAAGAAGTTTAATGCTCTGGTTTCCTTCCTGGAGGAGCAGAATCATGAATATTTTAAAACAGATTCCACAACTAGGGAATGATGTTGAAGTTGTGTTCTCTCAAACATTTGTATTTTATACATTGTGTCAATTTTTTTAGAAGCTACCTGGACTAATACAGGGGTCTCCAAATTCTTTTTTATATTGAAATTTTACAAATACAAAAGTATATGAATAAAACAAAGCAATAAGCAGCAGATACCAAAATAATAGGGTATCTCTCATGACTTTATGCAAAGGCACTTTAATACAATTCTCTGGAGGCGATTCATAATCAAGAAACTCAAAAGGCTCAGAGTGAGGTTCCTCTTCTGTCTCCATTTTAATGGGTAGAGCTTGATCCATTGGTCTGACAAAGCCAGTAAAAGACATGTTTTCTAGCAGAGACTTATGTCTTTGAGGTGGAGTAGAAGGATCAGAAGGAATGCCATAAGGTTCTTCTGCCTACAAGTCTGGGAGTTCTTCATCTGAATTGTAGGATATGTCCGAGTCTTCAAAATATTCCTTCATAGATGAATAGGAGTATGCATTGAGAAGAGTGTCAACTGTGCATCAAAGAGTATTAAGGCAGGAGTTAATGTTTTGACCCAGGTGATAATTCCTCTGCTGATGACGATGCATGCCTGGAATGGGTCTGTGTTGACCTTGACACTTGATGTCAAGCAGGGGTGCATGACCTCATCCTTGATTCACACTTCGACATATCCTCAGGCTGGGCTGAGGCAGGAATGGAAGCCTTTAAAGCCTGTGAAAACTGCATCTGCAGTAGCCCTAAAAATTCTTGTTAGAGCATAGCCCGGATCTCCTCCTCAGGACCGGATTACCCAATAGGCCAACTAGGCACGTGCCTAGGGCCCGAAATAGTCAGAATGACATACCAGACGGCAACAGGCCCCCCCCCTTCCCTCCCTGCACGGCAACGGGCCCCCACCCGATGACAACAACGCCGGCCCTTTCCCCAGCATCGACTGACGGTAATGCAGCCAATGAAGCTCGAAGAAGATCCCGCGATGACTGCGTCTGCCGGTCCATCCTCCTCTGACGTCACATACTTCTTCCGGCAGACGCAGTCATCGTGGGATCCTCTTCGAGCTTCATTGGCTGCATTGCCATTGGTTGATACTGGGGGAAGGGCCGGCGTTGTTGTCGTTGGGTGGGGGCCCGTTGATGTGGGGGGGCCGGCATTGTTGTCGTCAGGTGGGGGCCCGTTGCCGTGCAGGGAGGGAAGAGGGGGGCCCGTTGCCGTTGCTGTGTGGAAAGGGTGGTGGAGGGAGAGAAAGGGGGCATATGCTGATGGAATTGGTGTGCAGGGAAAGGGGGAAAACAAGGGGAAAGGATACTGGATAGATTTAGGTTGGAGGGAAAGAAAGGGGGCTAATGTTGATGGAATTGGTGTATAGGGAAAGGGGGAAAACAAGGGGGAAGGATACTGGATAGATTTAGGTTGGAGGGAAAGAAAGGGGGCAGATGCTGATGGAAGTGGAGGGAAGAGAGAGAAGATAATGAAATGCTAGACCATGGGGGTGTGGGTGTGGGAGAAGGAAGGGAAGAAGAGGAGAGGAGAGAGTTGCCAGATCATTGGAGGAGGGAATGGAAGAAGATGGATGCTAGACCAATGGGGGTGAAGGGAAAGATGGAAGGGGGAGGCATACAGTTTCTGGAAGTGGCATAGGACAGGGTAGTTGGGAAGAGAAACAGAGAGATGATGGACCCTGGGGTGGTGGGGAAGGAGGGAGAGATGCTGGATTAAAGGGTAGTTGAGAAAAGGACAGATGGTGGATCTGGGGATGGTGGGGTCAATTGCCGAAGCTGCGGATATGGACAAGACAAAAAGGAAAGATGCCAGACCTCTGAGGGAGGGAAGGGAAACGGAAGGGGAGGACAGAGATGGAAGATGGATGGTTAGCACGGAGAAAGAAGAAAATGACAAATGGGCAGGAGACCCTGGCAAGCGAGTTATCAGAAGACAACCAGAGCCTGGGACCAACAAAAGGTAGAAAAAATAATTTTATTTTCTGTTTTGTGATTACAATATTTATTTTGTTTACACCACAGAGCTGGTGTGGGGTTGGAGATGTTGTAACCCTATATGTCTGCTAAGATTAAGCCTTAGTCACTTAGGGGTCCTTTTATTAAGATGCACATTTAGCGTGCGCAAAATCAGTTAGCGTACCTTAATAAAAGGACCCCTAAGTATCTTAATTAAAAATTTGACCCACGACTTAGCCTTTTTTCCAGATTTTAGCCCCTTATGTGATTGAGTTTGACACCCCTGATGTAGAGTGAGGCAGTTAGGCGATGTAAATTTGGTTATTAATATAGACTTATATTTCAGATAGTATTACTGCTTTACAATATATTTGAACGCTTTTATATATGTATTGAAAGGGTTCAGAGTTAATGTCCTGGGTAAGTAGGTGGGAAGGGAAGGAAGGGGGATTTGTTCAGAGATGTTTGGGGGTTGCAGTGTACTTGTGTGCCTAGGGGCCCTTGAAGAATTAATCTTGCCCTGCTCCTCCTGCACTGGAAAAGACATTGGTGTGAAAACAGTCTGGGGTGCCGGTTGTCAGGAGACCTCAATGTTGAAGCACGCCTGGGAGGAGATATGATCTGTAGCAATGGAATGTGATCCATGGTGTGTAACAATTACTATGCGTCGAAGAAGTGGACACCTGGGAAGACATTGTGCTACACTGAGAAGGGAAGAAATCCCATTATTTATTTATTTGTTTATTTCATTGTATACCTTGAGGTCACATTTATTTATTTATTCATTCAATTTTCTATACCATTCTCCCAGTGGAGCTCAGAATGGTTTATATGAATTTGTTCAGGTACTCAAGCATTTTTTCCTGTCTCTCCCAGTGGGCTCACAATCTGTCTAATGTTCCTGGGGCAATGGGGGACCAAGTGACCTGCCCAGAGTCACAAGGAACAGTGTGGGTTTGAACCTACAACCTCAGGTGATGAGGCTGTAGCTATAACCCCTGCACAATACTCTCAGATATAGTGTGGTAGAAGATAGCATGGTAACCATTGTTTGAGAGAGTTGACAAACATAGTTAAGAAGCATGGTAAAACATAAATGGTGAGACATAGCATGGCAAGCATACTATTACAAAGCATGTCTAACATAGTAAGGCAAGCATGCATGACGAAACATAGCATGGGAGACATTGAACAGTCACATTGTGTGGTAAACATGGTATGAGAGATTGTAGCATGGCAGACATAGCATGGAAAACATAGTATAGTGACTATGGTTTATAGTATAGTATAGTAGGACAAAGATGGCAAACAATATGACAGTGTGTGGAAGAGCATTGTATGAGAGAACATGGTATGGTCATACATAGAATTCGAGACTTGAGACAGTGGGGGGTCAGGGCACTTTGTCAGAAGGTTCAGAGAATTTGGATTAGCGTACTCTCATAGAGGTCATGAGAAGAGGTGAGTTTTTATTGCCTTCCTGAAGACCTGTGGTAGGTAGTGTAAGATCTTTTTCGGGCATTTTCCAGGTGGAGAGTGTGTCCCGAGGACACACATAATCATTTTTCTTCTTGCGAGTGAAGCGGTTGATTTGGGGTGTAGGGCAGAAGTTTGGAAGCCATATAGGCCAGTACCATGTCATGGAACTGTTTGTAGGCCATTACTAGGCCTTTGAATATGCTTCATTTGTTGATTGGCAGCAAATGGGCAGCACACAATGCCGGGGTGATCAGGTCTCGTGTGTGGAGATTATTCAGGAGTTGGATAGTGGCATTTTGTACTTGCTGTAGTCGATGGAGGTTTTTTGTAGTGAGTCCATTTAGGATCCCATTACAGTAGTCCATATGGAAGAGGACAAAGGCATAGAGTAAACATAGAAACATAGAAATAGACGGCAGATAAGGGCCACGGCCCATCAAGTCTGCCCACTCCAATAACCCTGCCTATCTATCTTTGCGGATAGATCCCACATGTCTGTCCCATCTTGCCTTAAAATCTGGCACGCTGCTGGCCTCAATAACCTGAAGTGGAAGACTATTCCAGCTATCAACACCCTTTCAGTGAAGAAGAATTTCCTAGTGTCACCGTGCAGTTTCCCGCCCCTGATTTTCCACTGATGCCCCCTTGTTGCCGCGGGACCCTTGAAGAAGAAGATATCCTCTTCCACCTCGATGCGACCTGTAAGGTACTTGAATGTCTCGATCATATCTCCCCTCTCTCTACGTTCCTCGAGTGAGTAGAGCTGCAACTTCCCTAGCCGCTCTTCATACGGGAGCTCCTTGAGTCCTGAGACCATCCTGGTGGCCATTCTCTGGACCGATTCCAGTCTCAGCACATCCTTGCGGTAATGTGGCCTCCAAAATTGCACACAGTACTCAAGGTGCGGTCTCACCATGGATCTATACAGTGGCATAATGACTTCAGGTTTACGGCTGACGAAACTCCTGCGTATGCAACCTATGATTTGCCTTGCTTTGGATGAAGCTTGCTCTACTTGATTTGCAGACTTCATGTCTTCCCTGACAATCACCCCTAGGTCTCTTTCTGCTTCAGTTTTTGTCAAGATCTCGCCATTTAGTGTGTAAATCCTGCATGGATTTCGGCTTCCCAGGTGCATGACTTTGCATTTTTTGGCATTGAAACTGAGTTGCCAGGACCTAGACCATCGTTCCAGTAGAAGTATTATTATTATTATTAGGTCATGCATCATATCGTCTGCCATTGAATTTTTGTCTGTTGTGCTTTTGCTCACTATATTGCTTAGTTTGGCATCATCGGCGAATAATGTTATTCTACCTCGGAGCCCTTCTGTCAAGTCTCTTATGTAGATGTTGAACAAGATCGGGCCCAGGATGGAGCCCTGTGGCACTCCACTTATCACCTCTGACATTTCGGAGGGGGTGCCATTCACCACTACCCTCTGAAGCCTACCTCCAAGCCAGTTCCCAACCCAATTGGTCAATGTGTCACCCAAACCTAAAGAACTCATCTTGCTCAGCAACCTGCGGTGTGGTACGCTATCAAATGCTTTGCTGAAATCCAGGTAGATGATGTCCAGGGACTCACCAGCATCCAGTTTCCTCGTCACCCAGTCAAAGAAGCTGATCAGGTTGGATTGGCAGGATCTCCCCTTAGTAAATCCATGTTGGCGGGGATCCCGTAGATTCTCCTCGTCCATGATCCTATCCAATTCGCGTTTGATTACGGTTTCTATTAGTTTGCTCACTATTGATGTGAGACTCACTGGTCTGTAATTTGCCATCTCCATCTTGGAGCCTTTCTTGTGGAGTGGAATGACGTTAGCTGTCTTCCAGTCCATCGGGACGTTACCTGTACTAAGGGAGAGATTGAAGAGCGCGGATAGCGGTTCCGCTAGGACATCACCCAACTCCCTGAGCATCCTAGGGTGTAGGTTGTCAGGCCCCATTGCCTTGTTGACTTTGATTTTTGACAGCTCGCAGTAGACGCTGCTGGGTGTAAACTTGAAATTACTAAACGGGTCAACTGATTTAACCCTGGTCTGTGGCTGAGGGCCAATTCCTGGCGCCTCGCGGGTGAAGACTGAGCAGAAGTATTCATTTAACAGTTGGGCTTTTTCCGAGTCTGTTTCTACATAGTCTCCATCTGGTTTTCTGAGACGTACTATCCCGCCCGAGTTCTTATTTCTGTCACTGATATACTTGAAGAAAGATTTATCTCCTTTCTGGATGTTCTTTGCTAGAGACTCCTCCATGCGGAATTTGGCCTCCCTAACTGCTGCTTTGACGGTCCTTGACTTGGCCAGATATTCTACTCTAGATTCCTGTGTCCCTGATTGTTTATAAGATATGAATGCTTTTTTCTTCTCTTTGATGAGGTCCGAGATCTCCGTAGAGAACCACTGTGGCTTGTTGTTCCTACTCCGTTTGCTTACTGATTTAACATAGCGGTTTGTTGCTTCCTGTATGGTGGCTTTCAAAGTTGACCACATTTCTTCCACGCTGTCGGTGTCTGCTTGGCTTTGTAGCGCCTGGTGAACGAAGTCTCCCATGTCTTGGAAGTTTGTGTCCTTGAATTTG
Organism: Geotrypetes seraphini; assembly: GCF_902459505.1. Taxonomy (NCBI): domain Eukaryota; kingdom Metazoa; phylum Chordata; class Amphibia; order Gymnophiona; family Dermophiidae; genus Geotrypetes; species Geotrypetes seraphini. The sequence goes on from NC_047086.1 coordinate 220,624,428, forward strand.
AGAACCTTGGTCATTGTGGTAGATTTCGTGAAACCTTTCCTGATATTGAACCATATCATATTGTGGTCACTGGAGGCCAAAGTTTCACCCACCGAGACCTCTGTGATACTTTCCCCATTGGTAAGTACTAGGTTTAGTATTGCCTGATCCCTTGTTGGTTCAAATACCAGTTGCCTGAGTCTTGCTCCATTCAAAGAGTTTAATAGCTTCCTGCTGCTGCCGGAAGCAGAGGAAAGTGTGACCCAATCCACATCTGGCATGTTGAAGTCACCTACCAATACTGTGTCACCCCGCAAGGTGACATTCTCTATATCTCTGATTAATTCCATATCTAGGTCATCTTGATGTTTTGGGGGTCTATATACGACGCCAAGATACAGGCATTTGTCCTTCCCTCTGGCCAAATTTACCCAAAGGGATTCCCCAGTGTACTGTACATCTGTGATTCTGGTGACCTTAATGTCATCTTTAGTATATAATGCTACACCACCTCCCATTTTACCCTCTCTGTCCCGGCGAAGCAAGTTGTAACCTGGTATGACCATGTCCCAACCGTGGGAGTCTGTGAGCCAGGTCTCAGATATCGCCACCACATCCAGGTCGGCATTCCTCATTTCTGTTTCCAAGTCTAGGATCTTATTTCCCAGACTGTGGGCGTTGACGTACATAGCCCTCCATGTTGTGTGTTTGTTGTATCTCAGTGGGGACGATCCCTCTTTATCATCTGGGACACCATTAGCATTATTCGCATGTCTCTTACACTCCCTAGACCCAGAGCTAAGACTTGTACCTGTCTCGAACTCCCCATGACTATAGTGTGCTCTTATCTCAGACTCGGTAATGTGTGTACTCTGTGGGGGTATTCCCGTTTGGGCTACTTGAGCTCCTATAGTGCAGTTTGCAACGTGTGCACTCTCGCTGGTCCCAGAATTACAATGTGTACTCCCTCTAGACCCAGAATTGGTATGTGTACTCCCCCTAGACCAAAAATTGTAATGTGTTCCAGAAATATACTGTTTACTTAGCTCAGTCTCAAAAGAGTATTGGTAGCTTAGCTCGTTAGGTGGGTTGTTTGCGCCCGTACCCTCCCCCAACTTACCTAGTTTAAAGCCCTGTGTAGTAGGCGGGCTAGACAGTGTCCAAGGACGTTCTTCCCCCTCTTGGTCAGGTGTAACCCGTCTGGTTCCAGCAGTCCTTGCAGTGCCTCTCCGTGGTGTAGAAACCCAAAGTTCATTTCCTTGCACCATCCCTGCAGCCAGTCGTTCGCCTTCCGGACTCGATCCTCCCTGGCACTGCCCTTGCCCCTCACTGGGAGGATCGAGGAGAAGACCACCTGCGCATCCATCCTCCTCAGCTTCTCTCCCAGGGTTCTGAAGTCTTCGGGTATGCTCTCCGGGGTGCACCTGGCAGTGTCGTTGGTTCCGATGTGGATGAGAATCATAGGGAAGTGATCCTGGGGTTTGATGAGTCTGCCCAGGCTAGCGGTTACATCCCGGATCCTGGCCCCCGGCAAACAGCAGACCTCTCTTGATTGCAGATCAGGTCTACAAATTGGTCCCTCGGTGCCCCTTAGCAGCGAATCCCCGATGACCACAACTCTGCGCTTTCTAGGGGTGGGCCGACCTGTTGACTCTGGAACTGGAACCGTCTGCTCAACCACTTCTTGTACCTCATTGTCAGGACCCTCCTGTAGCAGCTGGTTTCTGTTCTTAAGGGGGATATGTGGTGTTGATGTAGAGCTGCCCTGTATGTGAGAGAGAGAAACAGAATGAGGTTTTCTGCGTTTTCCTGTGGAGGAAGTCACCAGCTGCCAGGAATCAGCATCTCCAGTGACTTCTTGAATTCCGATGGTTGGATTCAAGTCTGAAGTTTTGTGAGCTTTGGGTGTCTCAAGGATGGTCTTGTCAGGCTCTCGTTCGGCGATCTGAGACAGCTCCTGGATTATTCCGTCGATGAATGTCTCGTCATCACGAATGCTCCTTAAGCGTTGAATCTCCTCTCTCAGGCTCCTCAGCTCTAGCAGAAGGCTTTCGTCTGGCTGTTCAATTGGTTCCGTCTGAGTGAAGACTGAAGACATCTTTGAGGGGATGGCCTCGGTCTGTACAGAGACCTCTGCTCTCTGCCCAGGCTCTCCCTCTGTCTGTACGAAGACCGTAGCCATCCCCTGGGTACTTTCGGCGACTGAGTTGCCTGTCTTGACTGAAGTCTTGCTGCCTCTAGTTCTGCCTGCCATATATAAAGGTTTTTAAATATTATTATTGTTTATTTAACTATTATTAATATTTTTTATTTTTTTTTTTAGATTTGAATGGGGGCTGTTAGGAGTTGGTCAGAATGTGTTGAGGTTGGAGGGATAAATTAGTTAGTTTGTTCTTGGTTAGAGGGATATAGTAGAATGTTAATTGACAGTTAAGGTTGCCTGTTGTGAGCTAGAGAGGACAGACTAATTCAAATATTATTAAATATTAGAGGATAGATGATAGTGTGACTGCCTGTTAGAATAGAGTGATTGGTGTGGTCCGCCTGTTAAGTGTGCTTGTTGGTTAGGTAGGAGTAGAGAGTTGAAAGTTGAAAGACCTGGAAGAGGGAAAGATTGAAGAAAGGCTGAAGTTGATAGGTAAATTAGCTAGTTGTAGGATTTTAGAGACCAGCTGAAATTGATAGCCCTTCCTTGATGCCCTTCTTGAGGCCCTTCGCAAAGACGCTCTCGCTAAGGCGAGCGCCTTTGCCGCTCGCCTTTGCCGCGCGCCGAACGGCCGCGCGCCGTTGGCTCAAGCCCTTATATGGGGGAGATCTGCAGTGACGTCGGGGGGGGCGGAGTTACCACCGCGTCCCGTCCACCTTCTCCTCTGACGATATCAGCGCTCCTGTCCGCTCCCCTGCTTTGCCTCCACCGTCTCCTGTAAGTACCTCTGCTGCTATTCCTCCCCTTTCTCTGTCTCCTCCGTCTGTAAGCTCTCTGCTCCCTTTCTCCTTCTTCGCCTCTCCGTGTGCGTTCCGCCCCTTTCTCCGCCTCCCTGCACGTTCTCTGCCCCTTCCTCCGCCTCCTGGTAAGCACTCTGCTCCTCTCGCCGCTGCTAAGTGCCTCCTTGCTCTCTCTCTAGTTCAACCTGCCTGCCTGCCCTCACTCCCTGCAAGCACCCTCTGCCGCTACCACGTGCTTGCCTGGCTGGCCTAGAGCTGGCCTAGAGTAGTTGAGAGAAGTCTGGTTCTGAGAAGTATCGTCTGATTTTCCGTAGTTGCCAGAGGTAATAGAATGAAGCGGTTACTACATGGGAGATATGGTCAGAGAGCAAAAGGTTTACATCAAAGATCACCCCTAGACTGCATACTTTGTCTTTGGCCGTCAGGGTGGCCGATTTCCAAGAGATTGATGGGCAGGCAAGTTCAGGGTCACCTCTCCGTATCCAGAGTAGCTTGATTTTCATCGTGTTTAGTTGCAGCTTGTTTTGGTACATCCAGCTTTTTATTTCTGAGAGGCAGATAACTCTCACAATTCATAACCCTCCTCCCCAATACCCAGGCAGTCTCCACCAATTCATTTAGGAATCTTCAGGCTATTGACCCTTGCACTATCTCTACCACTGTTTCAACCACTAGGTTATGGAAGTCTGTCAATAAAGTTGTCTTTTCCTATAATTCCATTCTCTCCTCTGCTCTAGATACTCTTGTTCTTCCCATTCCACGCTCTGTATGGTGTGCCAAACCCCAGCCCTGGCAGACCTCCAAAATCTGCTACTTACTTTCCTGTACCAGATATGCTGAATATCTTTAGCTCAAATCCTGTACTCATGCTGACTTCCTGCATTTCAAATTCCTACTGACCTCCTTCCAGTTTGCTCTTTCACTTTCCAAACAAAACTACTACACTCATTTGACTAACTCTCTTTGCTCCAACCCTTGCCATCTCTTTGCCACACTGAGCTCTCTACTCAAGGTGCCCTCACCTCCAATTCCCCCTTCACTTTCTCCCCACACTATGGCTAAGTAATTCCATGGCAAGGTTCACAAGATTAACCTTGATATTTCAACTAAGTCAACTCCACTTCCTCCAGTCCATTCTAACCTTCCTTCAACCCCTGCCACTTTTTCTTCCTTTTCTGAATCATTGAAGAGGAAAATGCACATTTTCTTTCCTCCTCCAAACTCACTGCCTGTTCCTCTGATCCAATTCCTACCCATCTACTCAGCACTATCTCTCCTGTCAACCCCTCCATCTGTCATATCCTCAATCTTTCACTTTCCACTGCAACTATTCCTGATGCCTTCAGACAGGCTGTAGTTACACCACTCCTCAAAAAAATCTTCACTGGACCCTATCTTCCCGTCCCACTATCACCCCATCTCTTACTTATTTATTTCATTTTCTATACCATTCTCCCAGTGGAGCTCAGAATGGTTTCCATGAATTTATTCATGTACTTGGGCATTTTTCCCTCTCTGCCCTGGTGGATTCACAATCTATCTAAAGTACCTGGGGTAATGGGGGGATTAAATAACTTTCCCAGAGACACAAGGAGCAGCATGGGTTTTAACCCACAACCTCAGGGGGCTGAGGTTGTAGCTTTAATCACTGCACCACACTTTCCTCACTCTCTTCTCCCTGTCTTATCCAAGCTACGTGAACATGCTGTTCACCACTATTGTCTTGACTTTCTTTCATCCTAAGCTATTCTTGACCCACTTCAATCAGGCTTTCAACCTCTATATTCTACAGAAACTGCCCTTGCTAAAGTCTCCAATGACATGTTCCTGGCCAGATCCAAAGGCCTCTATTCTATCTGCTGCTTTTGACACTGTTGATCACCACTAACTCCTTGATATGCTGTTCTCACTTGGATTTCAGGGCTGTTATTTTCTTCCTATCTCTTTTCCATCATACTTTTACTTTCCCAATTAGTTACCGCATTACTTTCAAAATATTACTTCTTGTATTTAAAACTTTAATCTTTAAAGAACCACAATTTATCAATAGAATGCTCATCCCCCACAATACTCCCCGGTCTCTTCGATCGACGGCCCAAAAACTCCTAATGATCCCATCATTGAAAATCATAGGCACTAGAAGACATGATATGTTCTCAGTAATGGCTCCCCAATTGTGGAACGCTCTTCCCCAGCATATTAGAAAAGAAAAAGACCTTAGCCAATTCAAAAATCTTCTAAAAAGTTACCTCTTTAAAGACGCGTTCAATCTGTAACTTTCTTTCTTCTAGATGAAGATATTACGGTTAAGTTTTATTTACCCATCCCATTGTTTTTTCCTTGTTTTTTATCTATTTTCTTAAGCTATGAAGATGTAACTTTACCCCTCTATCCTTCACGTTTCGTGTATGTCTCAAAACTATTAGTTTTAAGTTATTTTGATTACTTATATAAACTTGTTTTATGAAGTTGTAAATCGCTTAGTAACTTGAATAAGCGATTCATCAAATACAAATAAAAACTTGAAACTTGTAGGTTCTGGTGGATCCTCCTCCACTGCTATTCCACTGTCAGTTGGTGTACCTCAGGGCTCTGTCTTGGGACCTCCTCTTTTTTCCATCTATACTCATTCCCTTGGTACTCTGATCTCCTTCCATGGTTTTCAGTATCATCTTTATGCTGATGACTGCCAGATATATCTCTCTAATCTAGAAATTTCTACAGGAATCCAGGCCCAAGTTTCAGCCTGCCTGTCCAACATTGCTGCCTGGATATCTTACTGCCATTTAAAACTGAACATGGCCAAGTCTGAGCTTCTTATCTTTCCTCTTAAACCCACCTCTCATTTTACTCCATTCTCTATTTCTGTGGATAACACTCTCATCCTCTTTGTCTTGTCATCTGACAATCTTGGGATCATCTTTAACTCCTCTCTCTCTTTCTCTGCATAAATCCAACAGATCACTAAAGCCTGTCATTTCTTCCTCTATAATATCACCAAAATCCAACCTTTCCTTTCTGAACACACTATCAAAACCCTTATCCATACTCTTTTCACCTCTTGTCTAGATAACTGCAACTTTCTTCTCACAGGTCTTCTACCAAGCCATTTTTCTCCCCTGCAACCCATTCAGAATTCTGCTGCACGAGTTATATTCCGCCAATATCATTATGCTCACATTACCCTTCTCCTCAAGTCACTTCATTGATTCCATATCCATATCCATTTCCACATGCAGTACAAACTCTTCTTATTGACTTACAAGTGTATTCACTCTGCAGATCCTCAGTATCTCTCCCTATACTCCGCCTGGGACACTCCATTCATTGGGTAAATATCTTATCTGTACCCTTCTCCTCTACTGCCAACTTCAGGCTCCATCCCTAGAACAGGCTGCCTGAGTCAATACTTGAAACTTCATTTCTTAAAGTGTTCAAATCTAGGCTAAAAGCCCACTTTTTTGAGGCTGCTTTAACTCCTATCTCTTAGCAATGTTTGTTTTATCATTCCCTCTGTGAGAAATTTCCTAACCGCTATTTGTCCCATTTGTCAGTTTTGTTTCAATTGTAAGCTCTGTCGAGCAGGAATTGTCTCTTACATGTTAATGTATAGCGCCATGTATGTCTGGCAGTGTTATAGAAATGATAATTAGTAGTAGTAGTAGATCTGTGACTTGGAGGAGGTGGAGAAGAATAGGAAGGGATATCATATGATATGTTTGCAGAATAGTCTGGAAGATCTTCATTGGAATGTATAGATAGATCAGCATCAGAAACATCAAAGTATTCTCTCTGAGATACCTCCAATGCAGAGTGTTGAATAGAGCACCAAGGGAAACGTCAAGAGTGCGTCAAGGAGGATCAAAGTGAAACAGATGAATCATGCTTCCTCTAGGATAATGGATGCATCAAGCATCTTTCTGGATGGCAATACTTGACGTCAAGTGGGAGTGACATGCCGACATCTTCAGGCTCGCCTGAAGCTGTAGCAGAGGCTGCAGGAGCCTGGGTAGGCTGAGACTACAGTAGCTCTTCAAACTCCTGTTGGAGGAGTGCTCTAAGTTTCTCTTGTATTTTTGGAGCTGGTATTGATGGAGGCAAGGGTGCCAAAGCAGTCTGTAGTACCAGGTGTTGAGGCATTGGAGATCTCAATGTCAAGGCATGCCTCTACATTGACACCAGTTGGAGTGAAGGCAAGTGGTCATCCGCACATCAAAACTTGCATTGAGGAAGAAGAAGAAGCCTGGGAGGACACCAATGCATGTCTGGTAGGGGAGACATTTTATGCTTCTTAGCTTTCTTATGCAGATTCCCTGATACACATTGTACCAATGAGGAAGAAGTAGAATCCTGCGCTGCATTGACTATGTTAAGATCCCAGGCAACCAACAGGCTGAGGCTTTATAAGCAGTTTAGTGTGGTAAAGTCCTTTCATGAATCTAGAACCTAGGAGATGAACAGCTAGAGATCTTTTGTCCAGTAAAAGGCACTAATACCACTGAAATGTACTCGAATTGAACTGGTTTTGAAACCAGAGTCTGAGAGGTGAAGAAGGTACTCTAGGATAGATGGAAGTGGACATGTGATTGGGTCAAGAGTATGCATTATACACCAGGAAGAAAATCTCATCCATTTGAAGTAGTAATAGTACTCAGTGAAGGTTTCCTAGATGCTTCTATGACTGAAGAGACTACAGCTGAAAGGCAAAAGGCATTTTTACCTGTTTGGTGAAAGATACTACACTGTTAGTACTAACAAGACATATGAGGAGAGACTGGAAGCCCTGAATATGTATACCTTGGAGGAAAGGAGGGACAGGGGAGATATGATTCAGACGTTCAAATACTTGAAAGGTATTAACGTAGAACAAAATCTTTTCCAGAGAAAGGAAAATGGTCAACAAGAGGACATAATTCGAGGTTGAGAGGTGGGAGACTCAAGAGCAATGTAAGGAAATTCTTCTTTAAGGAGAGGGTGGTCGATGCCTGGAATATGCTCCCGAGAGAGGTGGTGGAGAGGAAAACAGTGATGGAGTTCAAAAAAGCGTGGAATGAGCACAGAAGATCTACAATCAGAAAATAATAGTAAATATTGAAGAACTAAGGCCAGTACTGGGCAGACTTGCATGGTCTGTGTCTGTATATGGCCATTTGGGGGAGGATGGGCTGGGGAGGGCTTCAATGGCTGGGAGGGTGTAGATGGACTGGAGTGAGCTTTGACGGAGACTTCAGTAGTTGGGCAGAGCTGTAGATCCTTGCCCATAAATAGCTAAGGACAAGAAGAAAAAAAACAAAAAAACACCCCAACAAATTTTTAGATTGAATCAGGTTGGGCAGACTAGATGGACCATTCGGGTCTTTATCTGCCGTCATCTACTATGTTAGTATAAGAGATGGTTGGGATGTAGGAGGGATCCATCATTCTGTGTCAGGAGTGTTGGGAATGGCTTGAGCTTGCACAGTTTCTTGGATGAGAGTTCTAGAAGGAGTGGAAAGCCAATGAGATGCTATGAGGATCATGGTGCTCCAGTCCTGGTGAAGTTTGAGTAGAGTTTTCCTGATGAGTGGCATTGGAGAAAATGCATAGAGGAATCTGTTCCCCCAATGAATGAAGGCATTGGATGTCTGGAACAGAATAGCAGAATTTTTTTGTTAAGGGGAAAAGCGAAGAGATCTATGTCCAATGTCCTCAGTTGGAGAAAATCTGCTGTGCTGAGAGACTATTCTTGGGGTTGAAGAAGCCTGCTCAATTTGTCCGCTAATACATTCTGCTTCCCCTTTAGGTAAACTGCTCTGAGAACTATGTCATGAGCAGTTTCCCAAGTCCAAATCTGGATTGCTTCCATGCAAAGGGGGTGAAAGCTTGAGCCTCCTTGTTTGTTCAGATAGAATATGATGACTTGATTGTCTGTGCAAATAAGGACTATTTGTACATCCCCAGGTTTAGAAAAGGGTGCAAAAAAAAAAATCGAACAAAAGACCCAGTATGGATAACAAATGAAGTCAAGAAGGTGATAGGAGACAAAAAAAAATCGTTCCGAAAATGGAAAAAGGACCAAACCAGGGAAAACTGGAAGGAACACAGGAAACACCAAAAAGAATGTCACTGAGTGGTTAGGAGAGCAAAACGAGAATACGAAGAGAAACTGGCCTGGGAAACAAGAAATTTCAAATCGTTCTTCAAATACGTTAAAGGCAAGCAGCCGGCGAGGGAGGAAGTAGGACCGTTGGATGATGGAGACAAAAAGGGAGTGGTAAAGGAGGAAAAAGAGGTAGACGATAGGTTAAACAAGTTCTTCTCGTCTGTCTTCACAAGCGAGGACACATCCAATGTACCAGAACCCGAAGAGATCTTAAATGGAGACCAAGATGAAAAACTGTCGACAATAGAGGTAAGCCATGAGGATGTCCTCCAACAGATAGATAGATTGAAAAGCGACAAATCACCAGGCCCGGACAGAATCCACCCAAGGGTATTAAAAGAGCTAAGAAACCAAATAGCGGAAATACTCCAACGAGTTTGCAACCTATCCTTGAAAACTGGGGAGATCCCGGAGGACTGGAAAATAGCAAATGTTACACCTATCTTTAAAAAGGGATCGAGAGGTAACCCGGGGAACTACAGGGCGGTAAGCTTGACTTCAGTTCCAAGCAAAATGGTAGAAGCGCTGATAAAAGACAGCATCTGTGAACACATAGAAAAAAATGAGCTAATGAAAGCGAGCCAACATGGCTTCTGCAAGGGAAGATCATGCCAAATGAACTTACTGCACTTCTTTGAAGGGATAAACAGCCAGATGGACAAAGGGGAACCCATAGACATCATCTATCTCGACTTCCACAAAGCCTTTGACAAGGTACCCCATGAGCAGCTGCTTAGGAAGCTGTGGAACCACGGGGTGGAAGGGGACGTTCACAGATGGGTTAAACACTGGTTGGCAGGCAGAAAGCAAAGGGTTGGAGTTAAGGGCCACTACTCAGACTGGAGGAAGGTCATGAGCGGTGTTCCGCAGGGGTCGGTACTCGGACCGCTGCTGTTCAACGTATTTATTAATGACCTAGAAACAGGGACAAAGTGTGAAGTTATAAAATTTGCGGATGACACTAAACTCTGTAGCAGGGTTAGAACTGCGGAGGAATGTGAAGACCTACAAAGGGACCTGAACAAACTGGAGGAATGGGCGAATAAATGGCAGATGAACTTCAATGTAGAGAAATGCAAGGTCATGCATATAGGGAAAAAGAACCCGATGTTCAGCTACAAAATGGGGGGATTAGTACTAGGAGAAAGTAACCTTGAAAAAGACTTGGGTGTGCTGGTGGATACAACAATGAAGTCAACGGCACAATGCGCAGCAGCCTCAAAGAAAGCAAACAGAATGTTGGGTATTATTAAGAAGGGTATTACAACCAGAACGAAGGAAGTCATCATGCCGCTGTATCATGCGATTGTGCGCTCGCATCTGGAGTACTGTGTCCAATATTGGTCACCGTACCTTAAGAAGGACATGGTGATACTTGAGAGGGTTCAGAGAAGAGCACAAAAATGATAAAAGATATGGAAAACCTTTCATACGCAGACAAGTTAGAAAAGCTGGGGCTCTTCTCCCTGGAGAAGCGGAGACTCAGAGGAGACATGATAGAGACTTACAAGATCATGAAGGGCATAGAGAAGGTGGAGAGGGACAGATTCTTCAGCCTATTGGGAACCACAAGAACAAGGGGATACTTGGAGAAATTGAAAGGGGACAGGTTTAGAACCAATGCTAGGAAATTCTTTTTCACTCAGAGGGTGGTGGGCACCTGAAATGCGCATCCGGAGGTTATGACAGGACAAAGTACATTAAAGGGTTTTAAAGAAGGATTGAATAAATTCCTGAAGGATACAGGGATTGAGGGATAAAGGTAGAGATAGGATTATGAAAGGATATAGATAGATGGACAAAGGGGATTGAGGGGTTTTAGACAAAGGATCACCTTACAGGTCATGGACCTGATGGGCCGCCGCGGGAGCGGACTGCTGGGCGCGATGGACCTCTGGTCTGACTCAGCAGAGGCAACTTCTTATGTTCTTATGGGAAATTGGTCTTGGAATGTCTTGAAAACATTGCCAATGGAAAAGAGCAGAGCGAACCCCACTTTATTAGCAACTAATAATAAAGTCATATAAAACATGAATGCATGTATCAAACCAAGGACTTGACCATCAACTAACAGAAGTCACATCTATGCCCATCTGAAATATAAGAGTTCATAGGAGTTCTCTTAGCATTACTCAGGGTCAAGCTTTTCTACTTCAGCTGAGAGTCAACAATCTAATTCATCTGTGTCAAACAGTCTCCACCCTTCCACGCATAACTGCATATCAGATGCTGTGTCTTCTGGGACATTAGGCATCCTCTGTACATGTCACCCTGTTTGCACATCTTCACCTCAGAAACACACAACCCCTGTTGAATAAATGGTCCCAAGTTATGGGACATCTGTCTGCTCTAATCCAAGTCACCTTGGACTTCTGCCATTCCCTCCAGTGTTGGATGGAGCCTCATAACCTTACTCGAGACCTTCCCTTTCAAACTCCCACCACCAAAAAATTCTAACCTCAGATTTTTCAATGTTAGAATAGGGTGCTAATCAGGACAGACTCCACACTCAAGAAGTATGGTCTCACCAAGAACAAATCCTCCATATGGCGTACTGAGCTGTTTGCGATGATGAAGCCTTGACCAACCAGTCATCCAAGTAGGGAAACATATTAAATCTCCATGTGCGAAGGGCCGCTGCCACTACCACTAGGCATTTCATGGAGACATGAGGGGCCAAAGCTAGTCCAAAGGGCAAGACTTTGTATTAGAAGTGTTGAGATTCAATATGAAAGTGAAGATACTTTCTATGAGCAGGTAGGATGGAGATGTGAGTCTAGGCCTCCTTGAGATCTAGATAGCAAAGCCAATCTTCCTTTAACAGTAGAGGTACAAGGGTTCCCAGAGAGAACATGCAAAACTTCTTCAGTATTTGTTTAGGCCTCAGAGGTCTAGAATAGGTCAAAGGCTTCTAGTCTTTTTTTTTTTTTTTTTTGGTGGGGGGGGGGGTATTAGGATATACTTCAAGTAGAATCCCTGGTCCCTCTACTGCAGAGGAACATGTTCTATTGCATTTAGCAGGAGAAGGGCCAAGAGTTATTGGTGAAGGAGGGGCCTCTGAAGGGAACTGAAAAGAGACTTTTGGTGGCTGGTTTGGAGGTTTTCTGAGCAAGTGCAGGGTGTAGCCCTGAGCAACAACTCAGAGCTCCTACTGATCTGATGTTATAAGAGTCCAACATTGGTGAAAACGAATCAATCTGCTTCCGATGGTTAGATTGCAAGGAAGAATCAGGGAAGTGTTGTCAATACTCTCTAGAAAGGAGTCAAAAAGACAATTACTGTTTGCATTGAGGTAGGGTTATGATTTCTGTCTCCTTTGTTGTCTTGCACAAGGTCATTGAGGAACAGGCCTAGAAGATGAAGAAGAAGGGTGATTGTTTCTTCTTTTGCTATTGTAATAATAGGAATGTCTGGAGGAATCAAAATATCTTCTAGACGATGATGAAGATTGAAAGGTTTGTGGTTTAGATAAAGTGGTCATAGTATCTGTGTGTTTTTTAATTTTATTATATCAGCAGCTTCTTCAATTTTTTTTCTCCAAATAGATTGTTTCCCTTACAAGGCACATTGGAAAGGCATTCTTAGCCAGGCCAAACGGTACACTGCAATTGCTACTGCAGGCGTTCTGGAAAAAACATCAAAAGCTGCTCTAGTCATGTACTTTCTAGTAGTAAATAAGTTCTTAAATAGTTGTTGAAATTGTTTCAACTTGTCTGGAGGTAGAAATTCCTTAAATTTTGACAATTGGTTTAATGAAGATATGAATTAAATGGACATGTAAAATTAGTAGTCCATTATTCTGTTAAGGAGCATGGATGACTGGAAAATGCGTTTGCCAAAAGATTCCAGCATTCGGGTTTCTCTGCCCAGAGGAGCAGAAGCATAAGATTGTGAGATGTTTGAATGCTTAAAGGCAGATTCCACAACTAATGAATAGTGTTGAAGTTGAATTCTGTCAAATCCTGGACATGTTTGAATTCTGCACATTGTATCTATTTTCCTAGGAGCTACTTGAACAGATAGAAGAGTCTTCTAATTTTAAACAAAGTGTGTTTCATGACTTCATAAAAGGGGGAGGAGCTAGTTTTTTTTATCAAACTCTCCAGTAAGTTGCTCCATTTTTTTGAATCTTAGTAACGTTCTGTGAAACAGTAGGAGATAGTCCAGCATATATTTTATAGATGGCCTCAAGTGTTACCCATATATAATCCAGCATTATCTGTGCAAGGTTTCATCAAGGGAGGTAAAAGTGGAACCAGTTCACCTCCCTGCAACTGCTTCCAGCAGAGACTCAGCCTGCCCAAAACCACTCTGGGTTGCTTCCGATGTCAACGAACCTGTCAGGAAACCTAGCAACTGGGCCCCACCTGAAGCAATGCTTGGGAGCATATTCTTCACCTCCTCACATTGCTGCTCGCTAAGCTGCTGTACTTAGGGTTCCCATAAGGCTCCAGAAAAAGGAGGGCAGATTGAGACATCTGGATTTTACTTTTATTGAAAGTAGGGTTACCAGATTTTCCTTTTTTTTTTTTTTTAATTTATTTATAATTTTTAATACTTTACAATATCCAACAATTCAAAAGAAAAAAGGAAATCACATAAAACAATACATAATCAAATCATACATACAAAGCTCCTTTCAAGCCCACATTAATGGGGAGTATATCTTGCTATTTCTAATAAAATAAAGTTCAAGAAATATAAAGGATAATGATTCTTGGTTCATATTTAATGAACCCTGAATCATTCCTTAAACTGGGGTACTATTATATTAATTCTCCTCATATTTCTCAGTAAGGTGAAACAAATCTCATTTCTATTTCTTTTCTCTTGCAATTAAGAATTGTTGTAGTTGTATTGGATCCCAAAAAGAATATTCGGTATCTTGTAGTTTAATCATACATTTACAGGGAAATTTCAGGTAAAAGAATGCATCCAGTGCCAACACTCTATCCTTCAGGTTACCAGATTTTCCATCTGGAAAATCTGGACCCCCTAGACCCGCCCCCCCAGACCTGCCCAGTTCCACCCATCCCCACCCTGGTCCTGCCCCAGCCCCGCCCTCTACTGCCTGCTGTCGTCTGGCAGGACATCCGCGGATGCGCAAATGTGTCACGATGACATCATGCGCACGCCGTCATGTGCGTGATATCCTTGCGTTGCATGCACCGATGCTCCACTGCGCGAAGGAGAGCTTTTCAAAACCCAGACAATGTGCTGGGTTTTTGAAAAGCTTTCCGGACCCCCGGACATGTCCTAATTGAAAGCAATGGAAGTAAGGAGGAAGGATTGAGACATCTGGGTTTTACTTCCATTGAAAGCAATAGAAGTAAAACCCGGATGTCTCAATTCATCCTCCTTTTTTCTGGAGCCGTACGGTAACCAAAGCTGTACTCTCAACGCTGAGGGCAGATACAATCCCTGAGAAATGGATTGTAAGAAGCCGAGAATTTCTATCTGGTGAAGGGGAGCTCTGGTGTGTAGTTGGGTAGGTAACTGCTGTCTGCCCTGATGTTTAGGCATACAAAAAGGTAATATTTCAAAAGCTGGAAACAGTTTTCAAGAAGAAAACCCCCACAGAGTGAAACTTGCAGTGTCTCATTTGGCAGCCATCTTGTTTCCCCCCTGTCTGCCATTATTTTCTACTCATAGTACTATGTCCTTTGTTTAGAGCATTTGATGTTAAGGGATAGAATGGTGAGGTAAATATTTTAGTTTTAAAGGTAAAAAAAATAGAAATAAAACAACAAAAGGAAAAGTATTATTAGTCCAATGAAAATGTGTCATCTTATTTTCTTTATTTTATTTCTAGATCCTAAGTGGGAAATGACTGTAATAGATGAATAATGCGCAGTATGTGCTGGCTGGGGCAGAGAGAGTCAGTGGGAGATTGAGACTGGCTCAGGAAGTGTTGCTGTAATTAGCAGGGATGAGTTTTGGTGTAGGCAGAAAGACACTGGCAGGCTCTCAGCGCACTGAACTCACTGCTCCTGACAAAACATGTGCAACAGGAAATGCCCCACAATCTGTCTGAAAACCCGGACACAGACCGGCAGGAACCGTGCGGTCTCACCACATCTAAGTGAGCAATGGGAAACTGGCCAGAAGGTAGATGGGACAGAGAGACAAGAGGGCACAGATCTGCTTCTGGCCTTTCAGTTCTAGGCTTGTAGTATGTGATATCAGCACAAGTAAAAACCCTAAATGGATAATAGCCAATAATATCCAAAGAATCACAAGAATAATCCAAAATTGGCTAATACACCTAATCCCTGGGGAAAAAAGTCTAAGGAGATGGGGAAAAACTACAAATAGATGAAATAGATGAATAAATGAATAAATAAATAATGGACATCAGTATGAGCCCTTCATAACTGAATGAACGTAGGCCTCTGGCTCAGGCAATATCTCAAAAGGTGACCAGCACCAGACCGAAGTCTAAATGAGAGTAGCCTCATACATCATGTAGTCCATATATACCAAAAAGATATGTGGAAAATTTCACACACTCCCAAAACCAAATAGACTTTTTAACACCAGGGAAAAGGGGTTGAATGGACAACACATGTACACTGTACCTGAAAGCACACCATGTGAGCAAAAACTATATTGGTGTATGTGTTAGTATAGTTTTTGCTTACATGGTGTGCTTTCAGGTACAGTGTACATGTGTTGTCCATTCAACCCCTTTTCCCTGGTGTTAAAAAGTCTATTTGGTTTTGGGAGTGTGTGAAATTTTCCACATATCTTTTTGGTATATATGGACTACATGATGTATGAGGCTACTCTCATTTAGACTTCGGTCTGGTGCTGGTCACCTTTTGAGATATTGCCTGAGCCAGAGGCCTACGTTCATTCAGTTATGAAGGGCTCATACTGATGTCCATTATTTATTCATTTATTCATCTATTTCATCTATTTGTAGTTTTGCTCCATCTCCTTAGACTTTTTTCCCCAGGGATTAGGTGTATTAGCCAATTTTGGATTATTCGTATGTGATATCAGCCAGGGTTGTTAGCTCAGATTGTTAACTGAGCAGGTACTTGGTATGAAACAGGGACTCTCTCAAACTGTGTGATTGAGTGCCAGAGGCTAGGCAGAAGAGTTTATGCTTTTTATCTTTACTAATCCGTTGTTTGAGGAATTAAATCTCCCTCTCTTCTTTCGTTCTTTCCTCCTATCTAATCTTTCTCATTCAATCTCTCTCCATTTTCATTATCTAGGTATTCTATATCTTTGCTCTCTTCTCTTTATGTCTTTTTTTTTTAACCTTCCTTTTCTGTCTGTCTTCCCCCCCCCCCCCCCCCCACTGTTTGTGTCTCTCCCAAAATCTTTTTCTCTCTCCATTCTCCATCTTTATTTTTCTCTCATAGCATCTATCTCATTCCTTTTTTCTTTCTCTGACCTAGTATCCATCTTTTTTCTCTCTCCCCTCCCCCTCTCTTCCTCATAGATGCCAGATCTATAGAACCAGTGGATATTCAAGCTCCCTCAATATTGTGCAGACTCCACTGTGTCCAGGGAGGAATGATTTATGTTGATTTTAAAACCCCAAATAGTTTTGAGAAGTTGGCTCCTTTTTGATCTATCTGTTTGTCTCCCCATCTGTGTGTCTCCACTAAACCTTTTCTCTCTTTCCAGTGCTTTCTCTATCTCTGTATTTCTTCCCACCTCTCTGCCACCTTCCCCTTCCCTCTCTTTCTCTTACACGCAGATACACACAGCACAGAAGAAACCACAAAGTTCAAAAATTCCAAGTGGATTTTGTCAGCTGAATTGTAGTCAAAGCCCAAGGAAATGAGCCAACTTCAGACAACTCATCCCAATAATTTCATGATTTATCCACAGATGCTTTGAGGGTTCCAGCTTAGTCCTCCTGTACTCCAATCATTTAATCATTGCTCCTTTTACTAACTATTACTAGTTGGAGAATTGGACTGACTCCCTCTTTCAGATAAACATAGTTTACTAAAATAAGCAGGCCGTCTTCAGTGACACTAACTTTTCTCTGGGGTCAGACATATCATTCATTCTGTTTCTGAACAAATACACCAACCCTCAAACACACTGGAATAATAAAGATATTTCTTTCCTTGTCTGCTTTGTGGCTGGAAGTCTCCCATTGAGACCAAATACAATAGACTCTCAGTTAACCGGCACCCATGGGGATTGATAGTGTCAGTTTTGTTAGTGGCCCCCACTATATATGGTGGTAGGGGTTAAGTGAAAGGCGTACTGACAAACGCTGGTCCCAGGTTCAGTTCCCTCACAGATGACTCACCAGGAAGTAGAATAAAGAAGGCATAGCCAGAGGTGATTGCATAAAGAATATATTATAGAAATAGGCTTACAGAAAAGCAATATTTATAAGCATTACAATTAAGCATTTACAATTAAGTAGAGAGCAAAGTAGTTTCCCTGCCTTACAGAGTCCAGAAGGAAGCGTGAAGTTTCAGGGAAAGGCAGAGAGAGAGAGAAAAGGGGGATGGTCTAAGCTTCGTGTTCCATAGATAAAGGGAAGGATAGCCAGAGAGAGGGAGAGCCAAGAGAGAACTAGAGTGCCAAGCCAAGAGCCAAGAGATAGATAGATTGATAGAGCAGAGATGAGGCTTTTATACCTTGGAATCTTATTCTGAATATAGAAAATATTGTATGTCCCAGTATCTTTCTGTTTAGAACTTGCAAACTGTTTGAGACAATGGTCAATTTAATTGACAAAGGAGGGTGTGATACCTGCAAGCATGGAAGATGGGATTAGTCTCTGTGCTTGATCTGTGCACTTGGACCCATTGTCCTAAGCACCCTCTTAATCAGACATTAACACCTTTTAGCTAGTCATGATTTAATCAGGGATACTTGAAACATATCAATCAGGGCTACTTAAAACCATCTTCCTGCCCTCAGGGTCTATCTGCATTCCCATGCCAGAGTCAGATTGATATAATTTCCCATAGGCCTTCGCTGACATAAGTAAAGCCAACTAAAAATGCTGAATGGTAGCGACAGCTAGGCTGACAGATAGATGCCAGAGCAGTGGTGTACCTAGCATATGTGACACCCGGGGCCCATCAATTTTTGACACCCCCCCCCCCATCTATATGAAAAATATGATTTTTAGTAACAATCCACATATTGCACAACAAGAGTGTACCTAGGAAAAGGCAGCATCTTAAACACTGCAGTGAGCACTAGAACGCCAACACATACATTGTAAAACTAAACAAGCCAGATCCTGCACAGTCAATTGATCCTGTACAGTCAATGGTATCAGAAAGCCATGTCCCTTTCATACACACAGACAGATACACCCTCGCCCAATATGGAATAATCACATACTAAAAATAGAAATATGTAGACAAAAGTTAAACTGAACTGCCAAGAAACCAGACTCTGCATACAATGCAACACCACAACACCACAAAAACAGTAATACATGTCCTCTAATCCTGTGCAAAATATAAAGACAGTAGATGTAAATTTGAAAAAACTGATACATAACAATCACCACTTTACAAATTAACAAATAAAAATAAAACAAATAATGAGAAATAAGAAAATACAATTTTATTGGGCCAATCCCTGTAAGCTCAGTCTCCATCCCCACAAACCACCTGATTTCATCCACACAAGCCTTGAATTGTTTTATATTGAACTTATTATATTAAAGTATAAAAAGAAACAATATTCTGTACAATTGTCAATTTATAAATCAGCGTCTTCTCCCCACTCTCTCTTCCCCATTTCCCTTCAGCGTCCTCAGCCCACTCTCTCTCCACTTTCCTTCAGTGCACGCACATAAAAACAAGCAAGTAATTTTATATAATTTTCATTCTATTCATTCATAGAAATTAAAGTCTAAGTAATGCCAGTCACATAACAAAACGTGATTTTACAAAAATAATTCCCTGCACAGTCAAGCCTGCAAGGATTACTAGATATCTTTCAGCAGGTCCCCTCCCTCCCTCCCCCTTACCTTCGTGGCCAAGTCAAAATGATCTACCAACAATAAAATTTTAAAAACACAAAGCACAGAAAATGTTAATTATCATTTACATTCCGCGGGTTTTCAAAGGGGTCAAGGCGGATGACTTTATGCAATGTCACCTCAGTAACAACTATACAAAAATAGACAAATATACTCCCTCCCTTTTTACTAAACCGCGATAGCATTTTTTAGCGCAGGAAGCTGTGCTGAATGCCCCACGCTGCTCTTGATGCTCATAGGCTCCCTGAGCTAAAAACCGCTATTGCGGTTTAGTAAAAGGGGGCCATAGTGCAAAATATAGGCAGCATATATAAATTCTCAAAACGGACACATTTTGATCACTAAATTGAAAATAAAATCATTTTTCCTACCTTTGGTAATTTCATCAGTCTCTGGTTGCACTTTATTCTTCTGACTGTGCATCCAATATTTCTTCCCTTCTTTCAGCCTCCTGTATGCTTCCTCTCCTCCAGACCTCATTCCCTCCCCCAACTTTTTCTTTGTTTCACTCTACCCCCTTCTTTCTTTCTCTCTCTCCATGCCCCCTTTCTTTCTCTATGTCTGTCTCTGTCTCTCTGTGCCCCATTTCTTTCTTTCTTTCTTTCACCCTGCCCCCTTCTTTCTTTCTCTCTCCCCATGCCCCCTTTCTTTCTATGTTTGTCTTTCTCTCTCTCTCTCCGTGCCCCATTTTTCTTTGTTTCACCCTGCCCCCTTCTTTCTTTCTCTCTCCATGCCCCCTTTCTTTTTCTATGTCTGTCTTTCTCTCTGTCTCTCCCCATGCCCCATTTTTTTTCTTTCTTTCTGGCTCCCTGTCCCCCCCTTTCTTTCTTTCTGGCTCCCTGTCTCCCCCCTTTTTTTCTTTCTTTCTTTCTCCCTGCCCTCCCCCATGCCACCGCCATTGGGAAACATGCTGCTGCCACCGCCACCGGGGAAAGGCTGCCACTGGCCATCGGGAATAGGCCGGTGCCGAGTTCGCCCTGCTTCTCTTCCTCGCTGGCCAACCAACTCTCCCCGCTCGACGTCAATTCTAACATCAGAGAGGACGTTCCGGGCCAGCCAGGCAGCGATTGGCTGACCCAGAACGTCCTATCTGATGTCAGAATTGACGTCGGGCAGCAAGAGTTGGTCGGCCCGCGGGGAAGAGAAGCAAGGAGAGAGAACTCTGCACCAGTCTGTTCCCGATGGCGGCAGTGGCAGCCTTTCCCCGGCGGCAGCCTATTCCCCTTGGGTCGTGCACCCGGGGCGGACCGCCCCCCCCCTCCCCCTTGGTACGCCACTGTGCCAGAGAAATGTAGTTTCTGGTTGCTTAGGAGTTACAATTAAAAACAGGCCTAACTAATACTATACCCCATATTATGCCATACCGGTCATGTGGTAGGCGAAGTGTGGGTGTACTCAGGTGTGGCATGCCAAGTTTACACTTAAATTTCCACCAGAAATTGATTTTATTTTTATTTAAAGTACTACAGTATTTCTTAGATTTTTTTCTGGTTGCTTGAGAGTTCTGGTTAATAGAGAGTCTACTGTATATTGCAATGCTTCAGTCATATCTGTTCTTGCTATGCCTGATGCTCTATGAAAGGAAGGGTTGCATTGAACACTGATTTGTAAATACATTTAGAACCTGTAGTGGTTAATTCTTTTTAATCTATTATTGTACATTATGAGGTCTTCTTTCTGCCATTCTGTTCCACGGCAGAATTTTCAGAGCTGTGGTGGGACCTGTGTCACGTCACTGCATGATCTATGAAAAAAGTTGTACCACCTCACTGGATGTCAAAGGTGAAGCTGAGTGGCGTGAGGTATGGCAGGATGTGGATGGGGAGCTAAATAATAAGATAGGGTATTAAACTATAACAAAAAGCACATTGGGCAGACAAAATTAGCCCTATGATCCATATCCACTGTTATGTCTTGTGTTTCTGTTGAGATGGGGTGTGGAATGAGTGTGGGGTGTGGAGTAAGCAAGTAAAACAGTGAAGCAAGTTAAATGAGATGAGGTGTGGTGGGGTGGGATGAAATTATTTTTGGCTTCTTTTATTGGTGTCTGTCCATCCTGGTTTATTGGGAATGAATTATAGGGGGTTGGGGGGTCTAAGTTCACCAACCTGTTCATGCCAAAGAAGTTACTGATTTAGGCAGGATGCTCTGCAGTCAGGTTCTGTACTGGGATGTTGCCTGGTGAGATTCACAGGGGAGGAATATACAGTGTCATTATAACCCGCCCACATACATTCAATAAGCAGGTTTATGGCAACAACATACGGTAACTTGTTGAAAGTTGTAGAGAGTCAACAGCAGAGCTGGCCCTCAGCCCTCTCATTTTTTTTGGGAGCAGCTTTCTCTGGACTTGGTGCTTCCCTCTTTCAATCAGCACTCCGGTCCTCAGACTGTCAGCATCCCAACCAGGGAGGGGCAGGTGTCAGGCAGAGCTCCCTGGCTCCAGGCAAGAAGTGAGGAAAGTGTTCAGTGTATTCATTAGGTGTATAATGTAACATAGAAACATGATGACCCATCTAGTCTGCCCATCTGCAGTAACCATTATCTCTTTCTCCGAGAGATCCCACGTGCCTATCCCAGGCCTTTTTGAATTCAGACACAGTCTCTGCCTCCACCACCTCTTCTGGGAGACTGTTTCATGCATCTACCACCCTTTCTGTAAAGAAGTATTTCCTTAGATTGCTCCGGAGCCTATCACCTCTTAACTTCATCCTATGTCCTCTCATTGTAGATGGGCCCTCTGAGCTCCTCTCTCTCTTCATAGTATTTTTCCCAACTTTGATTAAAGTTTCTCCATGGAGAGGGGCCCCAGGATCAGGAGTTGAGGAGAGCAAATTGTTCTGCCTCTTAAAAATCCTGAAATAGCTTCCTGACTTCCTGTTCTAAACAGGAAGGGTCTAAACATTTAGGCTATGCCATCAAGGCAAGAACTTAGAAACTCATCAATTTGGGCAGCGTTTTTCTGGGGCCCTTCCAGGACAGCCTTGAACTTTCCTTCTACCTCTCCACACAAATGTGCAAAGCTGCTGGACAGCTAAAACATAAGTCTTCACTCCAGCTCTGTGTGTGACTGGCATATACACCTCTCATGATGATATAGCAAACTTTAATGGTGACTTCTGTCTTGCAAGCATACTTAAGGTAAATGAGTTTCATTTGCTGTTTTGCAGCACTTATTTTATGGAACAGCATACAAAATAAAGGTTTGTCTTTAACCAAAATACAGATCTAGATTGCTAACCAAAGTCGGCAACATTTTCTTTTTTCTAATTTTGCTGTTTTTACATTTCTGCAGGATCCAGGAGCTACAGTGACAGATGTCCTACCAACACAGACCATTAATATATTCTTATTAGCAGAAAAGAACACAGACCAAGCCTGAAAGATAGCATGGAGAAGGGGGCTACACTTGCCCACTTTATACTCTTCCCATGTTGCAGATGGAGGGAGGAAGCTACTTCGTACATACACCCTCAAAATAGCTCCTCTCCCACCCCACCCCCACCTCCATCTCAGTCCTCTTATTCCCCTCCCCTAATCACAGAGAATCATCTCCTGCACATCTGCTTTTTCAAGAAACATTCTAGGTAAGAAGCAAAAATAAAGAAGCCTCTAAACATCTGGAAGATAAATTATAAATCATAAGCTGAAAATCCTGCTACAGGTAATAATCAGGCATGGCAGCTCATTTCCCAGCCTTACGGGGCAGGTCAGAGCATGACAGTCTCCAGCACCAGAGGGACTTTTCTAGGTGCTTGACGCTGGCTGTCTCCTTACCTCCACCCCTCAGCACATGGGTGAGGCAGATACCTAGGCTGTTTCTGATCTGATACCTGCAGAAACAAAGCAGCCTGTCAATAAATGGCAAATATTTGACAGGCTTCAATAAATGACAGGGAGAGGGAGATTTTCCATAGGAACATGGAGTTGAGGGAGAAGGCTCAGAATCTATAACGAGAAGATGGTGATTGCTGGAATAACTGGCCAACAGAGGTGGTGAAAGCCAGTACTGCGACAGAGCAAACATGCCAGGGACAGATATCAAGGGCATTGGTTGGGAAAAGATTGTGAGTTTCGGGAAAAGACATGAGAGGGACAGGGGTGCTGGGGCAGGTTTCAGTAAATAAATTTATATTCTCATGTACTGTAGAGCACTAAAGAGTCAGAGAAGAAAATAGGGGGACAGGCAGGATGAGTCAACTGCTTTCATCTGTCATTACCATGCACTGAAAGAGAATCGGAGAAATGTGAAGACAGATAAAGACCATATGACCTATCAATAACAGTTAATAAATTGTTTATTGTAAGCTTCTATACCGCTACTAATGACGGGGGAGTCAATTCATAGTGGTTTGCATGAGCTTCAGTAATGGTGCTACAATACATGAGTTTCAGTAAAGGTGTTACAATGCATGAGCTAACTATATGTATATCATACTTATTTATACCATCTATGAAATAAAATACAAACAGGTCAATATTCAGCCACCATGGACAGTGTTCCTTTTAATTAACACCAGCAGTGGCTAAATAAAGCAGAACCTCTATGTGAATAGCGAGCAGCACTGAGTCCAGGTAACATTTACAGCACTACCAAAACAGCACTCTGGATAAAGCTAGGAGAGCAATATTTCTGTCCTAATTTTATTCCCATAGTTATCTGGAGAGTGATCTGAATATCACCGCTCTCCAGGTAACTTACAGCTCTGCCCATGCACCATCTTGGCACCTTCTGGATACTGCTGAGGTGGTCTGCAAGGATAGTCAACGGAACTCTCCAAAGAGTGCTACTGAATATCCATGGCTAGTGCCAGCTAAGCCATAATGGTGGCCATTATTGAGACAAATGGCTTTGAACACCAACCTAAAAAATATAATTTCTGCTAGATCAACTTAATATATTTCTTGACTACATTTTGGTCTCTTCCTCAAGTCTGCATAGAATGGCTGTTTGATGAAAGAACATGCTTTGTGGAGCTCCCAAGCCCTGCTGCAATACTAATGATTTTTTTTCTAGTTCTCTGCCCCAGTGAAATTACAGAGAGCTGGCCGGTTTTGGTTCAAGTATATAATGAGCAAAATGAACAGCAAAAAAGCAACAAAAAGCTATGCAGCATGCACAAAGGTAAATGAAGGCTTATGGCAACAAGCAATGGCTGAGTGTATAGCTCAACAAGCTGGTGTTGGGCCCATGGTG
This sequence comes from Geotrypetes seraphini, assembly GCF_902459505.1. NCBI lineage: Eukaryota > Metazoa > Chordata > Amphibia > Gymnophiona > Dermophiidae > Geotrypetes > Geotrypetes seraphini. The sequence goes on from NC_047086.1 coordinate 220,648,677, forward strand.
GCAGAGGCTGTTGAGCTGGGTGTAGAAACTGCCAGGGTCCCTTTGGGACATGAGAAAGCAACATTAGATTCACTAAATGGTGGAAATCCAGATAGACAATGCTGCAATTAACTATAAGTTGAACCTGATCCAAAATAGGAACTGCAGGAAGTAGTGGGGAGTTGTGGATTTCCTCAACCGAGGATGATCTCAGGGAACTACATAAGGAATCTTCTGGCTTTAGAGAAGCCTTATAGAGAGCCTTCTAAAAGAATGGATTTGGAAAACCACTCGCATCAAAACAATGTGTGGAAGATCTGCTATGGCCAATGAACCTGATAACTGATAGGGCATATAGAGTGTCTATGTAAAGATCTACCACATTGTGTTGGCCCTGTAAAATTTTGTTAAAATAACTGAATTATCAGCTTAGAGTACTGGTAATGCAGAGCACTAGAAAGACTAAAAATCTTTAATTTTGGAATAATAAATTGATGCTGTTCACTGACTTTAGCTCTAAGGCAGATAAGATATAAATTCAATACAGAGAAGTGAGAAAAATCAGATCTATGTGCATAATATACTGCAGATGTACCCAGCAAAGATGTGCATTTTATGGAAGGATGACGGTGTTGTCTTCTCTGCAGTAAGTGAGGCTGAGGACTTCCTACAAACTCACTTTCCTGCAGATGCCAGGTGGGAGTGCAGCTCAGAGAAAGTCATAGGAGAATTGAGCCAGTCCTCAGCAGCGGAATTATGAGGGGGGGGGGGGGCAACTTATTCTATAGTAGCAATGGCTGATGGAGTGCAATGACCCTAAGTAGAGGATCATGGCAATGGACTGGAACAGACACTCGGGTTTTGTTTTGTTTTCTGAGTACAATCAATTGCTGTCAATATTGGTTAAAGTATTCATGAAACACTATTAAGATGGACAGTCAGCACAGTGTCTATACTAGTGAGGTGGGTAGTTAAATTTGGTCAGCAGAGGGAGGAGAAGCTTCATGTTCAGTCTGTGGCAAAGAAGTCGTAGATAACCTTTAAACATACAGTTAGAGTTTGCTGTCTCACATTGATACTAGTGGCATACAGCTGGGTGCCCTTTGTATTGGAGAGTGGAGGTGTGAGGGCAGACTCTCGGGAAGTGTGAAACCATGACCAGTGTTTTAAAATAACTAACAGATGCACTACAGTAAACGATCATCACTAAACTTGTTTTGACAGCAGTAGCGACGATTGCTTTTACTGACCTGATTCACAAAACAGCTTACCGCGTGTTTTTCCCCTCGATTGCCCATTTTCCAATCTGGCCATGCAAAATTAGCTAAAAGCCCATGCACTAACATTACTTGGCTATGCAAAAAAAAACAACAAACAAACCCAAAGCCCAGGATCTTTAGCAATCAGAAAAAAACAACAGGTAACTGTGTTACCGACAGGTCTGCCTGTTTTTTTTCTTCAATGGCACAGATATTTTGCGTCTGACATCTGAGCAAATCAGGACCTTAGGCCCTTCTGGAATACAGAGGTAGGAGCCTAAGGCCCTGATTGGCTCAGATGCCTAAGGCCCCTCCCAAGGCGTCTGAGCCAATCACATGGTGCACCGAGGAGGAGACAGCCCATTATTTTCGACTGGTGGGCCTCAGGACTGGAAGGACTGGAGGGACCTCGGAGCTAGAAGGACCCAGCTCCCAATGTCTACCAAAGATACAGGGGGTGGTTCGGGGAGTGGGGCTGAGGTTTGGGGGAACATCTGGTGGCAGGAGGGAATGGGCATCCCTCCTGACTTTTTTTTTCTGGGTGAAGGGGAGGGGATGGTTCGGGGGGCCTCTGTTGGCAGGAGAGAGTAGGCATCTCTCCTGCCAATTTTCTTTCATGGGGGGGGACAGCATGGCAGGAGGAAGTGGGCATCCCTTCTGCTGTTTTCACTGATGGGGGTGTTGGTTGATTCCCGGTGCTGGGACGTCGGGGGGGGGGGGGGCTTTTTTCTTTTTTTATGGGGCAGATGTTGTGCATGTGTAACACACGCACAACATCTGTCCATGAAAAAAAAAGAAGAAAAAAATGTTTCCTGCCACAAACAGTTGAGTGGCAGGAGGCTGCTTTTGGAGCTTCCCCTGCCTCTCAGCTGCTCGGGCTTCCCTTTGCCAGTTTTGCAAATGTGTGAGAGTCGCTCTCACACCGATCAATCAGACGAAAAAAACGGGAATTATGACGACCCTTTGCGTGAATCATTTGCATGCAATCTGTTGGGTACATTGATCGCTCTTCCACAATCGGCCAGAGAATCGGCCAACAGCAATCCAGTCGGTATTAGCGATTATGTGTAGTGAATCCAGGCCTAAGTAAAAATAACTAGTTACAGTACTTAAGTAAAAGATTTGTCACTTTTCTGGTAAAGTACAAGAAATATTTGTTGCTTTTACTTTCACTAAAGTAATAATTTTACCAATGTTATTACTTTTATATAGTTTCATCTGATGCCTGCAGTTAATAAGAAAAAGTAAAAGTGGAAGCAAGATGTTGCATGACGAGTCCTCAGTAAACCAAATGAAGAAGCAAAAAGTAGAACAGGATTTTGCTAATAGGTAAAGGCTTATAGTTTTGATATATCTGTGGTACAAACAAAGCAGTTTACACATATTCTGCCAAATATTCAGCACTATTTAATTGGTTAGGAACAGCTTCTGGATGGTTAAACTACATTTGCCAAGCTAACTGCTAATATTCAGAAGGAGACAGATGTCTATTTCCCACTGAATATTAGCAGTTAGTGGCTTAAACTTGACTGGCTATATCACATGATAGCCGCTAATATTAAGCGCTGACCAGCCAAGTTTAGTGGCCATGCAAAAAGCAGGTCTATCTTTGACCACTATAATTTAGACAGTCAGCGCTTAAAATTGAAATAGCCGGCTAGCTTTGAACCGGTCAAAGATAGACCGGATATTCAGTGCCAGTCATCAGAAAAGGCCTGGCATTGAATATCGGAAGTCAGTACCAACCGCGGGAGTTAGCCAGCCTCCTTCTCCCGATTTCAATATGGGCCCCATTATATTCAGGTGCTTTCTCTGTCCCTAGTGGGAATACCCTGTCATACTAACAATAGTGAATCATCTCATCTTAAATTTTGCTGTTCAGTGAATATAGCCTATGAGAACAGAGGAGTTGCCTGTATTTGTTGAACTGGTTACTGCTCTGAAGCCAAACAAAACAGTAATGAGTTGAGTCACTTTGAAATGGAAATGAAGCTGATGCTGGCTGCAGTTCTTGGTGAACAGATATATGTCTCTACCACAACAAACTACTGGTCATCCCAAGGAAAATTTTACACTGGATTGATAACAGTCTTTAGAGAGGGAAATCTCCTTGTCTGGCCTTAAGAAGATGAAAGGTTTTGCACATTTGGCGGGGGAGGGGGGGGAGAACTAGAAATGGTGCTCAAAATTCAATCATTGAAAAAAATCAGCACTAAGGATAATTCTATAAGAAAGTGTATGCCCTTTATAGAATCATGTTTAGCACCAGTTCCCAAGTCTAACTTTAGGCATCAGCATTTATGCCTGCTAAAACCTGGTGTGAATGCTGGCGTTCTCAGCCCAACCAAGGAGAGAATGACATGGATATGGTTCAATGAAAGATCTGTAACAATGTCAAAAACATAGAATTTTGTTTCTGCAAATTGGCACTTAACCAAATAAAATAACACTCTTTTCAGCTACAGTGGTAAAATAACTCTCAGAATTTAGGAAGTTGGTTGGTTGGGCTGAGAACTTTTCAACACCCCCTCGTAATCTATAACTATACCTGCAACATTTTGGAATGCCTGACATAACCATGGCCACATCTTCTTATGAGTTATATGCTCAGTGGTGTAGCTATAGCTTTAACCACAGAGCCACACTGTGAGAATCTCATACATATTAGTGATGGGTGAAATAAATGTATTGTTTTCATCACCACAATTTCTTTTCTTTTCTTATACAGGATGGTATAGAGGAGAAAAGAAAACCATGAAGTTTGCTATCCTAAGAATTTGGCAGGAACCCACTGACCACTCAAGCAACTGTTATTTCTGCATGATGGATCCTTCCAAACATCGAACTGGCAAGCATTCATCTGCAATCATATATCCGTACATTCCTTCATCCAATGCCACAGTGCCACATTTCTCTGAGTTCCCAACACCCACTCCCCCAGAGAGAGAGAGTAGCTGTCTTCAGAAGAGAGTAGCAAGTCAGAGAGCGAGGGAGATGTTGTAGATCCAGTTTACAATATCAATGGTGCAGCTGATGAGAGGAACCCATACAATCCAAACCAAAAAGACCTCAACGACTTGATCAGAGATCTTGGCCTCATCAAGTCCAATGCCAAGCTTTTGATGTCTAAGCTCAAGCAGTGGAACTTGTTGGGTATGCAAATCTGGGCTCTATATATAGAATCTGGGGTTTGATGTTCTTCCATCAATCTCAAAGACATTCGTATGGAATTTGCCATCAGAAGAAAAATTACTAGAACAATAACAATGATTTCAAGTTTGTGAAAGCCTTCTCTAGACTTGGACAACATGATGACGACAATGAAAATAAATATATAAGTGATAAGATAGTGCTGCTGCTAATGCAAATAATGACAATGATGATGATAAAAGCATTCCTGCTATGTCAAATGTTTTAGGGAGAGATTCCTTTGATCAGTACCTGCAGAACCAGTCAGAAGGCATCAGTAGTATTTCAGCCAGGTCTAATTTGAAGGAAAGTTCTATCAGATTGAACAGTCTACTTCCAGCCAGTGGAGCCGTTGAAAGCCTTTTTTAAGCTAGCTATATACTCGAATATAAGTCGATCCGAATATAAGTCGAGTTCCCCTTCCCTCCCAATATAGAGGAAAAATGGTTGACTTGACTATATTCACGTGCCCTGCTCTGTCAGGCTCTGCACCCAGCCCACTTCCCTCCCTCCCCTGTCAGGTACTGCACCCAGCACCCTTCCTTCCCTCCCCTCTCAGTCTCTGTACCCTTCCCTCCCTCCCTCCCGTCAGGCTCTGCACTCAACACCCTTCCCTCCCTCCCTCCCCTCTCAGGCTCTGCACCCTTCCTTCTTTCCCTCCCTCCCCTGTCAGGCTCTGCACCCTCCCGAGAATTCATGGAAGCCAGTAAGGAAGCCGCCAAGCAGCAGTGCCAAATCGCACTCCTGTTCGTGCTGCTCAGCAGCCGAAGAAACTTGAGCTGCAGCAGCCAGTTAGCAGCGGGGCATGAGTTCGGAAAGCTTGTTCCTGTCCACTGTACCTCCACCAGGAATCAGCAGAGGTATGAGGAGAGGGGAAAAGCTTGGCAGCAGCAGCCTGCAAATTCTGGGAGGGGGCGTTGGCTCAAATATAAACCGGGATCCCCATTTTTGGGCCAATTTTTTGGCCAAAGAAATCCCGGTTTATATTCGAGTATATACGGTAATGACTCAGGAAATAATCCCATGTCATTTTCTAGTGTCTATTTCAACCTCAGTCCTTCTACACCAGCATTCTTCAAAGCAAAGCTTGCGGGTCAGTGGTTGTGGCCATTCATACTCTGATTCTTCCCTCTCTCCTTAAAGAATGACTTGAAGATGGTTTCCCGCGGTTATCCGCAGGGACGGGAACAGTGATGAATGGATTAAATTGGGGAATAATAAGGTTGTTGGGATAAAAACATTAATAGTACTTGCATTCATTGAGTCACAATACTTTCACTTTTACTCATAAAGTATTATATCAGGCAATAATCTTTTTTACTTTCATCTAAGTAAATGTTCTTATTTATTTATTTTATTTATTTATTTATTTAGATTTTTATCCCGTTCTCCCAGTAGCTCAGAACGGTCTACAGATAAACATACACAATGGAGAGTAATTAGACAAATAACATGTTCTATAGGTTAAATGTTTGGACATACAGGACTGCGAAGTAGTTAAATACAGGGAGTATACAGTAAATTAAGAGAAGAGTTTAAGTATATGTAGTTTAGTTTAGTATCAGTCATTTAGTTTGGTATGAGTAGTTTAGTTTAGTACAAGTTAGTTGAGTTTCGGTACAATTTATCAGAGTACAGACTAAGAGAGGACTGTACTGAAATTTAGGGAGAAGTTGGACAGGGGAGGGAAGAGAGAGGGGGGGTTTAAGGGGGTGTGGACTGAGGGTGACTTTTAGTTGAAGAGGAGGGTCTTTACCATTTTACGGAATGTCAATAATGAGTTCTGTTGTCTGAGTTGAGGGGGAAGTTGGTTCCAGAGATGTGGAATAAAGTGGCTGTAGGATCGTTTGCGGGCAGTTTCTGAGAGGAGGGACCTTCCAGGGGGAATGCATAGGCGTATTTCCGATTTTGAGCGGAGGGTGCGGGTGGGTGTGTAGATGGGAAGCTTGGATTGTATGTAGGAGGGGGTGGTGGTATAAATTCTTTTGTGGGCTATTGTTAGGGCCTTGAAAGCACAGCGCTGGCTAATTGGGAGCCAGTGTTCAGCGCGGAGTGCCGGGGAGACAGGATCATGGTAGTTGAGGTTGTGTAGGAGGCGGATAGCTGTATTTTGGACCCTTTGTAGGCGTTTGAGATTATTTTTGGTTAGGCCATTAAATAGGGAGTTACAGTAATCCATTCTGGAGAGGACATATGCGTAAAGGAGTTGGGCGAGGTCAGGTGTGGAGATGTAGGGTTTGATCCTTTTCAGTTGGCGGAGGTAGTAGAAGGAGGTGGAGATTATTTGGGATATGTGGGCAGATAGGGATAGGTGTCCGTCTAAGGTTACTCCTAGGCTGCGCACCTGATCTGTTGCCTTTAGTAGAGTGGAGTCCCATGCTAGTGTGGGACGTGTGTATTTGGTGCTTTTTTTCCTGATCCATAAGAGTTCGGTTTTAGAGGCGTTAAGTTGCAGTTTGTTGTTTGACATCCAAGCTTTCATGTCAGATAGGCATTGTTGTAGGTTAGCAATTTGGGACGATCGGTTCTCGCCTAGTGGGAGGAGCAGCTGGATGTCATCTGCATAAGAGTGGATTTTAATGTTATATTTCTGTGCTATATCAATGACAGGCCTGATGTAGAGGTTGAATAGGAGGGGGGATAGAAGGGCGCCTTGAGGAACTCCATATTTGATAGGCTTGGGGTGAGATTTATGTGTCCCTAGTAGGACAGTTTGGGTCCTTTGATGGAGGAAGGAGGTGATCCATTGGAGGGCTGTGTCCTTGATTCCGAGGTCATAGAGTCTGGATGTGAGGAGGTGGTGGTCGACTGTGTCAAAGGCAGCGCTGAGGTCAAGTAGGTCACTGTACTTTTACTATAGCATTAAGACATGCATTTATTTTTACTCATACTTAAGTACTTTGACCAAGTACTTTGAACAACGCTAATTCCAAATGCTGGATCTTCGCTGTGATTTACTCTCTTAATTGCAATAAGGTTTTTATTCAACAGTTTTGCATGGTTAGTTGAACAGGATGTTCCACCATGCTTGTGTGGAGCTATATTAGCTGGAGTGGTTGGATGGATGTGTGAGGAATAATCCGCTATAATAATTCCCTTAGCGCGCATGCGCACTTCAATTTTCGTGGTTCCATGTGTCTGTAGCTCCGTGGCCGGCAGAATGTTAAAGGATGCGGCACATGCGCACATTTGAGGCTAACATCGGAGAGAGAAGGAGGCGATAGCGACCGAGCTAAGGAGCTAGGGGAGGGAAGGCCACAACCACTGTCACTCCCTGGTCGCATGGCCTTTTCTTCTACCTCCACTCTCCCCTCTGGGTCAGAGCACCGTTGCAGCTCACAGGAGCTGAACTCTCTGCCCGCCCGGCAGCAAACCAACACCCCTTACCTCTGAATGTGTTCGTTGGGCGGGTCGAGGATGAGCATTTGTTTATTTGCGCTGGAGGCTGGTGGCGCTACCTAAGGGGGGGAGGGAAAGAGGCAGAAAGACAGACAGACACAGACAGCGGCCAAGGAGAGAGAGAAAGAGACAGAAAGACAGACAGACACACAGACAGCAGCCAAGGAAAGAGAGAGAGAGAGAAAGAAAGAGACAGAAAGACACACAGACAGCAGCCAACAGAGAGAGAAAGAGACAGAAAGACAGACACACAGACAGCGGCCAAGGAGAGAGAGAGACAGAAAGATACACAGACAGCGGCCAAGGAGTGAGAGAGAGAAAGAGACAGAAAGACACACAGACAGCAGCCAAGGAGAGAGAAAGAGACAGAAAGACACACAGACAGTGGCCAAGGAGAGAAAGAGACAGACAGACACACAGACAGCGGCCAAGGAAAGAGAGAGACAGACAGAAAGACAGACAGACAGCGGCCAACGAGAGAGAGAGAGAAAGAGACAGAAAGACACACAGACAGCAGCCATGGAGAGAGAGAGACAGAAAGAAAGACAGACAGACACATCTATTCTAGCACCCGTTAATATAACGGGCTTAAAGACTAGTAATAATAATAATAACAACTTAATTTTTTTATACTGCAATACCTCACAATTCAGTGCAGTTCACCACAAGAAAAACTGTGGAAACACAGCAATAATACATCAATCCATAATTGATAAAATCACAATTTTCTTAACATTGACAAATGTCAATATACAAATTTATCAAATAGATGATCTTCTAAAAGCCTGATAATGCTGCCAGACAGACATCCTTGTCTCTGCTTTTTTTCTGTTCATATGTTAGACATTCCAGTTTGTAAAATGGCTGTTCATGCTGGACATCATCAGCAAATGGACATCCATCTCACACATTTTTGAACAGGAAATCCTGACATATTTCCTGTTGGAAAATATGTGTGAAATGGCTGTCCATTTTGTATGTTATGAGCTGGACATCCCTTTTCTAACTTGGATGTCCTTTCAAAAATGCCCTTCTATGTTCCTAGGCCTGAAGGGCTTTTTTATTTATTCCAAGTACTTACTCAAGAATTTACCTTTTATTAATTAGTGCTTTCCTTAGGGTTAGCATTCAGGCTTGCGCTATGGGCCTAATAAGTTAGTAAAGATCATGCCCTAGTTCATTTGACTCTCTCTACACTGACTTCCCCTGGATGATCAAGAACAATCTGCACACTGAATGTGTAGCTACTGCAACAATATTTGATTTGTTAGGAAGTGGAAAGGGCAATAAGGGATTATTGTAAATAAATCACAATGGTGAAGTTGAAGTATCAATTGGGAACCCTGGGATGCTTTGAAAACAGTGATATGGGGTAAATTTATTGAGATGGGACAAGACAGAAATGGGAGAAAAACATAAAGGTACAAGAACTTAGAGAGTCTCTGCAGGGAATAGAGTGGAAAAGCAATCACTAGATGAGGTCACTCCTGGTGTTGTTATTTTGGTAAGAGAAGTATTTAATGTGTTCTTGGTGGAAATTGTGGAGTTTCAAATGTGTAAAGTGGGGAAGGCTTGTTATACAAAAAAACTGACAGAATTCTAGCAATGCAGCTGCAGTGAAAGACGGCCACCCAAGCAATACTTCAGTTTAAAGATGGTCAGATCTCCATATGTACTACTCAGGAGAGTAAAGTCTATATTTGGGAAATTATTATACAAAGCTATACCAATCAGAAGTGTGACCTTCTGAGGCACTCATTGGTGACTACTTGGAGAAGGTAAAGCTGCCATTTCTTGAGGTAGAAAAGGCAGAACAATTAAGTTATTTGATATACAGTGGGTAGTAGCTACTTTGGTTCTGAAGAAATCAAAAGACCAAATGGCTTCCCAGTAGAGTTTTATAGAAAATGTCTCCCTTCGATACTAACTGTGCTGCTCAGGGTGTTTAAGGAAGCTTTAGAAGGGAGAGCAGTGCCTAATTCATCCACCCAGGTGAATGTGATGAGTTTACCAAACCAGGTAAGGTTCAAGATATCTGCAGTTCTCATAGGTTTATCTCTGTAATTAACATGGACGCAAAAATTCTTGCCAAGTGGCTGGAGAAAGCTATCCCTGGGCTGGTGAATCACAATCAAATGGGTTTCATCAGGGAAGGAATGCTTCTGACGATGTCAGTACAGAAGAAACAAGGCAAACAACCCCATGACAAACATAACAATAAAAAAAAAAGAGTGAGGAAGGACACATCAACCTTGGGTAGAAATGAGTTTATTAAATACAACCATTTATATAAAATGTTTGATATAATCAAGCAATCTTTGGATATCTTCCAAGCCCACATCAACTTTGGGTAGAAATGAGTTTATTAAATACAACCATCTATATAAATTATTTGATACAATCAATTGTATCAAACATTTTATATAGATTGCTGTATTTAATAAACTCATTTCTAACCAAGGTTGATATGTACAGTTCTTTCCCCACTCTGTTTTTTATTATCTGACAATGTCAGGACAGCTTATAATCTGATACATTTCTCTAATGTTTGGTTTAAGGAACCAGTGATATTTTTAGCCTTGGATACCAAAAAAACATTTGATAGGGTGGAGTGCCTTATTTGTTCCAGCTACTCAACACGTAGAGGCAGGATTCAATAATGCAGTGCAGGTGCTATATTGAGCCCCAACAGCTAGATTGTGGATTAATGGTTGCCTTACTGATCCTCTTCTGCTTGTAGGTACCAAGCAAGGGTGTCACCTTTCCCCATTATTGTTTGATTTCACAATGGAGCCTTTTGCCTGATATACCTCTGGTGATTTTGTGGGTTTCTCAATGGGAGGAGAATGCATGAGGTTGGATCTATATGCTGACAATATACTGATTTTTACTGAGCTAAGCATAGTCTAGTTCTTCCATAGTTCATTAGGGAGTGTTGGAAATTTAGTGAGATTTTGGGTTACAAGCTTAACAGGTAAGTTTAATTTGATACCTCTTAATGTATTGGAGGAATTGATGAACAGGTTGCTCCCTATTATCCATTTCAATGGAGTATCCAAGATTTACAGTATTTGGGGGTGGCAGTTCATGATTATTTCAATATAATTTATGACTTCTAATGTTAAGTAAAATTAAAAAGGATCTGTGCAGGTGGAAGCACCTTCCCCTGTCCTTGTGACTAGAATTAATGTGGTTAAAATGAATAGAGCACCGCAACTAATTGTCCTTTTTATCATGCTGCCTTGTAAAGTTCTGGATTAGTTTTTCCATGATTTGAAATGATATGTTGTCAATTTTGTGGTGATGGGGGGAGAGGGGCCCAGGATAGCTCTGAGAAAGCACACTCACCTGTAGCAGGAATTTTTTGAGGATAGCAGGCATATATTCTCATATATGGGTGATATCATCCATGGAACCTGCCACAGACAATGTACTGTCACTTTAAATATTAAGAACCACCCGTACAGTGCACGTGCTAGTGCCTTCCTGTCCAACACTGGCTTGTGGAACCTGCAGTTCAGTAATATAGCTCAGAAACCAACTAGGGGAAGTGGGCAGATTGCAAGAACATATGCCTGCTGTATTCGGAAAACACCTGCTATAGGTGAGTAACTTTGCCTTCTCTTAGAACAAGCAGGTATAATATTCTCACATGTGGGACTCCCAGCTGCCAGGATCATGACTCTAAGAAGAGGTCAGTAGTTAAGAAACATGAACCTGGCGAAGCACAAAGGTTGGAGGGAAAGTTGGAATAAATATTGTAAAACTGCTTGCCCAAACTGACTATACCTTCTGGAATGATTCTCTAAACAGTAATGGGAAGTGAAGGTATGGATTGAGGACCATGTGACTGCTTTGCAAACGTCCTCGGTGGATGTAGAGTGAAGATGGGCTACTGAAGTTGACATGGCTACCACTTTGTGAGCAGTGACATGGCCTTCAAGCTTCAGTACAGACCGAGCATATGCAAAGGAGATGCAGTCCACAAGCCAAGTGGATATGGTTCTCTTGGTGACAAAAACTCCAAGTTGTTGGGGGTCAAAGGACACAAACAGTTGAGTAGATGCTCTGTGAGGTTTGGTGTGATCTAAGTAGTAAGCAAGAGCATGTTTACAGTCTAAGGCAGGGGTGTCCAATGTCGGTCCTCGAGGGCCGCAATCCAGTCGGGTTTTCAGGATTTCCCCAATGAATATGCATGAGATCTATTTGCATGCACTGCTTTCATTGTATGCTAATAGATCTCATACATATTCATTGGGGAAATCCTGAAAACCCGACTGGATTGCGGCCCTCGAGGACCGACATTGGACACCCCTGGTCTAAGGTGTGGAAAGCTGCTTCACTAGGATGAGAATGAGGTCTTGAGAAGAAGGCGGATCGGGTAGACTGATTGAAGTAAAATGGTTCGGAGATGACTTTCAGAAGGAATTTTGGATGTGTTCAGAGAACAACCCTAACATGGTAGAACAACCCTAACATGTTTTCAATACCAGATACTGAAGTTTGCTAACCCTGTATGCAGACAAAAGGCCTATAAGGAATATTTTTTTCCATGTACGATTTTTGAGTGAAGAAGTGGAAAGAGGCCCATAAAGAGAATTCATTAATATGGAGAGAACTACATTAAAATCTCAGGTAATGGCAGGAGGCTTGAGCGGAGGCTTGGTATGGTAAAGAGCCTTCATGAACCTGGAAACTAAGAAATGCACAGATAATGGCTTATTTACTAATGGTGAATGAAAGGCATTGATAGCACAGAGGTGAACATGTACAGAATTGGAAAGGTCCAGAATTGGAAAGGTGAAGAAGATAATACAGAATTGATGGTAGAGGACAAATGATTGGATTTAGTGAGTGGAGATCACACCAAAGAGAGAGAAGCATCCATTTAAAACAATAGTATCACTGTGTGGAAGATTTTATGGAGGCTTTGATAATTATCAATAACTGACACTGGTGCAGATAGGGTGAAAGCATCTACCTGCTGGGAGAAAGATACTATGCTGTGAGTGCTAATAAGTGCAGATTGGGGTGAAGGATAGAGCCTTCATTCTGTGTGAATAGTGTTGGAAACAACTGTAGCATTATGGGTTCCTAAACACTAAGTTGTAGGAGGAGAGGGAACCATGGTTGACGTGGCCAATGTGGCGCGATGAGAATCATGGTGCCTTGATCTTGGTGAAGCTTGAGTAAAGCTTTCCTGACGAAAGATATTGGAAGGAATGCATAGAATTTCTCTCATCAGTCCAGTAGAAATGCATCTGATTCCAAATGATTGGGAGTGTCGAGGCTGGAACAAAAGTGTGAAAGTTTGTTGTTGTGGGGGAGAGCAAAACGATCTACTTTGAAGGTCCCCAATCCAAGAAGATCTGATGCAAGACAGATGCGTGAGGGTTGAAGGAGTCTGCTCAGTTTGTCTGCTAAGATGTTCTGTTTCCCTGTGAGATAGACTGCTCTGAGGAAGATGTATACAATCACACAGTTCCATATTTCTATTGCTTCTTGGTAGAGAGGGCAAGAACCTATGGCTCCTTGTTTGTTTACATAGAATATGGTGACTTGTCAGTTCGAATAAGGACTACTAGATTCTTCAGGAATGTCAGGAGGGCGTTGCATATTGCTCAGAGTTCTAGATGATTGATATGGAGAGTTTTCTCTTGAGTATTCATACTCCCTGATTGTGGAGGTCATCAAGATGGGCTCCCCAGCCTAGCATGGAAGAATCTATTGAAAGGAGCTTCTGGTGGAGAAAAGGCTGAAAGAGAAGGCCTCTGGAGAGGTTGGTTGGAAGCATCTACCACTGGAGGAAGTGCTGAGGTCACTTGTATTTCTGCAGATAAGGATCCGGTAGCTTGAGACCATTGTGATGAGAAAGTCCATTGTAGAACTCTGAGATGTAGACATGAGAATGGATTGATGTGTACTGTTGAGGCCATATGATCCAGAAGATGTAACATTTGGCATTCAGAGATGCATGACAGGATGGAGACTTACACATGTGGATTAGATTATCAATTCTCTGCTGAGGTAGAAAAGCTTGACTCTAAGTAGTGTCCAAAAGAGCTCCTATGAACTCTAAGGTCTGTGTGGATGGGAGGTGTGACTTCTGGTGGTTCACTGAAAATCCCAGTAGCTCTAATAGATGAACTGTGGAATTGATGGCATACTGAGCTTGCTGTGATGATGAACACTCTCAGTGCCGATGCCAGGCAAAAAGGTAATACCCTGTACTGGAAATTATGAGAACCCACTCAAAAACAGTGCTATTTCCTGTGGGCAGGTAAAATTGGAATGCAAGTGTACACCTCTTTAAAGTCTAGAGAGCAGAGTCAATCATTGTTCTCCAATAATGGTAAGAGAGCTCCCAGAGAAATCATGCAACATTTCTCCTTCACTATGCATTTGTTGAGAGTGCAAAGGTCTAGAATTGGGTGAACTCTGGTCTTTTTTGGTAGTAGGAAATACTTGGAGTAAAACCCTCAGCACCTCTCCTGCTGAGAAACTTCTTCTATTGTACTGAGCTGGAGAAGGGCTGAGAGCTTTGTTGAAGGAGGATTTTCTGGAAGGAGTTGAAAAGAGACTCTCTTGGAGGGTGTTTCAGAGGCTGTCATAGTAAGCAGAGAGTATAACCCTGAGACACCACCAGCAAAACCCATTGATCTGTTGTTATGAGGGTCCAACAATGATAAAAGTTGTGGATTCTGCCGCTTATAGGAAGGTTTGGAGGGAGAGATAATGAGATGTTGGCAGTGCTCTCTAGAAGGGAGTCAAAAGGACTGTTGTTGCTTGGATTGGGGTTGAGACAGAGATTTTTGTTGTCTAGGACATCTTTGATAAGACTATCATGAAGATGTAGAAGGTTGATTATACCGATGTCTGGAAGGATAGTAAAAAGAACACCTAACGGTATTAGAATACAATAGTGTTGAGTTGATTAAGTTGTTTGAGACACTTGCAATTTGGATGAAGTCATCATGCAATCATTGTGGTTTTTTCATTTTTTTTTCTGCAGCCTCTTCAATGCAGTCTCTGTTAAAGAGGCAATCCTGGACTGAGGTGTCTAAATCAGAAATTCTGAGCCAAGCCTGACTGTGTATTGTGATGGACACTGCTGAAGTCTGTTAGGTCAAATCAAAGGCATCAAATGTAGAACCAACCATATATTACCAGATGTTGAGAGAAATGGTGTGGCAGCTGTGTTAGTCCACTCTTAAAGATAATATATAGAAATAAAATGAAATAAAACAAAACAAAAAGAATTCAGATGATACCTTTTTATTGGATTAACTAGAGCATAATTAGATTAGAAGAAGGATTAAGGTCTCTCTCTATTCAGGCTCACACAAACATTTTACATTATGTTCTGAGAGCAAAACAAGAGTATCAACAGAAGAAAGGAGGAGCATAACTTTTATAACCTAAAAAAAGAACAAAGATCAACGTGGGAAATAAAGTAAAGAGAATTCAATTGGAAACAAAAAAGAAAAATCCTAGCATTCGAGCAAGCCTTGAACTCTGCCAAGAGAGCAGAACAAATTACCACAGGAAATCATAGAACAAAACTAAGCTCAGCAGGTCCCTGGGCCCCAGAGAAAGCCTGACTCAGTTTAGCCTCAAATTCAAAATATATTCAAGGTCTTTATGGATAGCATAGCGCTTGACAGACGATAAAGACCAGAATGGCCTAGCCAATCTGCCCAGAAAGGTGGATAGGGTTGTACCTGATGCTCTGTGCAGGTTACCTCAATGTCTTATTTTTGTAGCTGTACGTGCTGCTGCAGGAAAAGTCCAAGGAAACATCCTTTCTGAGAGGAGAGGAGGACATTTCTCTGGGTAATTATACATTATTTTGTTCTGAGCTTTGATAATTTTGGGAATAAAAGCTAAACTGTAAGTTCCTTTATATAGACAGTTTAGATCTTAAAAGAGCAAACTTTACTTAGCTAGTTTCCACAGTATAAAAGCCTTTTATAGTTTTACAGTTTTTAAACTTGAAATTTCTGCTAGAGATAGTCTCTGGCAGGCAGAGCAGGGTCTGGCTTAGTCTTCATACCCACCTTCCCTCCCCACTCCTATCCATCCCAAGTTCAATTCTTTACTTATAATTTTAATTTATAGTCAATTATTCTAATTACTAGTGTTTAAGCCCGTTACATTAACGGGTGCTAGAATATATGGCTGTCTGTCTTTCTTTCTTTATGTCTCTCTCCCTGCTCCTGTTTCTTTCTTCCTTTCTTTCTGTCTTTCTCCCTCCTGCAATTTTTTTCTCTCTCTCCCTGGCACCCTTTGCCTGTCTGTCTTTATTTCTGTGTCTCTCTGGTCCCCTGTCTGTCTTTATTTCTGTCTGTCTCTCTCCCTAGCCTCCTTTGTCTGTCTGTATTTCTTTCTGTGTCTCCCCCCCCCCCCACTTTCCTTTGCAGAAGCAGCAGTGCTATTTCCCTTCCCCTCCAGATCCCTGTGAAGTAGTAGCAGCATTTCCCCCCACCCACCCCCCATTCCCTTCTCTCCCCCCCCCCACTTTCCTTTGCAGAAGCAGTAGTGCTATTTCCCTTCCCCTCCAGATCCCTGTGAAGTAGTAGCAGCATTTCCCCCCACCCATCCCCCCATTACCTTCTCTCCCCCCCCACTTTCCTTTGCAGAAGCAGCAGCGGTATTTCTCTTTCCCTCCAGGTCCTTGCTGAAGCAGTAGCAGCATTTTCCCCCACCCCCCATTCCCTTCTCTCCCCCCCCACTTTATTTTGCAGAAGCAGCTGTGATATTTCCCTTCCCCTCCAGATCCCTGTGAAGTAGTAGCAGCATTTTCCCCCACCCACCCCCCATTCACTTCTCTCCCCTACCACCACTTTCCTTTGCAGAAGCAGCAGCGGTTTTCCCTTCCCCTCCAGGTCCCTGCTGAGTAGTAGAAACATTTTCCCCCACCCCCCATTCCCTTCTTACCTTGAGCTGCCCTGCTCTGTTCGGCCCCTCCCCCTTCCCTTCCCGTGTGCTGGCCTGCTGCGGCTGAAGGTTTTTTTCGGCGACTCCTCCTGTTAAAACTCCCCCCCCTCCCGCAACCGCTCCTGTTCAAAGCGGCCTGCTGAGGTTCGCGGCCGCTGTAACGAACCTCGCAGGCCGCTCTCCAACTCGGTAGCATGTTCCCTCTGACGCGATTGCGTCAGAGGGAACGTGCTACCATGTGGAGAGCGGCCTGCGAGGTTCGTTACAGCGGCCGCGAACCTCAGCAGGCCGCTTTGAACAGGATCGGTAGCGGCTGTTGCAGGAGGATTGGGGGGGGGGGGGAATTCGTGAGCGGCGGCAGGACCATGAGGCAGGATTGAGTTTTTCGGCTTCCCCTATCTGGGGAAACCGCCGTGCCGAACTGAGCTGCGCGTGGGGCCGTAGTAAGCGCGGGGCATGCTGCAGTCTTGGCGGCCACGGACATACGGATCATGGAAGCACGCTGATAAGACTGCGCATGCGCCGCCTACGGTTTTATTATATAGATGACAATAGGAGAACTGTTTATTACATATTCTTATTACATTTCATTACTTGCTAAAAATCAAACACTAAATAACTCATAACATAAGAACATAAGAACAAACTGAGTGAGTGGGCAAATAGATGGCAGATGAGCTTCAATGTAGAGAAATGCAAAGTTTTGCACATAGGGAAAGGAAACCCGATGTATAACTACACGATGGGGTGGATGGTACTGGGGGAAGGCAACCTAGAAAAGGACTTGGGGGTTTTGGTGGATAAAACACTGAAGCCGGCGGCACAATGTGCAGCGGCCTCGAAGAAGGCGAACAGAATATTGGGCATTATCAAAAAAGGTATCACGACCAGAACGAAGGAAGTTATCCTGCCACTGTATCGGGCGATGGTACGCCCGCAACTGGAGTACTGCGTTCAATACTGGTCACCATACCTTAAGAAGGATATGGCGATACTCGAGAGGGTCCAGAGAAGAGCAACAAGGATGATAAAGGGTATGGAAAACCTTCCATATGCGGAAAGGCTAGAGAAGCTGGGGCTCTTTTCCCTGGAAAAGCGGAGACTTAGAGGGGACATGATAGAAACTTATAAGATCTTGAAGGGGATAGAGAAGGTGGAGAGGGACAGATTCTTCAGACTAGCGGGGGCAACAAAAACAAGAGGGCATTCAAAAAAACTGAAAGGTGACAGTTTCAGAACAAAGGCTAGGAAGTTCTTCTTCACTCAAAGGGTGATGGATCCTGGAATGCGCTTCCAGAGGAGGTGGTAGGACAGAGTACGATTTTGGGTTTCAAAAAGGGATTGGATGATTTCCTGAAGAAAAAGGGGATTGAAGGGTATAGTTAGATGGTTACTATACAGGATATTAAATGAATAGGGAATAAAATGTTTTAGATAAAAGATCACTTACAGATCATGGACCTGGGGGGCCACCGCAGGTGCGGACTGCTGGGCGAGATGAACCCATGATCTGACTCAGCAGAGGCAATGCTTATGTTCTTATGTCTCAATGCATGGTTGAGATGACAATGCATGGAGGAATTTAGATTTGGTTGGAACCGGGCAACCTTCTGGGAAAGGGGGAGCCTATTCTGAAAGCATGGACTTCACTATATCTGAGATGGAACCAGGCTGCTGATGCTAAAGTATAAAAAAGAGATACAGCAGCTTTTAAACAACAGTGTGGGGAAAAGCTGTCAGTTGCCCAGGAGTGGATGGTTCAGTGTGGAGTATCCTTGAAGGATACTATTGAAACAGGATATTTAGGGAGTCTAAATTGAGAGATTTCAATAATGGCGAAAGAAAGCCAGGAGTTTTTAAGAGAAAGGCATAATAAAGGACTCAAATTATCCTTGTCATCTTCTCAGCAGCCTGTAGATTCAAGGAAAAAACACAACTTGAAGTATCTGTATACAAGTGCTAGAAGCCTAAAAATAAAATAGGAGAGTTAGAGTATATAGCACTGAATGATGAAGTAGATAAAATAGACATCTCAGAAACCTGGTTGAAGGAGGATAATCAATGGGAGACTGTGTTACCTGGGTACAAATTATATCGTAATGATAGAGTAGATCAAATTGGAGGGGGTTTACACTATATGCTAAAGAGGGAATTGAATCAAACAAAATAAACATCCTGCATGACATAGATAGCAGTGTGGAATCCACGTGATTAGAAATTCCATATGTGAAGGGAAGGAATTTACAGGGATAGAATGAGCAGACAGATGAAGAAATGTTTTCAGAGATTAGGAAAGCTGGTAAATTGGGCAACAGTATGATAATGGGTGATTTCAATTACCCAACATTGACTGAATAAAAGTTACATTAGAAAAATGCTAGGGAGTTAAAATACCTAGATGTCATAAATGACTACTTCTTGGAGCAACTGGTCCAGGAATTGACAAGAGGGAAAGCTAGTTTAGATTTGGTCCTTAGTGCATTGCAGGGCGTAGTATGGGAGGCAACTGTATTGGGTCTGCTGGAAAACAGTGATCATAACATAATCAAATTTGAGTTGATATCTGGAGTGCCATTGCTACTGTAGTTGAATTTAATTTTTGAAAGGGCAACTATGATAAAATGAGGAAAATGGTTAAAAAGAAGCTAATAGGATCAGTGGCAAAGGTTAGAACTGTAAATCAGGTGTGGATGTTATTTAAAAATACCATCGTGGAAGCCCAGGCCTGATGTATTCCACATATTAACAAAGATGGAAAGAGGAAAAAATGAGAGCTGGCATGGCTAAAATGTGAAGTGAAAGAGATTATTAGATTTTTTTATTTTTAAACCATCCTTTAAAGAGTGGGAAAAGGATCCAAATGAAGAAAATAAGAAAAGACATAAGCACTGGCAAGTTATATGCAAAGCATTTATAAAGAGAGCTACAAAAGAATATGAAGAGAAACTTGCCAAAGAGGCAGAAACTCATAGTAACAATTTTATTAGATACATTAGAAGCAGAAAACCTGTGAGGGAATCTGTGGGACAGTTGGATGATCAAGGAGCAAAAGGGGTGCTCAGGGAGGATAAAGCCATAGCAGAAAAACTGAATGAATTCTTTGCTTCAGTCTTTATGGAAGAATCTTTATGTAAGAGATCTACCTGATCTGGAAATGGTTTTAAAGGACGATATGGAGAAATCTCAGTGACTCTGGAAGATGTTCTAAGTCAAATTGACAAGTTAAAGAGTGATAAATCACCTAGATGGGATGGTATACATCCCAGAGTACTAAAAGAACTCAAACATGAAATTGATGATCTGCTGTTAATGATCTGTAACCTGTCGCTAAGATTGGAGTGTGGCCAATGTTATGCTGATCTCTAAAAAGGGTTCCAGGAGAGATCTGAGAAATTACAGACCAGTAAGCCTGACTTCCGTGCCAGGCAAAATAGTGGAAACAATTATAAAAAATAAAATTGTGGAACACGTAGACAAACATAATTTAATAGGACAGAGTCAGCATGGGTTCAACCAAGGGAGGTCTTGCTTCACCAGTTTGCTTGGCTTCTTTGAAGGTGTGAACAAACATGTGGATAAAGGTAAGCCAGTGGATGTAGTATATCTAGATTTTCAGAAAGCTTTTGACAAAGTTCTCATGAGAGTCTCCTGAGAAATTAAAGAGTCATAGTCAATTGTGGATTAGGAATTGGTTATTGGACAGAAAATAGGGTAGGGTTAAATGGCCATTTTTTCTCAATGCAGGAGAGTAAATAAAGGAGTGCTGCAGGAATCTGTACTGAGTCTGGTGCTATTTAACTTATTTATAAATGATCTAGAAAGAGTGAGGTGATTAAATCTGCAGGTGACACTAAACAGGCAGGACGGGCTAGAAAATCAAATAAAGTTGTTAAAACACATGCAGACTAAAAAATTGCAGTCAGATCTTAGGAAATTGGAATACTGGGCGTCCAAATGGCAGATGAAATTTAATAACGACAAATGCAAAGTGATGCACATTGGGAAGAATAACTCAAATTATAGTTACCAGATGCTAGGGTCTACCTTGGGGGTCAGCGCCCAAGAAAAAGATCTGAATGTCTTTGTAAACAACATGTTGAAACTTTCTGTCTAATGTGCGGCAGCAGCTATAAGAGCAAACAAGATGCTAGGAATTATTAGAAAAGGTATGGTAAACAAAACTAAAAATGTTATAATGCCTCACCTTGAGAACTGCGTTCAATTCTGGTCACCTTATCTCAAAAAAGATATAGCGAAACTAGAAAAGTTTCAAAGAGCGACCAAGATGATAAAGCGAATGGAACTCTTCTCAAATGAGAAAAGACTAAAGAGATTAGGGCTCTTCAGCTTGGAAAAGAGATGACTGAGGGGAGATATGATTGAGGTCTACAAAATCTTGAGTAGTGTAGAACGGGTGCAAGTGGATCGATTTTTTATTACATCAGAAATTACAAAGACTTGGGGATACTCGATGAAGTTGCAAGGAGGAAATTTTTTTGTTCACTCAGAGTATAGTTAAGCTCTGGAATGCATTGCAGAAGATGTCTTAAGAATGGTTAACGTAGCTGGTCTTATAAAAGGTTTGGACCAGTTCCTAGAGGAAAAATCCACAGTCTGCCATTGAGATAGATGTGGGGGAAACCACTTCTTGCCCTGGATTGGTAGCATGGAATTTTTCTACTATTTGGTTTTTTAACAGGTACTTGTGATCTGGATTGGCCACCATGAAGACGGGATACTGGGCTAGATGGACCATTGGTCTGTCCCTGTAAGGCTATTCTTATGTTACCCCCTCTATACCATTTTTAATGTGTAAAAGTCATTTATTGGAATATTGCATTATTGGAATATTGCATTATTCTCTATACTTTTATTCCATCTTCTTGCTGTATAGGGAACTTCTGTTTTTCCCATGCATTTTTGAAATCAGTCATTGTTTTTGCCCTGACTGAGTCTCAAGAAGAGCATTCCAGGCATTCACCACCCTTTAAAAAAGTATTTCCTGATGTTCCTTTTAAGTTTCCTTCCTTGCAGCTTTATCTCCCCTAGTTCTTCAGCCTCTTTTTGGAAAAAGTTTGTTCATTAATAAGGTTTATAAAGATTTGATGAACTGCCCTGTGACCGCGCAAGCACGAGTGCATATAGTATGGAGCCTGTTTCTTCAGGTCTCCTCTTTATAGCTGAAGTCTTTCAGCAAGTTATACTGTTTTAAGGCTTAAACTATTTCAATCCAAATCCTTTGTGTCACTGCTCTCTCCAGCAGCAATGCTCCAGTTACCAGCTTCAGAGAGTAACTTGGTATACATTTCCGTAAGGCATTAAAATAAAAAGCAAAATCCCATTGTAGCAATCCCTTGCCTCAGACAGAAACAGGCTAGAGCTCCTTATCAGTTTTTCCCCTGCCCTACCATTAGTCTGGGATCGGGTAATCAGATTTCTTCTCCATGAAAAAAGAACATGTGGCCCTGCCCCATTCTGCCCCAGTTACGCCTGTTCTTCCTGTTCCTCCTCCAGCCCCTCCCCCTTCATCTTCTTTCCCAAGCTCAGGGTCATGTCTGGAGGGCCTCCAATCATGCAAGGATGAGACACTATGACATCACACATCATTGTGTCACATCTGAGCATGCTCAGAAGCCCTCTTAGATGCAGCCCCAAGCTCAGGAAACCCAGACAAATACCAGACTTTGAAAATCCATCTGGGCATCCGGACAGTCCTCTATAAAGAGGACATGTCCGTGTTTTCCCGGACATCTGATAACCCTAGTCTTGGACAGCTCTCTCTGACTCTGGCCCTTTTAAAACTTCTTGAGCTAATTTCTGGTCTTTTCCTCTTCTCCCCATCCCCCTCTCGGAGGCTGTCTCTTTCTCTGGATTGTTCTTGCTTTGCCCTAAACCGGCCAGAAGGCAGAATACTGGATTTACCTGAGGTAGAATTTCGATCTGGGGAGTACTATACAGGGGAAAGGGCAAGATTGCATAATCTCTGTCATAGGTAAGTATGGGAAAAGTTAGACTGTCTATAGAAACAGTGCTGGTTGGGGGGAAGGGGGGGGATTGCTAGAAAGAATGCAGCAGCATTGGCCCCAAAGTTTATTTTCTTTAAAAAAGTTGTTAAGTGGAAGTAGGACGGGGGTGGTCTACTAACCAGCTGGAGTCAGAGTAAGCGAGGGGTGAAGAGAACGTGAGCTCCAAGGATCCAGGAGCTAATTCCTGTTCCTTGAAGGCAGCTTTCCCTCTTCCCTCCCCTTTTATTTCTGGGATTCAGGGGTTAGTGTAGGCTAGGTGGTAGGGTGGGTTGAGTTGGGTTTCGAGGTTAGAACTAGAGATGTTGCACCTGGTGGATTTTTGGGAGGCTTGGAGGTGGGACTCATTTTGCACCAGGTAGTGCTGAATGAGGCTGTCGCAGTGATGGGTCTGGAGACCCTCTGTGTGGCATGGAGGACCAAAGCAGCTGCATAGGCCCTATCTAGGGTCATGATAGGGCTCACTCAGGGGCAGCACAAATTAATAGCTGCAACTCGTATGTTGAATATGGGTTATCTATCTAACCCACAAGGACCATGGGCCTAGTTCACTATTAACAATATGTTTTATGCTAAACTTTATCTCAGGTGAAAAGATCTCTGAAGATTTCTAACCTTTGTAACAATAAACCAATCTGCAGCCTTTTTGTCTCATAAGTGGTGCTCTGTGTATTTTATTGCTTATAATGTTTTTTCACTGAACATTATCATATAATGGTACAGGGGTAGTAGGGCGCAGAGCACTTCTTAGAGAGACAGATGTCTCCAATCTCCACGTTAACAAGCATTATTTTACAAATTCTACTTAATACAATGGGACCTAGTTACTAAGAATGCACACATTACTATCTGTCTAATGGTTATGGATTTGATATACTGTCTTTTGTGGTACAATTAAAGTGGTTTAAATTTATTATATGCAGTTACTGTCTCTGTCTCTCATAGGGGTGGTGGGGAAGGAGGGAAAGAGATGCTGGATGAAAGAGTAGTGAAGAAGAGAAAAGGAGAGATGGTGGATCTGGGGATGGTGGGATCCATCATTGCAGCCACCCTTTCACTCTTTGGTAGGGTTACCAGATGTCTGGAAGAACCTGGACATGTCCTCTTTTTAGAGGACTGTCCAGGTGCCCGGATGGACTTTCCAAAACTCGGCAGTTTGTCCAGATTTTGGAAAGCTCCGACGAGCTCAGGCCGCATCTGGAGGGCCTCTGAGCATGCGTGGATGATGTCACACATATCCACGCATGTTCCAGGCCCTCCAGACGCTGCCAGAACTCATTGGGGAAGTCAAGAAGAGGCTTTGTAGGGATGGGGCTGGGGGTGGAATAGAGCAGGACAGGAAGCAGAACAGGGCGAGGCCATGTGTCCGGGGTTTTACCACTCAAAATATGGTAACCCTACTCTTCGGGGCCACCAGCAGCATGAATGAAGTAAACACACCACCTTCCATGGCCCAGAAACTTTCCCTCTGCTACTTCCTGTTCCTGCTTAGGAATGAAGCAGTAGCAGAGGGAAAGATTCTGGGCTGCCTAAGGCGAAAAGAGGGAAGCGAGAAGAGATGCCAGACCACAGGGAGAAAGGGAAGGAGAGAAATGTCAGACTACAGGACAAAGAGGGAAGGAGAGAGAGATGCCATACAGGGAAGGGAAGGAGGAGGTGAGAAGGGAAAGAGAAGGACAGCGAGATGCAAGACCACAAAAGGGGAGGAGAGAAAGGAAGGAGGGGAAAGAGATGCCAGACTATGGGAAGGAGAGGAGAAAGATGTTAGGCCAACAGAGGGGGAGAGAGGAGGAGGAGATGCTGCACAGAGATGAGAAGAGAAGAAAGATTTTTTAAAAATGCTGTTTAAGAAAAGTTGGGATTAAGCGAGAAGAGAGAGGGAGGAGATGGTATACATGGATGGAAGGGAGGATAAGGGCAGAGAGAGGGAGGAGATGGTGCATGAGGATAGATAGGATGGGAAGGGAAGACATGGAACAGTGGATAGAATTGAGAAGGAAGCAGAAAAATTGAAGAAAGTTGAATATTAAAAGTTAATGCCATAGATTGATGTAAACAGACCGGGGATTTTAAATTACAGTCCACTTGAGGGGGCAATACTTTCAAAATAGAACAAAACACAAAGAACCCCCTCTCATCAATACTGGGCAAGTTTCTCAAATAGTATCTTCATATAACATTTAAAGGCTTTTAAATATTTAAATGTGCTCATAAGCTCTTCAGCAAGGCGCCATAGCAGCGGTACAATGTCGCTGGAAAGGTGCTTGAATTTTAATTATAACACATTGTATGGAGCAAGGATTCTTGCTTCTACTGGAGTGGCAAATGTTATGTCTCTACAAAAGTTGTTTAACAGTAGACCACTTATCTGAAAAGGTCAGTTCACGGCTCCAACACAATCTGTGTTTCGCTACCAATCGCAGTAAGAGAGGCAGGTCCTCTTGCTCCCTGTGGTTACTGACGTCAGCTGGGCTGCTTCTTTTTTGCAGCCTCTGTTTGGTGCCGTTCCCCAGGGCGTCTTTTTTCAACATCAAGTGTGTAGACCACAGGACTCAGGTAACCTGCCTTGCAGCCAGACTAAAACAATGTTCTAAATACATGGTTATATATTTATAATGAATTTTGTTTCTTAACTATGAGCACAATTTTCATAGCACGTTTTTGTTCTTCTTAGGCACTGCACACTGCAAATAAAATCAATATAAAAAGCTTATCCTTCCGGCTTCCTGATATAGCGTAGCGAAACACAGACTGTATTGCAGATTTTGGTATCATCCACAAAGAGGCAAATCTTACCCGACAGCCCTTCAGCAATATCATTTATAAAAATATTAAAAAGAACAGGTCCAAGAGCAGAACCTTGAGGCACACCACTGGTAACATCCCTTTCCTCAGGGCGATCTCCACTGACCACTACCCTCTGTCGTTTTCCAATCAAAAGTTCCTGACCCAGCCTGTCACTTTGGGGCCCATCCCAAGAGCACTCAGTTTATTTATTAGACGTCTGTGTGGAACACTATGAAAGGCTTTGCTAAAATTTAAATACATCATATCTAGCGCACTCTCTCTATCCAATTCTCTGGTCATCCAGTCAAAGAAATTGATCAGATTTGTCTGACAAGACCTACCTCTAGTGAATCCATGTTGCCTCTGGTCCTATAATCCACCGGATTCCAGAAACTTCACCATTCTCTGTTTTAAAAGTGTTTCCATTAATTTACTTATCACAGAAGTCAGACTTACTGGCCTGTAATTCCCTACCTCTTTCTTACTTCCACTTTTGTGTAGAGGGACCACATCAGCCCTTTTCCAGTCCTCTGGTACCACTCTAGACAAGCATTGAAAAGTTCAGTCAATGGAGCCACCAGAACTTTCCTAAGTTCCTTCAGCACCCTTGGATGTATTGTACACCATCCGGCCCATCATTTTTTCTACCTTTAATTTAGCTAACTCCTCACAAACACAACCCTCTGAAAATTGATCAGGGTCTACCACTACTCCATCCCTATTTGTATTTATCTTCTGCGGTCCTGCTCCTGGCGCTTCAGCTATGAACACAGAATAGAAATATTTGTTAAGCAATTCAGCCTTTTCTTTATTAGCTTCTACATACTGCATTTTTTCCCCTTCACTTTTAAGTCTCACAATTCCACTTTTGCACTGCTTCCTATCAATGATATATCTAAAACGACGGGGCTACCCTGGGTGCACTATGCCCTCAAGGTTACCAAGCACTGGAATGCTCCCGCCCCACAAAAAGAGGGGGCTGGGGTGGCAGCCATCACAAAATCCAAATTAAACCCAAGACATATAAACTCCATCTCACTAGAAGGCCTGGAAGGCCTCATTTTCTCAATAGGCCATAACAAAAACCATATTCATATTAATCTACAGAGCCCCCTCCTCCCCAATGACTGTACTTGATAAACTAATAACTATTATAAGCAACCTCTCAGTCAACCACAAACAAATTATCATCCTAGAAGACTTTAACTTTGCAGAAAATCCAGAACTCACCGGTGCACCAAGGGAATTCACAAAGATGCTGTTTGACCTCGGTTTCATCCAACAAGTCCACTCCCCCACTCACTCTTCTGGGAACACTCTAGACCTGATCTTCATCTCTAAAGGCCCGCTACTCGACAACAAATGAACTCCGCTGACAAACATTCAGGTTTCCTGGACTGACTACGTAATCTTGTTCAACCTACACGTTAAGACCAAAGGGCCCATAGAAAATCCAGCCTCACAAAAAACAACCACACTCGACCCAAAGTCGGTTAACCTTCATGACTTATCTACTGGCATCTCCAAAATGGACCTACACACAAGCTCCACAACCAACTCACTAGAGGGTAAGGCACCGCATGGCATTCTGGCATAAAGTCACTGTACGAGAAATTAGCAAGAGTCAAAAAAGTCAAAACAAACACAAGATCCTTCTCATCACCCTGGTTTACTGAGAACCTGAGAAATCAGAAAAGGAAAGTCAGGAAAACGGAAAAAACCTAGTTCAAAACACACAAGGACAAATCCACCTGGAAAAGCTTTTTGAAAGAATACAAGTTAGCAACACTCAAAACAAAAAATGCATATTACACAAACCTAATATCCCAAACAGATCAAAGGCCATCTTCTCACTGTCGAAAAACTTGTTCACCTCCTCCCAAGAATCACACCACACCCAAAAATCAAACTTAGACAGTAAAGCCCTCTCAAATTTCTTCCACGATAAGATATCAAAGATACGAGAATCCTTAGACTTAGAAGCCAAAGCTCTGCCAAGCATCCCGAAAACTATACAAAACAACAACCTATACAAGATAGAAACTCTAAACAGCTTCAAACCAGTTTCCATTTACAACCTAAAAAGCACAATAGTCTCCTTACACCCCACCTCAATCCTGGACCCATGCCCATCCACCACACTTCTAGCTACCAACGAATCTTTCCTGAACTCCATCTTACCTCTAATTAACAAGGCCCTATAATCAGGCATAATACCACAGACCTGGAAATCTGCTATAGTAAGACTACTCCTAAAAAAACACCACCAGGAATCCAGACAATCCAAGCAGCTATAGACCAGTCTCAAATCTCCCATTTGTCTCAAAAATACTAGAAAAGATAGTACTCACACAACTACAAGACTTCATGGAAACAAACACCACCCTCTCCAATTTCCAATCAGGATTCAGGAAGCCCCATGACACAGAAAGGGTGCTTTTAGACATCGTAGATGACTGCTGGAAAACCCTTGATGAGGGAAAAGACGCACTGCTGGTCCTACTAGACCTGAGTGCAACCTTCGCTACTATCAATCACTCACTCCTCCTATCCAGACTATACTCGATTGGAATCGATGGTTCTCCTCCTTGAACGAAAGGTCTCAGAAAATACTACTGGAACCCTCATTATCAGAATCAAAACATCTCTGCTACGGAGTGTCCCAGGGTGCATTACTATCCCCACTCCTTTTCAACCTATATATCAAACCAGTACTCAACATCGCAGAAAAATACCAAATCAAAATCCACTCGTATGCAGATGACAAACAGCTTTACCTTACCCTTGGTCAACACCGAGATGCACAAATAAAAAAACTTCACTGCTGCCTAACAGAAAAAAAACCTGGATGACTGCATATAAACTACAGCTTAATGCATCAAAAACAGAACTTCTCTGGATACACAAGGACACCTGTGCATACCCCCGCCCATCTCTTTCTTGGGGAAATGACACCCTCACAGCCAAAGACAACATCCACAGCCTAGGAGTGACTCTCGACTCAAACCTGTCGCTCTCAGACCATGAATCAAAATGAGTGTCTTCATCCTTCTATTACCTCTGCCAACTAAAGTGCATCCATGCTTATTTTTCAGAAAGCGATTTTGCCTAGATTACTTCAACGCTCTACTAGTGGGCCTACCAGCAAAAACACACTCCCATCTCCAAGGAGTGCAAAACACCGCAATCCAACTCCTTAAAAACCTGGGCTTTTGCAACCACATCACCCCTGCACTAACTTCCATGCACTGACTGCCTATCCAAAAACGATGCGCTTTTAAAGCCTTGGTGTTAGCCTTCAAGACCTTCCACACAATGACACCAAACTACATAGCATCAAAACTACAAATTTATGTCCCCAACCGATCACTGAGATCTCAAACAGAAAAACGGCTGATCCTGCCACCTGGCCGCTCACTCACGTCTGAGATAGCCAGAAGATGCTCTTATTCTCACTACATACCTAGATTATGGCACATCATCCCCCCCCCCCATTCCATTAGATCACTAGACAGTCTATTGAACTTCAAGAAAGCCGTGAAAACTTTCCTCTTTACAAACCCACCTCCTTAACAACCCGCATCTACACCCCTGACGGATGATCTCAAACACACCACCTAATTACACCAAACGGAATCTCACTAAAACTCACATGCCACCGTAAATAAAACCAGAATTACTACCACATTCTCCAACAACAAAGACGCTCCCACCTGCTAAGAAAAGCTATTTTACTTCCATGTTGTATCTACACTGAAAACGCTGCAATTTAATACACCCTATGTCCACTAAGTCTGTATGTTATGTTTACACTGTAAATGCTATAAAGTATGTATTCCTCAACAAAGTTTGTCCTACCCATACTATAAATGTACTCTTATAACCCGTTCTGGGCTTCTTTGGGAGGACGGGCTAAATAAATGACTATATAAATAAATAAAAAATATCTTGTCTCCCCGTTTTTTTCGTGTCAGCTATTTTTTTCTTCCATTTGTATCTTTGCTTTCCTGACTACTTGACCAGCCTCTCTTAACTTTTCCAGATATTTTTACCTGTTTTCCTCTTTGCGATCTTTTACAGCTTATGAAAGCTAACCTCTTATTCCTTACCATCTCAGCTACTACTTTTGAGAAACAAAGCGGCCTTCTTTTCCTCTTACATTTACTTACTTGCCTTACAAAAAGGTCTGTTGCCCTTACAATAACTCCTTTCAGTTTTGCCCACTGCATTTCTATATGTGTGTATATATGAAAAATGGAAAAAAATGGCACTACAATTAATACTATTATTATGGGGGAGAGGCAGAGCTTGGGCACCCCCAATCATTTTGAAAAGTTGGTTCCAATGGTTTGGGTCCCCTTCTCTGGAGTCCACTGCACTGACCACCAAACTACTCCAGAGACCTACTTGCTGCTCTAATAGGACTGTGAACAAAAGGAAAAAAACTGCAGGAATGGTGTATAAGATGCCAAGTCTTTAATCAACAAACAAAAATGAACATAAAACAGTTTGTATCCAAATATGGTCCAAGAAGATTGGTGAACTGGGACCCAACACGGTCCGTGTTTCAAAGAAACACTCCTTCCTCAGGGGTCCCCAAAAAATCACATACTTTCGCTTTCGAATCTGAATTGCAAAGGAGCCTACCCAGCTTGCTCAGTTGTCCATACTATCGCTTTTTCCAGTTGTGATTTTTTTGGAACCCCTGAGGAAGGAGTGTTTCTTCAAAACACGGACCATGTCAGGTTCTGGTTCACCAATCTTCAAACTGTTTTATGTTCATTTTTATGTTTGTTGATTAAAGACTTGGCATCTTGTACACCATTCCTGCAGGTTTTTCCTTTTGTTCATTGTTCGACATATCACTGCAGTTCCATTGGATTTTTGCTTGCATTTGCTCTAATAGGACTGACCAGACTATCTGAAGCTGATATACAAAGAGGTATGTACTGTTTCATTCACATCTTTGGGGGGTGGGAGGGAGTCAGTGACCACTGGGATGTGTGCGGGGGTCATGCCTTCATCCTTCCAGTGGTCATCTGCTCAGTTTGGGCACCTTTCTGGCACTTGTTATGAAAACAGGTATAACTCCAAATATCCAAATTGTGCTATGGATACTCATATTCTTAAATATTTGATTATGGCAGAAAAACATCCAAGTCATAAGCCCACCCTAGTCCTGCACACACCACTCTCCCTTGAAATTTTGACAAAGTACTGACAAACTGCATAGAAAACTGTTTAGATGATAGGTTTTGAAAATACTGAATTGGTAAGGTTTGAGGAGAAAATTTTGCATATTTTTCTCTTGAAAATGAGTCCATTAGGTATCTAGAAATTACATATTTTGAGAGTACTACAGATTATTACAATTTTCTATAGGACAGCCCTCCACCCCACTCCCATCTCTTCTTCCTCGTCCCTCCTTCATATGGATGGTATACTCAACAACTGATCACAAGGGAATAAGTAACAAATCTGAAAACCTTAGAACAAAAAAGTGTGGTAGCCTGCCACTAGGCTGGAAACATAATGAGGCAAATTCTATACAACAGGTACTAAGGGCTCCTTTTACTAAGGTGCGCTAGCGTTTTTAGCTCACGTACAAAATTACCACGCGCTAAACCATGTGGTACACTCCTAGAATAACACCAGATCAATGCTGGCGTTAAGGTCTAGCACACGCGGCAATTTAGCACACGCTATTCCGCACGTTAAGGCCCTAACGCACCGTTGTAAAAGGAGCCCTGAGTTTCATGCTCCCATCACACGTGTAAAGTTCCTTATATCTTATTTAATTGTACAACTTGCCTTAAGTTTAGCCACTTATCTGTTTATCCCAAAAGACTCTGTACCACTAATATTGGACCTTCGGCTATATGATAAGCTGTATTATGGAAAAGCATTAGTATCATATCTGTGTTATTAGAATGTTCTGATGTGTGCTTATTAAATGTTTCATAAGTATTATGCTGACATTGTATTATATCTCTGCTATTTGAATTTCAGTGCTGTTACATATGTATATTTTTGATACTGTTTCATAGTAGTCTTATTACATTTCAATTTGCTGATTTTTAGTTTACCACTTTCATTGTATTTATGTTTGCAATTGGTCATTTTACTATTGTTATGCTGTTAACAAAATTGTAAGTTTTTTAAAATGAAATTTTTAGTAATAATAATAACAACAGTTTATAAACCGCAAGACTGTAACGTTTTATGCGGTTTACAATGGTTAAAAATACAACAAAATTGAATAAAACTAAAAAGTTAAAAGCCAATAACTAAAACCCTCCATAAAGATCTGATTATTGCATGATAAAATTTTACAAATCAGCTACATAAGTACTTCAAAAACAGATATGTTTTTAGATGTCTCCTAAATTCCCCATAAGTATCAGTAAGCAGAAGCAATTGTTCTAGATCTTTGCCCCATAAAGCACAGTTACTTACCGTAACAGGTGTTATCCAGGGACAGCAGGCATATATTCTCACATGTGGGTGACGTCATCTACGGAGCCCCAGCGCGGACAGCTTTTCAAGCAAACTTGCTAGAAGTTTCAAGTTTGCACACTGCACCACGCATGTGCCTGCTTCCTTGCCCACTAGAGGGCGCGTTCCACCTCGTGGTCCTCAGTTCCATCACTAGCAAAGAAGCCATCCCCGGGGAGGCGGGTGGGTTGTGAGAATATATGCCTGCTGTCCCTGGATAACACCTGTTACGGTAAGTAACTGTGCTTTATCCCAGGACAAGCAGGCATGATATTCTCACATGTGGGTGACCTCCAAGCCAACCAAAAAAGGGCAGGTGGGAGGATGGCAATTTATGAAAACAGATTACGTAACACCGACTGGCCAAACCGGCCATCGCTTCTGGACAAAGTGTCCAGGCAATAGTGGGAGGTGAATGTATGAACCGAAGACCAAGTAGCAGCTTTACAAATGTCCTCCATAGGAGTAGATCGGAGGAAGGCAACCGAAGCTGCCATCGCTCTGACCCTATGCCCCGTAACACGCCCCGAGAGCGGGAGACCAGCCTGAGCGTAGCAAAAAGAAATGCAAGCAGCCACCCAGTTGGACAAGGTGCGCTTGGAAACCGGATGTCCCAGACGATTAGGATCAAAGGACAAAAATAATTGAGGAACCTTCCGATGAGACTTGGTACGTTGGAGATAAAAAGCCAACGCCCTCTTACAGTCAAGAGAATGGAGCGCCGTCTCGCCAGGATGGGAGTGGGGCTTAGGAAAAAACACAGGAAGGACAATGGACTGGTTCAAGTGGAAATCCGATACAATCTTTGGCAAAAATTTCGGATTCGTGCGCAAAACCACCTTATCATGATGAAAGACCGTGAAAGGTGGATCCGCAACCAAAGCTTGCAACTCACTAACTCTCCGAGCCGAGGTGAGAGCAATCAGAAAAACCACCTTCCAAGTAAGGAATTTGAGAAGAGACATGTCCATAGGCTCAAAGGGAGGTTTCATCAGTTGAGCCAAGACAACATTCAAATCCCAAACAACAGGAGGAGGCTTCAGAGGGGGACAAACATTGATTAGCCCCTTCATGAACCGTTGCACCATAGGGTGAAGCGAAAGAGCACGACCATCCAAGTGCCGGTGAAAAGCTGAAATGGCACTGAGATGTACCCTGACAGATGTCGTCTTCAGACCTGAATTAGACAAATGTAACAAGTAGTCTAAAACCGAAGACAGCGGGACCGAATCAGGATGCAGCTGACGCGAGGAACACCAAGATGAAAATCTGGTCCACTTCTGGGAATAACAAAGCCTGGTCGAAACCTTCCGCGAGGCTTCCAAAACTTCCCTCACCGGCTGAGAAACCTGGATCGAAGTTAAGGGGAAAGGAACCAAGCAGTCAGGTGCAAGGACTGAAGATTGGGATGCAACAGCGAACCCCGACTCTGAGATAGCAGAGAGGGAAACACAGGCAGAAGCAGAGGTTCCCTGACACTGAGTTGAAGAAGCAGGGAGAACCAATGCTGACGAGGCCACCGAGGCGCAATGAGAATCATCGTGGCGGTGGATGACTTGAGACGCACCAACGTTCTCATGATCAAGGGAAAAGGAGGAAACGCATACAGGAACCTCCCCCCCCAGTCCAGGAGGAAGGCATCCGCCTCCAGACGGTCCGGGGAGTACATCCGTGAACAATAAAGAGGCAGTTTGCGAGTCTCCGAGGAGGCAAACAGGTCCACTTGCGGAGTCCCCCAGCGGTCGAAGACCTCGCGCAGGACTCTGGAGTGGAGAGACCACTCGTGCGGCTGAAGAAGCCGACTGAGCTTGTCTGCCAAGCAGTTTTGGTCTCCCTGGATATAGACCGCCTGTAGGAAGATGTTTCGGGAGATTGCCCACTCCCAAAGGCGAAGTGCCTCCCTGCAGAGGGGCCAAGAGCCCGTCCCACCTTGCTTGTTGACATAGTACATCGCTACCTGGTTGTCCGTGCGAACTAGGACTACCTGATCGCGAAGGAGGTGGTCGAACGCACGAACCGCCATGTAAATGGCTCGAAGTTCCAGCACATTGATGTGACATCGACGGTCCTCCGACGACCACAGACCTTGGGTCCGTAGCCCGTCCAGATGGGCCCCCCATGCATACTCCGAAGAGTCCGTGGTCAGGACCTTGTGAAAGGGAGGGGCCAGAAACAGCAACCCCCCGGAAAGATTGGAACAGTCGGTCCACCAACGGAGCGATCGTTTCAAAGAAGGAGTGACCGTAATGAGACGGGACACCGGATCGCAATCCTGACGCCACTGGGAGGCCAGGGTCCACTGAGAGATTCTCAGGTGCAGTCTGGCAAACGGGGTGACGTGGACCGTCGATGCCATGTGGCCCAGAAGCATCATCATGCGCTGGGCCGATACCACCTGAAGCTGCGAGACCCACCGCCCCAGCCGAACCAAGGCCGCCAAGCGAGGCTGCGGGAGGTACGCACGCCTGCGCACAGTGTCCAGCACTGCGCCTATAAATTGAAGGGACTGGGCCGGCTGTAACTGCGACTTGGGGAAATTCACCTCGAATCCCAGTCGTTGAAGGAAGGCGATAGACTGTCGGGTCGCTGAGATAACCCCCTCCCTGGTCGTGCCTTTGATTAGCCAATCATCCAGGTAGGGGAAAACTTGAAGCCCACGATTTCTCAGGGCCGCCGCGACCACGACCATGCACTTCGTGAAGACTCGAGGGGACGAGGCCAGGCCGAAAGGCAGGACCCTGTACTGAAGGTGCAAGTCCCCCACCTGGAACCTC
The DNA here is from genome assembly GCF_902459505.1 of Geotrypetes seraphini. Taxonomy (NCBI): domain Eukaryota; kingdom Metazoa; phylum Chordata; class Amphibia; order Gymnophiona; family Dermophiidae; genus Geotrypetes; species Geotrypetes seraphini. The sequence continues at coordinate 220,683,519 of NC_047086.1, forward strand.
AAAAACTTCCGGAAGGCAGGATGCACCGGAACATGAGTATATGCCTCCTTCAGGTCGAGGGAGCACATCCAGTCCCCTTCCTCCAAGAGAGGGTATAGAACCGGGAGAGACAGCATTAGAAACTTCTCCCGGACCAGGAATTTGTTGAGCTTCCTGAGGTCCAGTATAGGGCGCAGGTCCCCGGTTTTTTTCGGGACCAGGAAGTAGCGGGAGTAAAACCCGGTCCCCCGCTGATCTGCGGGAACCGGTTCGACCGCCCGAAGCTGCAACAGGGCCCGGGCCTCGGCCAGCAGGATGGGAAGCTGGCCCCGATTGCAAGTGGAAGGTCCCGGCGGCATATCGGGTGGCACAGACAACAAATTGAGAGAGTAGCCCTCGGAGACGATCCGGAGCACCCAGGCGTCTGATGTTATTTCGGTCCAGGCTGGGTAAAAGGACCGAAGACGCCCCCCTATAGGCAGGGGTTCCTGAGCGGTCGCGGAGGGGGACCTGCCCCATCCGCCCAGCCCGTCAAAAAGAAGGCGCGGGCTTTGAAGGGCCCTGCGCCGGGGCTTGCGTTTGTCCCCCTCTGCCCCTCTGAGCCTGGCGTCTAGGTGGCGGTCTGGAAAAAGCCGGAGTAGACTTTTGGGGGTACCGCCTCGGGGGAGGACGGAAGGGTTTCTGCGGCGGGGGTCTAGGCTTGGGCCGGACCAAGGAGGCCAACGAGCGCTCCTGCTCAGACAACCTCTTGGTCGCCGCCTCTAATGACTCGTCAAACAATTCGGACCCCACACAAGGCAAATCTGCAAGGCGGTCCTGCAGGTTTGGGTCCATGTCGAGGGTGCGAAGCCAGGCCAGACGGCGCATGGCCACCGCGAAGGCCGACACCCTCGAAACCAGCTCAAATGCGTCGTACAAGGCGTGAAACAGGTACAACCGCAGTTGAGACAGGTTGGACATGAATGTATCAAAACCTGCCCTCTGGGAGTCCGGTAGGGAGTCACGAAACTGAGGGAGGTCCTTCACCATACCCCGGAGATAGGAGGAAAAAGTGAAGGCATAATTTAACACCCTGGTGGCCATCAGGGAATTGGAATAAAGGCGACGGCCAAACTTGTCCAGGGTCCGGCCTTCCCTACCAGGTGGAACCGCCGCAGAAACCCGGGAAGGTTGTGACTTCTTAAGGGCAGATTCCACCAGCAAAGACTGGTGAGAGAGCTGCGCCTTGTCGAACCCCTTAGCCGGCACCGTCCTGTATTTGCCTTCCATCTTGGACGGGATGGACGTGACTGTAAGAGGGTTTGACAAATTTTTTAACCAAGTCTGCAGGAGTACCCTATTGTATGGGAGCCGAGGAGCCTCCCTAGGCGGAGTTGGAAGGTCCTGCTCCTCAAGGAACTCCTTGGAATACTGGGATCCCACCGAGAGGTCCAACCCGAGAGCCTTGGCCATGTCCTGCACAAAAACCGAAAATGAGGACGGTCTAGCAGGCGGGGAAGGAGATCTCGACTTCCTCGCCGAGGAAACAGGAGAGGCCTCGTGCGAATAATACAAGGGATCTCTCCCTGACCCCGAGCCCCACGATGTCTTCTCCACAGGCCTCGAGGGGGTAGGAGAATGCGTCCGCCTCGACGAGGCCCGGGGCGAGGACCCCGGGGTCCGGGGAACGAGAGCCCCCTCCCGTTTCCTCGGCGAGGAAGAGCGGGACACCCCACGCGCCGGGGAGCGGAGAAGCTTCGGATTGTCCATGCGCAACTCCGACACCCGCAACGCCCCGCCCCCGATCGGGGAAGACCGACCGCGCCCTCGAGGAGAACCCCGTGAGCGCTTCGGCTTCCTCGGTCGGCGCCTCGACCGAGTCCGAGTCGAGGGCGAAGACCCCCGGGAGGACCTCGAGGAAGACGACGAGGAAATGCGGCGTACCCGACGCATCCTGTCCCGGGGCCGCACGCTACGCTCCGGCTGATCCCCCGAGGTCGATGGTAAGACCGAGGCCGAGGCGGGCGGAGCCTTGACAGCCGAGACCGAGGCCGGAGGAGCCCCGGTCCCCGAGGTCGAGGGAGCCCCGGCACCCGAGGCCGAGGTCGCCGAAGCCGAGGCCACCGAGGCAACAGCCGCCGGGGTCGAAGCCCGTTGCAGCTGTTCCAGGGCCCCCGACAGCTCCGATGAGATGAGCGCTCTGAGGAGGTCCTGGAAAGCCGGGATCCCGACGAAAGTCGGGAGGTCCGAATCCGGGGCATGCTCCCTGGAGGGCGACCTCGGTCTCGAGTGTTCCCTCGGGGCGTGCGCGGGTGGAGCCCGAGGCGGGGCCGAGGACGACCCACCCGCCTTGGTCGAAGCAGAGGACGGCTTCTTTGCAGACCCTGTAGGGGATGGAAAGGAGGACTTACCCGAGGTAGTCTTCGTTCCCGAGGTCGACTTGGAAGTCGAAGGGCGAGGAGAGGCCGAGGGCCCCGAGGTCGTCGAGGCCGAGGTCGAGGCCGGGGCCGAAGCCGAGGCCGACGTCGAGGCCTTCACCACGGGGTCCGCCACAAATAACTCTGCCATTCTGGCCCTCCTGCGACGGAGAGCCCTGGGCTGAAAGGTGGAACAGCGATCGCACGAGGTGGTAGGGTGTTCCGGGCCCAGACAAATGATGCACCACCGGTGGGGGTCTGTAATGGAGAGCAGCCTCTCGCACCGGCTGCACTTTTTGAAACCCGTCACAGGACGGGACATCAACGACGAAACTGGCCGGGAACGATCGACGTCCCGCGGCCACGGCTTCCGGGAGCCCCCGGAGCCCAACGAGAAGAAAAAAATATTTTTTTTTTTTTTTTTTGAAAAGAAAAGAATAAAGACACGACAAAGAAAATCGAAAAGCACAGCGCCTAAGAAATCAGACGTGGTGTCAGGAAGCAGGCGACAAAAAAGTTTTTGGAGCTCACAATCCACAGGCTTACTGGCTCCGCGGAAAAAAATGAACTGAGGACCACGAGGTGGAACGCGCCCTCTAGTGGGCAAGGAAGCAGGCACATGCGTGGTGCAGTGTGCAAACTTGAAACTTCTAGCAAGTTTGCTTGAAAAGCTGTCCGCGCTGGGGCTCCGTAGATGACGTCACCCACATGTGAGAATATCATGCCTGCTTGTCCTGGGATAATGCTGCAAACTAGCACAAGAATCATCTGTACACTAACTCTTTGGTACAGTGCTCGTACATCTAATATAATAAAACCCTAAGCTTCGCATGCGCACTCTTACCTGCGTGCTTCCGTTTTCCGTGCACTGTAGGTCCCCGCAGGTAGGAGTGCGCATGCGCGGCTTAGGGTTTTGTCGGCTTCAGCCGGCGTGGAGGCTGTTGGCCGCCATGGCTCTTGGCGTCTGCAGGCCGCCATGGTTGTCGGCGTCTGCAGGCCTCGGCGGCTGTCGGCAGAGGTCACACGCGAGGTAAGGGGTGCTGCTGGACAGGGGAAGAGACGGGGAGAATAAGGAAGGGAGGCCTACTGCTGGACAGGGGGACAGGAAAGAGGTGCTGCTGGACAGGGGGAGATTAAAAAAAGGGAGAAGGGCTACTGCTGGATAAGGGGAGCAGTGAAGGGGTGGTGGTGGACACAGGGAAGGTAAAAGGAAGGGAGAATGGGTGGACAGCTGAGGAAAAAGAAAGACAGAAATACAGAAAGCGGCTAAGGAGAGAGAGAGAGAGAAAGAAATAAAGACAGACACACACACATATATTCTAGCACCCGTTAATGTAACGGGCTATAAGACTAGTATTCAATATAACTGGCCAACTTTACCCCCCTCTCCATCCACTTCCCCAAACATGATATAATCAGAAATAACAGAGAATAATAAGCTACACGCTATGATCTTATCCTAGGTGGGTACACGATTAGTTTAGTGGCCCCTTTTTGGCATTTATACCTGTTTTAACTTGGTCTAAGTCAAAACGTATAAGTTCTGACTAGGCAACCTGCTCAACTTTTTGGTTATACTTGCTGTACAACTAAGTCTAGGTTGGCCCACCTCCCGCCCTTTCCCCTCCTCTAAAAATGCCTCTTTTCGCTCTAGACATTTAGAGGCAGGGGAAAGGCCTAAGCTGGTTTTAGATACGTCTAGAACCAGCTTTGATTATCGGGACTTGGACGATCTGGCTTCTTGATCGTCCAAGTGCTGATTTAGGCCCCTTTTTGGATGGTTTTTTAAAAAAAATTTTTATTATGAGCCCCTTAGCCTACAAGTAGTATATAAATAAATAAACCTAAGCACACTACCGGGCAGGGCTCTGGGTTTCTGGCCCAGAAATATCTTAGAAAAAGGACCATTTAAATTAAATGATTTATTTATGGAGCATATATGGTTGAGCAGACGGGATGGATCATTCGGTTCTTTATCTGCCGTCATTTACTATTTTACTATATATCCTGCTGTTAGGTGTGATCACCTACAGTTGTATGGTTGGTGTAAGTGCTCCCACCTAATTATACATGCATATCAAACCTGTTAGACTAGTGGTTTATGAAGGAAAGTAGGCGCCCCATATGCCCTTTAAGCACCTAAATATAGGAGTGCTGTTATAGAATTGCCCTCCACCTGATCAGAGAGAGTACTGAGTATCATGAATATCCAGGAACTGGAATTATTTCCATGCAGTATTTCATCAGTTTTAAAAATTCTAACCTTCTACTAGCATGGGCCAGGGAGAATGGGGAATAGTAAAAAGCCTCAGAGAATCAGGTCGTTCATGTTTCATTTCAATGAAGCCTGTTGAAAATAATAATATAATAATAGCAACATTATTTTCTATACCGCCAACACCCCAAAGAGTTCTAGGCGGTTTACAGGTAAGAAGACTGGACATTCAAGTGATTAAATACAAATTTATAAAAAAACACAGATGCAGTATATAGTTCTTAATCAAGAAGAAATTTTTTAAAACAGGAAGGTCTTAACTAATTTACTGAAAGAGCAATATGATGCAGCTTGATGGATCATATTGTCTAACCAGGGTTGGACTTTATCTGCTTGATAAGCCAAAGTTCTATCAAAAAACTTCTTGTAGCAACAATTTTTAGGATTTGGAAAAGTAAATAGATGAGTATGGCGAGTAAGCTTAACTGATCTTTGTCATTCAAAATGTGAGAACAGATAAGATAGAGATAATCCAGATAAGAGTTTGTAACAGATACAAGCAAATTTAAATAATATTCTAGCTTCAACAGGTAACTAGTGCAGTTGCCGCCTGACATGCTCCTGTTTTTTCAACCCAAAGATTAAGCGAACTGATGTATTTTGAATTAACCTTAATCTTCCCAGGATTGTTTTGAAAGATCCCAAATAAATTATGTTGCAAGAATCAAGAATATTTTTTAATAGTCCTCAATTTCCATAAGGCAATGAAGCCTGTAGAAAACATCTTGCCAGTAAATTTCTCAGATTTGAGGAAGCAAGATCAGGTTGGTTATTTTGGTGCTTTAGCCCTGTGGGAGGTGCAGAGCACCACCTGCTGGACTTTCCAGGAATATCTCAGCTCTCTACCATACATTCCTTGGCAAAGGAAGAGAATTATGATTACCCTGTCCAGTTAACATAGATGATGGCAGCTAAAGACTTGAACAGTCCATTCAGATTGCCTAACATTCACACTTACTATCAATTCATGATTAAACTAACAATGAATGTGGGTGTAAAATAAGAATACTTGATCCTGATCTTTCATTGCTATTTTTGGGACACAGACCACAGAAGTCTACCAGGTACTGTCTTTAAGTTCCAATTACTGGAGTTGTTGTAAAAGTCCACTCCAGCCTATCCTGATAAGTCCTGAGATATACAGGCCTGGCATTGTCCTACTTGGATAAGTGGAAATAAAAATCAAGAGCCAAGTTGTAGGTGATACTTATTTTTTTATTGAACTAATAATGTATCTTTCACAGGCTTTAAAGAGTTATCCTTTCTTCATCAGGTCTGGGAAAAGAAGAAATCACTAGGAGACAAGGATGAGACAGACATTGGGGGGGGGGGGGGTCATCAAAAATAGCTGTTATTTGCTTATCCAAGATTGAAACAGAATGTAACAAACACAAACCAATATTAGTGTTGGACTGGTGGTGCACTTGCAAAATTGCACACTGTCAGTTAGAAAGTCCTAGATTCAATTTCTGGACTGGATCTTCTGCATCTGAGTAGGCTGGGGGAGATCATAATCATTAAGGATAATATCTAGTAGCTGGAACTACAGATTAGGCTACAGGGTTCCAGAAGGAGTCCCAGAAATCATGCAGTATTGACACAAAATGTTTTGACATCTGGGGCTGGAACACAGAATTGTAGAGTGTTTAAATGTCTGGGGTAGGAACACAGAATACCAGTAAGGATGTTTTTGGTGAGAGCAGTTACTGACACATTCCCAGAGTACATGTATAAACGGGCCTATGGATTCATTTCCAAGTTCTCTGCACCAGCCACCAAAGAGTAGATTGAAGATAGATTGGGTAGTGAGTTGAATGAGCCATTGGCTTTCCCTCTAAGATGGTCTACAATGACACAGTCCTAGAATTTCATCCAGTGACCTGAAGGAAAATTCTTGTTAGAAGGAATCAGAGTGCAACTTGGAGAGAGAGGAAGTAGAAGGAAGGTTGTGCCACAGTATGCCTCAATGGTAGCTTTACACTAAGCTGGCTGTTCCTACAGCTCAGATGGAGAGCTTCTCCCATGCTGAGAGAGTAAATCATGCTTGGGTTTGACTTCTGAAGAATAAAACTCTAGTCAAAGTCCTAGAGTGGAATTAAGACCTTGGCAGTGAACAGCAAACTGCCGGAGAATTGCCTTGGACTGAAGGAGCAAGGAAAGAGATCAGCTAACCCAGCTAGAAAACGCAGGGACCAATCTGGTGTCAAATTACTTGCGAGGATAGAGCATTTCACGGTTAATATAAAATGTTCAGGAAGAGAAGAGAAAAGAGCAGGGATCAAGCACTAAAAAAATGTAAAACAGTGAAGAGTCAGGAACCCAACACCAATCCAGAAGAAACCAAATTTACAGGAGAAAAGTTTTACAATAAAGATTTCAGTTTGAGATAATATCACCATGTGAAGAGTATTTCAGTTAAAAGGCTTATTTCCAAAATCTTCCAATACAACTAATATGAGTTTTGGAAATAAGCCCTTCAGTTACAGATGTAGCTCAGGTCCTATGGGGAATCTATGCCCAGGGGATACATAAACTATTTTGGCTCGATATTTAAAGGAGTTTTATGTTTGTTTACCCCTTCATATTATAATTTTGGCACCTAAGGGCTATAGCTTATTTATTTATAAAACTTCTACAAAATCCCAGTTATAGGTGGCTTACAAATCAAGCATACATAATAACAAGAGCACAGAATCAGAAGAAGCCTAAGAGAAATAAACTATTTAAGGGTCAGAAAGGAAATTCTTCTTTGAACAGGTTAGACATTGTAAAACATGTGGTTTAATTGGGCAGACCTGTCTTGCTCCATTTAGATTCATTTGACATCATTTTAGCTTTAAGAAACAATTTTTCGATGCCTATTCTTGTATAACTCTTTTGCTAACAAGTATTCTAGCATTTGTATATTAATTTGTATTTTCCCAAAATGTGGAAGCATTATTATTATTATATACTTCATAATAAAAAGAATAAAATAAAAGTTACTATTAATAAAACTTGGAGTTTCAAAATTCTTGACGAGAAGCACCCCTATGACCATTTTTATCTACTTATATTGTTCCAGTGACCTGGACCTGAGACTACAGAGCAAGTCATGAAACAGCATAGTGGCCAAAGAGCAGTACACTGTGTAGCCATCAGGGACCATGGCCATACAGCCAACAGAATCATGTGTGGGGACTTGTAAAATGCACAAACAGCTGTTTCTCAGATACATGTAACAAGGAAGGACTAAGGGGCATGCTAAGAATTTTTATTAATCCAAACATGATAAGGTCATGTTGTGAAAAACAGGTTATCAATAGCAGTGAGATAGTGCATCAAGATGACAATTGTCAGGAGATATGTTTATTTATTTAAGATTTGATATACCGTTCCTGCATTTTACTGACCTAAGCAGTTTACAATGTATCAAACTAAAATGAAATTAGGTACTTGAGAATAACTAACTACCCTATCTGTCCCGAAGGCTCACAATCTAGCTAAAGTACCTAATTAAAATAAAAATATGTAATACAGTGGTACCTCGGTTTACGAGTGCACCAGTTTGCGAGTGTTTTGCAAGACGAGCAAAACATTCGCAAACTTGGTGCCTCGTAAACCAAGCTTGCCTCGCTGTAAGAGGGCCCCCCCCCCCCGCTATCCGGCATCCCCCCAGCGATCCGGCATCCCCACCCCCGCTCATGTTGCCCCCCTCCGCCGCAATCCTACTTCCCCCCCCCCGAGCAGTCAATGACACCCTTTACCCGACTTGGCACCAGTGCCAGTGCCCTAAGATCCTCCCTCTTCTGGCGCGGCCTGGGCTGGGTGGTGCGTCGGAGACCCTCCTTCTTCTGGTTTGGGCTGGGCTGGACTGGCTTTGAGCATTTGCGCATGCTCAAAGCCTTCTGGTCACGCTCTCAATCTCGGAGAGAGCGAGACCAGAAGGCTTTGAGCATGCGCAAATGCTCAAAGTCAGTCCAGCCCAGCCCAGCCCAGAAGAAGGAGGATCTCCGACGCTCCGCCCAGCCGCACCAGAAGAGGGAGGATCTTCGGGCACCGGCACTGGTGCCAAGTCGGGTAAAGGGTGTCATTGACTGCTCGGGAGGGGGGAAAGTAGGATCGCGGTGGAGGGGGGGCAACACGAGTGGGGGGATGCCGGGAGATGCCGGTTCGCAGGGGGGGCAAGCTGGATCACGGGGAGGGGGTTTGGAACAGCGTCGGATTCCTCAAGGGGGGGGGAGAATGGAGCAGCGCCGGTAGCCTCATGGGGGGGGGAGGAGGTGGAACCAATCAAAGCAGTCCTTACTTCCTATGGGGAAACTTGCTTTGATATACGAGCAATTTGGTTTACGAGCATGCTTCTGGAACGAATTATGCTCGTAAACCAAGGTTCCACTGTATACAACTTTTTCCAAAAATACAGACAATTGTGACATCACATGATATGACATGTCAAAGGTAATGCGAGCAGATACCATTTTCAATTAAGCATTACAGACATGAACAATTTAATCAACCGCTAGATGTCCAAATTTCTTTTTTTCCGATAATCGCCTTAGACTTCTTGACCAGGCCATCCAATCTCAGGATGTCTAACTTTTATAGGCATTTTTGACCACAAAAATGTCCAAGTTCAAAACGTCCAAACCCAAGCCATGGGAGGGGCTAGCATTATAATGGACTAGCCACACAGACATGCAAACTGAGCAGTAGGGCATCTTAGTGGGCACTGCTGTGAACTTCACATAAAGCATGCCAAATGTACATCTCACCATAATCCCCTTATAATGTGTAGTGAGCCCTCTAAAACTCCCCTAAAACTACTATACCTACCTGTCTACCACTCCAATAGCCCTTATTCCTCCATGTGGCACTTATATGGCAGTGTAGTAGGGTTTTGGTGGACTCACTTTCCACCATAAATGTAGTGGATAGAGTGGGATATGGGTCTGGCTCCCCCTCTCTATGGTTCACTACACCACACACCAGGTAACGCCATACACCTGCTTGCTGCTGTACTAGGCTTCCCTATACCAGATGATGCTGTTCTAGAATCAGGTATGTACTGTTCTATTCAGATCTTTGGGAGGTAGGAAGTCATTAACCACTGGGGGAATGTGAGATGGTCATACCATCATGCATCCAATGGTCTTCTGGTCAGTTTGGGTACCATTGTAGCACTTAGACTCTTATAAAACAGGTCTAGCTCCAGTCATCTAAATTCTGTCCAGGATGTCTTAGGAAAGGCTCGATTATCACCGCATGATGTTGAAGTTTAAGTACGCCCTAAGCCTGCCCACAACACGTCTTCCAACACATCCCCCCCCTTGAATTTTAGAAGCTCAGCAGCTGGGTGACCTCACAAGATTTTGAAAATCGGCATTTGGATGTACCAGCAAGTAGGGCGTCCAAGTGCCTATTTATGACACTTTTTGGACATCTTTATTTTTTGAAAATGCCCCTAATAGGCTTCTTGTTTCTCTTGGGTTTTTTTTTTGTTTACTTTCCATTTATAAAGATAAGTTATATTTATAGCAGCTTCCACTTCTACCCATATTGTCAGCTCCTTCTTCAGGAACTCCCCCATTTTAACAAAATCAGCATGTTTGAAATTCAGTACATACGAGAAGCTAGTGTTTGTTATTGATTTAGGAATCAGTTACTGTTTAAATAAGCCAAAATGGACTAGTTATGAGGGAATTTTATGAGAAGCCAAGTTTGAAACGTAATAAACCGAATAAGAAAAATTTTGTAGCAAACTATAAATTATATTTCCTTAGCAACAGCAGCAGATGAATCCAGAGACCAGTGGGATAGCACTCATCTACCAGCAGGTGGAGATAGAGAAACTGATTAACAGGTGGTCCTATTGGCTGGCACGCCTCCTGCATCTTCAGTATGTTTTATCTCCCAGCAGGTGATGGTCGCTATTCAACTAGCTCCTGGATTCTGGCTGTGACAGGAAACTTATTTTCTCCTGTTGAGGTTTCTCTTCAGTGAGACGGCAATTTTATTCTCCTGTTGAGGTTTCTCTTCAGTGAGACAGGGATGTCCGGCTGAACGGTGCTGGCTTTAGGGGTTACACCTGGCCCCCAAGGTCCCTGTCTCACCCTCCCTCCATTGATAGAGGGTCTGATTTGGTCTCTAATTTTCTTCATCCACTATATACCATTATGCCCTACCAGTGCTGAGCAACCGGTATCTACCGGCACTATCAAGAGGTTGTGAGTACTGTATTTGGAAATGCCAATTCTGTTTTTTAATTGCATTCTAACCGCTAAACTGTGTAGGGCAGCAGAATTGGTAGAGGTGCAAACATTTTAAAATGTGTGAAAATGTATTTTAAATAGCCTTCCCGTGCGGAGGCACGCGTTTGTTCTCACACGCTGGAGGAAGAGCCCCAGTGTTTATGTAGTTCTCACTAAAGCTGACTTTGGTCAGCATATGCTGTGGCTGTGTTAAAATTTAATAGATGGTTCCGGGTATGTTTTTAAAGTACTGTTTAAGGAGCTGGTACCTTTCAGCGAGCAAGAGACTCTCGCTTGTGCTCCGGCGCTAGCAAGAGCGTTGCAGCATTCATAGGGTGCTAGCCAAAGCTGATTTTACTCAGTGTTTGCTGCGGCTCTGTGAGAATGCTTGACCGTATGACTCCGGCTTTGTTTTTTAACCTCTATTCAAAGTGCCGGTATACTATAACGGGTTACAGGCAATTTTATTCTCCTGCGCTACCGGGACCGCCGCAGCATTAATGGAGTTTCCTCGCAGCTGACTGCTGTCAGCAGATGCCGTGGTCTCGGTGTTTTCACAGATAAGACGTGTCTGTGGGTTACAGCAGCCGCTGTCAGTAGCGCGGCGGTTCAGTTCCAGGAGAGAATTTTTTTTCTCACGAGTGAGTTCAGTGTTGCTACACTTTGCAATCTTTTAGCATAGGGCCCGTTCTGCACTTTCGGGCACTTTGGAGAGAGATCTAACTTGAAAAAGTGTTCCTATACCCAGTTTCGGCATGTCTTTAAACTGGGTCGGCAGAAGGCTAATCACAGCTGAGTGAGGCCAGTGACAGGAGAGTACCTTATGCTTTCTACGAGTATCTCTTCCTCCCTATTGGGGACCCTGAATGGCTTCTGTGTAGCACTCTGTGTGTCTGGTAGCACTTTAGAAATAATTTTTGATGCTAGAATACTAGCTTTACAGTTGGAGGATACTCTTGTGGTGGACCGAGGAAGCCTGGTGGCACCTTGCCTTTTCCAGTGAGCAGGACTGGTTTTCTCTAATTATAGAGCGTCACAGGGTATCGCTGTTTTCCAGGCTGTTGCGTGGATTTTTAAGGTGGCCGTCTTTTCCTGGCGTGTGCTAAGCAGCCTCCCATATTTTTTCCCATCCATATAGCTATGTGAGCATTTATTTAGGCTCGTAAATACTAAGCAGGCAGGTCTCATGGGGGCGAAGGCTAAATGGCACTTGAAATTGTCGCTCAGTTTCTCTTCAGAGATGGGAGCCTTGTCTTTTAGACATCAAGGTGCAGATAGTTTGCCATGGAGTGATGATTGCAGCTTCTAGATTTCTTCTAGTAGGTCTTCCCTTTAAGGGCAGTTTTTGGTGAAGCTTGAAATTATTTTTATTTTTAGTCCTACCCGTTGATCCTATTTTTCTTTTTACACCACAAAACTGGATTTTTCACAGGAAGTCCTTTCTTCCATTCAAACCTTACAACCCTTGTCCCGCCCATACTCCGACCTCCCGGGTGTCACTCGGAAGGGGTCTGGACTTCCTCTGACACCTTATTAGGTTTTCTAGCGGAAGGGGGACATGATGATGTCCGGTCAATGAGCTTTCAATATTATTCAGGTTGATTACAACTTTGAATCCTTCTCTTCCATTCCTAATTCTTTCTTAGAATCACCGTGTATTGAGCAATCTAAGGTGCCGGTGGTGCGAGGCCCCTTAAAGGGTTACTAGAACTCGGGACAGTAGTTCCAGTTCCTCAGGAACAAAGAGGCAAAGGAAGTTATTCCATTTACTTTATAGTCCCCAAGACGGGGGGATCGGTCGGACATGTAATGAATCTCATACGGGGCACTTAGTTTCTCAAAGTTAGACATTTTAGAAGATAAACTGTGAGATCAATCATGGCAGCAGGTCAACAGGGGGAGTTTTTTTACAGCACTCGATCTCAAAGAAGCCTCCTTATATATTTCCGTCTGGCCATCACATCAGCGGTATCATTGTTTTGCCATCCTTATGCAGCGCTATCAGTATTGGCAGATGCCATTTGATCTAGCCACCGCTCCACGAACATTTTAGAAGGTGATGGTAATAGTGCGATGTTTTGTTGCAAAGAAGGGATTAAAACACATCCTTTTTTGGTCGAATGGTTGATTCAGGCGTCTTCCAGACAGTACAGTTTGCCAGTGCCACAAACATGTGATTTCTCTTCTTCAATCGTTGGGTTGGATTTTCAAATTTCCAAAGAACTCTCTTATCTCTCATCTCAGGGTGTTGTTCAATACAAAGTAGAGAGCTGCACGGGAACGGGGACGGGAGTCCCGCGGGACCCGCGGGCATCCCGCGGGTTCCCCCTTCGGGTCACGGGGATCCCGTGGGGACGCCTCCTAGGGTCGTGGGAATCCCATGGGGACGCCCCCTAGGGTCGCGGGGATCCCGTGGGGACGCCTCCGAGGGTCGCGGAGTTCCTGCGGGGCTGGATGTACTCAGTCGCGCGGCTCTTCTTCTCTCTACCTGCTCTGCTTGCAGCATAGAGCCGAATGGAAGTCTTCCCGACGTCAGCGCTGACGTCGGAGGGGAGGGAGGGCTTAAATAAAGCCGCGAATCTAAATAAAGCCGCAAATCTAAATTACCTTCTTACAGCAGCTGTAAGAAGGTAATTTAGATTCGCGGTTAAGGGCAGGGAGGTTTGTCGGACTGGGGCTGTTGTCAGTCGGTCGGTCGGGGAAGCACCACAAAAGTAAGGGGACCTGGCCGGCTGTGCTGCACCTGGGGAGGGAGAGAAGGAGGGGGGAGAAGGACGCTGAAAGCACTGGAGAAGACAAAGGGGTGGAGAAGGACGCTGAAAGGCCATGGGGAAGACGGGCCGGAGGAGGGGAGGAAGGACTCTGAAAGCACTTGTGGATGACAGAGGAGGGAGAAGGACACTGAAAGCACATGGGGAAGACAAAGGGGTGGAGAAGGACGCTGAAAGGCCATGGGATGGGCGGGGAGGGGGGAAGGACTCTGAAAACACTTGTGGAAGACAGAGGGGGGAGAAGGATGCTGAAAGCACATGGGGAAGACAAAGGGGTGGAGAAGGATGCTGAAAGGCCATGGGAAGGATGGGGGGAAGGACTCTGAAAGCACTTGTGGAAGACAGAGGGGGGAGAAGGATGCTGAAAGCACATGGGGAAGACAAAGGGGTGGAGAAGGATGCTGAAAGGCCATGGGGAAGACAGAGAGGGAGAAGGACGCTGAAAGGACATGGGGAAGCAGAGGGGGGAGAAGGACACTGAAAGCACATGGGGAAGACAGAGGGGGGAGAAGGACGCTGACAGGACATGGGGAAGATGGGGGGGAGAAGGACGCTGAAAGGAAATGGGGAAGAGAGAGTAGGGAGAAGACGCTGGCAGGGAAGAAGACAGATGCCAGACTATGGGGGGAGCGGAGGGAAGAAGATGGGTGCCAGACCAATTTGGAAGGGGGAAGAAAGGGAGAGGCACAGTAACAGAGCAAATGGAAGATGCAGAAGGAAGAGAGACAGTGGATGGAAGGAATTGAATGAGAACATGAAGAAAGCAGAAACCAGGAAACAAAGGTAGGAAAAGAATTCTATTTCTTTTTTTTTTTTTTTGCTTCAGGATAAAGTAGTATATTAGTTGTGTTGATAAAAATTTATAAGCATTAAAGGCTCTGGTAGAAACCCGTTTACAAAGTATGTATTCTTCCCAATTAATATTTCCAAATTAATAAAGTATTTTTGCTTATTTGTAAATGGGTTTCTACCAGAGCCTTTAATTCAGTAGCATAATTAAATGAAATAACTATTTCTGAAGTTTATAGGGACGGGCGGGGACGGAGGGGATTCCTCGCGGGGACGGGTCGGGACGGAGGGGATTCCTCACGGGGACGGGTGGGGACGGGTGGGATTCCTCACGGGGACGGGTGGGGACGGGTGGGACTTTGGCGGGGACGGGTGGGATTTCTGTCCCCGCGCAACTCTCTAATACAAAGGTGGGGAATGTATTTCTTCCCAGAAACTGAGGCGACTAGTTACAGTCTCAGCTTCGCCTTTTTCTCCACTCACCTAGGCTGAGACTATGAGATTATGTAAAGATTCTAGGATCCATGGTGGTGACTCTGAACGTGAGGCCTTAGGCTCTCTTTCTCATGAGAACGTAACAGCAGTCACTTCTATTCAGGTAGTTCCCGGTATCTGAAGGCTGCAATTGTAGTATCTACTGGGCTCCTCAAGCATAGCTCAGTCTACGTTGGTGGCTCAGTGTATTCAATTCAAAATCATGCCATGATATTCATGGGACTGTCTCATAGTCGCCAAGGATGCCAGTCTGATGGGTTGGGGGGCTCAGTGCTTCCAATCCTCAGCGCAAGAAGGCTGGTCTCAGCAGGAGACTCAGCGTTCACTCAATCTTCTGGAGTTATGGACGACCAGGCTAGCTCTTCAGTCGTTTCAGGCCATCCTTCAGAACTGTCCCATTAGGGTCTTTTAGGACAGTGGCATTTTTTTAACAACTTCACAGGTATGCAAAGTCCTCGGTTGCCAGTAGGGGCAATGGTCCTGCTTCGGCAGGCGGTTGCTCATCTTCCTTTTCTCTCGGCGGATCTCATTACGAGACAGGAAAAATGTTTAGACAGACTTCCTCAGCAAGAATCTTCTACATCCCAGAAATTGGGAACTATCCGCTCAGGTGTTCCAGCTCTTTGTATAGAGGTGAGGTCTCCTAGAACTAGACTTCATGGCCTTGTCTTGAAATCCAAAGCATACTATGTTCTTCAGCAGACGCAGGGAGTGGGAGTCAGAGGGGGTAGACGAGTTGGTTCTTTCCCGCCTCTGCTTTGTTTTTTTTTAAGTGTTTTCCCCTGGCCAATGTTTGACTGGGTGTGTCATCTCAGGCTCGCTTTCAGGGCACATTGATCCTAGCATCTCCGGATTGGCCTCGCCGTCTATGATATATGGATCTGATGGATTTTTTGACGGACGAAATGTTGGGATTCCCGGTTATTCCGGGTTTACTCACCCAGGGTCCGATCAACATAGAAATTCGTTCCACTTTGGTATTACGGCCTAGCTTTTGACAAGTCACAGCTGGGATGGAAGGGTTATGTGGTGCAGGTTATTTCTACTGTTCTCCAGGCACTACAGTCTTCTTATTCTATGGCTTACACTAGCATATGGACGGTTTTCAATTCTTGGGTAGTTCTCAGGCTATGTCACCCTTCCGGACTTCTATGTCTTGTCTTCTTCCTTTTTACACAACGGTGTAGCCAAGGGCTTAGCGTTTAATTCTCTTCAACTTCCAGGGACAATCATGGCTTGTTACAAGGGCCAGCTATCTCACTCTTCACTTCCTTCTTAGCCTCATGTAGTTCAGCTGACAAAGGAAGTACAGCATATTCATACACCTGTTCAGAAGCCATATCCGCAGAACAGTCTTAACATACTTCTTGGAACTTTACAGAAGCTCTGTTTGCAACCTTTGTCTATTGAGACTCTAAAGGATGTGATGTTGAAAACAGATTTGTTGGTGGCCAAAGAAAGAGAAATGATGCTTTAGGAGAAAAACGGGATTGAATCTGAGTTTGTCCGCTTAGTATTGAGATTCTGAAGCAATCTTTTAAGATCTTCCAAAGATGGAATACTGAAATTGGTACATTTTGACATAGGGAGAGTAGAGATTTGTTCTTCGTCAGGTAATACAGGTCAGGTCAGTGTCCCATTGATTGTCCTCCTTCCATCAAATCTCTGAGATGCCTATTATATCTACCTCAGAAAAATATATATATAATAATACTGCTTTATACTGGAACATACATATCAAAACACAGAGCCCAGCATAGTTCAAGAACTCAGGCCTCAGAAACGGAGCCTACGCTCAGTCGTGAATCACAGACTGGAAGGATCCGCGTAGTCAAACAGCCCCTGCTCCAATCATTGGCCAATAAGTACGGCTTATTTGAAAAATTTTTTTAAACATTTTTTTAGCAATTTAAAACTCTAGCTTCAACTAAAACACTAGAGAAATGTCTTGCATATGTAGTAGCCAGGATTTGAAAAAAAGGGACTTATCTCAAAGTTCAGCTTATTTTATCTGCCATTCGTGTCTTATTTTGCCGACGCGGCCACGTTTCGCGGGAATTTTAACATCCGCTGCGTCAGGGCCATCAAGACACTCAAAATCACAGGCTCACTAGAAAGTAAAGACACAAAAAGTTAAAACATTCACACTATCATACCATAACTAAACACACTAACACTTAAATACTCACAAACATTCCACCAGTCACAAATTTTCAAACCAAATCAAGATGGCGACAACCCCAACTATATAGCGTCCAAATGACGTCATGACGCCGTAGCACGCCCACATCTTCCAATTCCTGCAGTATAACCTGCTCTAATAGAAATGTTGCCATTCATAAGATCTATTCAAGCCTTTTGGCCACAATGTATCCAGCCTGTTAATCCAGCGCTGTTCTCTTTGAGCCAAGTATCTCCTAAAGTCCCCCCCTCTCCTACCCGGGGTAACCACCTCCAGTATTAAAGCCCGTAGGGATCCAAAATCATGATCTTTATCGACACAATGTCTTGCTAGAGGAGCCCCGAGTATCTTATTCTTAATATTACTTTTGTGCTCAGTTAAACGTGTGGTAAATTTTCTGGACGTCTGCCCCACATAAACTAACCTACAAGGGCATAATACAACATAGACCACTCCACAGGTCTTACAATCAGATGTGTGTCTTAAGGTGTACTCCTTATTATCATTCGGATTACAAAACATATCCGTACACAGCATAAGGCCACACATCTGACACATGTTTGTGGATGATTTGGACTTTAATCAAAAATGGATATCTATTCTGAATAAGTGTGCCTTGGACCTGATGGTCTTGATTATTGATCGGACCAAAACTACTATGATGAAAATTAAGGATGAAATAGAGGAAAAATTAAGAACTTTGAAACAGAACTCTACTGAGAACGAATTCAAACAGTATCAAGAGGATCTGAAAGTGAAGGTGGATATCTTTAGAGCTGATGTACAGAGAGATAAGTTCAGAAAATTTAAACGGGATGAGCAAGACTACCTTCAGCATAAAGTGTATGCATGGGTCAAACCATCGGACCCTGTGGATCGTGGTGTAGGAAGGCGAGTCGCGTTTGAACATACTTCTGAATCATCCAACTCCAATTCCAACTCAGATGAGGATTTTTTAGATCCAAAACCACGACCTCCTCGTCGAGGAAGGTGGCGGAGAGGATCCGCTCGAGGCCAGACTCAATATCCGTATCAGAATCAAGCTCAGTATCCATACCAGAACCAAGGGCAATATCAGAACTTGCGTCCGCAGACACGATCCCAACAGGGTCAACGTTTCCCATGAGAAGAATGCCTCTGGATATAAAAATTGTGAATTTATCTCAGCATGTAGTTACTCCCGATGAATATAGTCTTTTGGCGAAGGGTTTATCCTTTGTACCTACCACTCCGGTGGATGTTTTTCAAAACAGGATTGATCTGGAGAAATTCTATCGGACTTTGAAAATTAAGTCCTTCTTTTCGACCGAAGGTGCTTCTGTGGATTCAGATATTAATTCCGTGGTGACCCCAAAGTCAACTTGGGTCCCTCCGGGTCCTGTTGATCCGTTGATTCTGGCATTTCATAAATTGGTTGAAACTGACATTTTGAAAAACAATTCTAATGCTGCTGGACGATCTTATCACAATATCAGCAAGGCTGAGAAAAGTGCGATTAAATCCTTAACTTCCGATGAAAAGTTGATTATAAGAAAAGCGGATAAGGGCGGAACGATTGTTCTCCTGAGTAAAGATTTTTACTTGAATGAGGCATATAAACAACTGTATAGTTCTGATTATGATATTCTCTCATATGATCCGACTGAACATTTGCAACATAAAATCAATGCTTTAACCAAGAAAGCACTAGATGAGGGTTATTTGACCAAAAAAGAATTTAAGTTTTTGAATGTACGTCACCCGAAGATTCCCATTTTTTATTTACTCCCAAAAATTCATAAGTCCTCCACTTCCCCCCCTGGTAGACCTATTGTATCAAATCGCGGTGCTCTACTTGAAGCTACATCTATATATATAGATAAGTTTCTTCAAAAATTTGTGTGTCAAACCACTGCCTTTACTCAAGACACTACCCAGTTTCTTAGAAAACTGGAATCGATGAAACCTACTGCTGACTCGATTCTAGTTACTATAGACGTCTGTTCTCTTTATACCATTATACCCCAAACTGAAGCTCTGCAAATTATTCAGGACACTTTAGATAAGAGAGTGGATGTGGTAGTTCCAACGAAATTTATCTGCTCTTTAGCCGAAATAGTGTTATGTGAGAGTTTCTTTATGTTTGAGAGTCAGCTTTTTCATCAGAAATCAGGAATTGCGATGGGGATTACGATGGCTCCTGCTGTTGCGAACTTGTTTATGGACAGGTTTGAACGTGACTGGGTGTATGGCTGTGTGTTGTTTAAATATGTGGCCTTCTGGACCAGATACATTGATGACATCTTTTTAATCTGGAATGGGGGTCAGACTGAATTGGAACAATTCTTTACTTTTCTTGACACCTGTCATCCCAATGTACGTTTTACTCATACGTACAGTATGCATCAGATTTCTTTTTTGGATGTGTTGGTGGAGATTAGGGACGGTGACTTCTATACCACAGTATTTACCAAGCCTACTGATAGCAACTCTACCCTTCACTATTCTAGTGCCCATTCCAGCTCTTTAAAAAAAAGTCTTCCCTATTCGCAGTTCTTGCGTATACGCAGGATTTGCTCCTCAAAATCAGACTTTAAGCGTCAGGCTGAGGTCCTTAAACAGAGGTTCCTAGCTCGGGGTTACCCTGCTAGAGTGGTATCTGTAGCTTATAAGAGAGCATTGTACTGTAATAGGGAAGCTTTGTTTGCTCCGAGAGGTGTGCAAATGAGGGAGCAGGTTATGACATGTGTCGTAACCTATTCGAGTCAATGTCATCAGATGGTACGATCTCTGAAAAAACATTGGGCGATCCTGAAAACTTCTGGTACTTTTAAGGACTATGATTTGAGGATAGCCTTTCGGAGGACCAGAAATTTGAAAGAAATTTTGTGCCCCTCTTTGCCCTCTAATGTTGAGTGTGATACTGTATGGATGGGTCACAGAGCTTGTGGGATGTGTCAGATGTGTGGCCTTATGCTGTGTACGGATATGTTTTGTAATCCGAATGATAATAAGGAGTACACCTTAAGACACACATCTGATTGTAAGACCTGTGGAGTGGTCTATGTTGTATTATGCCCTTGTAGGTTAGTTTATGTGGGGCAGACGTCCAGAAAATTTACCACACGTTTAACTGAGCACAAAAGTAATATTAAGAATAAGATACTCGGGGCTCCTCTAGCAAGACATTGTGTCGATAAAGATCATGATTTTGGATCCCTACGGGCTTTAATACTGGAGGTGGTTACCCCGGGTAGGAGAGGGGGGGACTTTAGGAGATACTTGGCTCAAAGAGAACAGCGCTGGATTAACAGGCTGGATACATTGTGGCCAAAAGGCTTGAATAGATCTTATGAATGGCAACATTTCTATTAGAGCAGGTTATACTGCAGGAATTGGAAGATGTGGGCGTGCTACGGCGTCATGACGTCATTTGGACGCTATATAGTTGGGGTTGTCGCCATCTTGATTTGGTTTGAAAATTTGTGACTGGTGGAATGTTTGTGAGTATTTAAGTGTTAGTGTGTTTAGTTATGGTATGATAGTGTGAATGTTTTAACTTTTTGTGTCTTTACTTTCTAGTGAGCCTGTGATTTTGAGTGTCTTGATGGCCCTGACGCAGCGGATGTTAAAATTCCCGCGAAACGTGGCCGCGTCGGCAAAATAAGACACGAATGGCAGATAAAATAAGCTGAACTTTGAGATAAGTCCCTTTTTTTCAAATCCTGGCTACTACATATGCAAGACATTTCTCTAGTGTTTTAGTTGAAGCTAGAGTTTTAAATTGCTAAAAAAATGTTTAAAAAAATTTTTCAAATAAGCCGTACTTATTGGCCAATGATTGGAGCAGGGGCTGTTTGACTACGCGGATCCTTCCAGTCTGTGATTCACGACTGAGCGTAGGCTCCGTTTCTGAGGCCTGAGTTCTTGAACTATGCTGGGCTCTGTGTTTTGATATGTATGTTCCAGTATAAAGCAGTATTATTATATATATATTTTTCTGATTAGTTTATATGCTGCTGGGATAACTAGTTTTATATTATATCTACCTCATCATTCAGTGCTATATACTCTAACTCTCCTATTTTTTTTTAGGCTTCTAGCATTTGTATGTTATTTCCTTGTATCTACAGGCTAGTGCTGCCCGATTCACGATTCAAATCGATTCAATTTCAAAAGAAATCGGCCTCCCGATTCAATGGCCGACCCTTCCCCTGTGCCTTCCTAAAGCAGGAGCTGCAGCGCTGCCTCTTGCTGGTCATCCGCTGCTGCTCCTGCTTGAGGGGGGAGGGTCAGTCAGAAAGGCCTCCCCGCTCTTACCTCCCCCAGCTTCCCCGCTCTTACCTCCTTTATACTAATGGGGCAGCTTGCAGGCTCGCTGGTGTTATAGCGATCCCTGCAGCTGCCCATGGTCCTCAGCGGCACGTTCTCTCTGCCGCGATCCTGCCCCTGATGTCAGAGCAGGGGCAGGACGTAGCATGAAGAACGTACCGCTGAGGACCACAGGCAGCTACAGGGATCGCTATAATACCAGTGAACCTGCAAGCTGCCCTATTAGCGGTAAGGAGGTGGGGAAGGTGCAGGCTTGCAGGAGCAGCGTTCGTTCCTGGCGGGGGGAGGGGAGGAGAAAATGTGCCTTCGCAGCAGGGGGAGCAGCGTTCGTTCCCAGCGGGGAGGGGGAGGAGAAAATGTGCCTTCGGGGCGGGAGGAGCAACGTTCCCGGCAAGGGGGGGGAGGAGAAAATGTGCCTTCAAGGCGGGGGGGAAGCAGGTGTTCATTTGCAGGGAGGAGGAGAGAAAGTGCCTTCCTGGGGGGAGCAGGCCTTCGGGGGGGGGGAAACAGGTCTTCATGGCGGGGAGCAGGCCTTCAGGATAGGAAAGCAGGCCTGTGCAGAGGGAGGAGGAGGAAGAGTTCCTTAGGCGGTTCATAGTCTTAAGCGTGTGAGACAGACACGGGCCAACAATTCAACGCAAGACTTCAGCGCGCCACAGAAAAACCTTCTTTTAAAGGGCTCCGACAGGGGGTATTGGTAGGGACCCCTCCCCCCCACTTTGCTTAACAGTGATCATGCTGGCGTTGGGGGGGTTTTGGGGGAGTTTCCAGTATAATGTAACCCCACATTATACTAGAAACTTAACTTTTTCTCTATTTTTTAGGGAAAAACTTAAGTTTTCAGTATAATGTGGGGGGGCTACACCACCCACACCACCCAACATGGCAGCATGATCCCTATTAAGTAGAGTGGGGGATTCCCCCCACACCCCCTGTCGAGACCTTTAAAAGAAGGTTCTTCTGCGGCGTACTGAAGTCTTGTGCTGAATTGTTGGCGCTCGTTTGTCGGCACACGTCTGTCTCGCGCGCAACGTCAGAGAGAAGGCTTCCGGTTCAGGCGCAGGAGGCCCATAGGAGCCATTGCCCGTGGCTTTGTGCATGAATCAGTGAGGAAGAGAGAGCTGGCTCGAAGATAATGCCGCATCGATCACACCGTGGACTGGCGGTTGAAGAACACTGTTTTGGGCCTGATGTACTTGCTGGCCCTGTGGACCAGCAGAAAATTTCTGTGGACCCGCACTGGTCCATGGACTGGTGGTTGAAGAACACTGGGCTAACACCCCTCCCCCCAATCTCAGTTTAAAAGCTGCTCTCTCTTCTTTTAAACATTTTCCCAGAAGGTTGCGCAGTTCCTAACAAATCTAAATCCCTGATCCCAGGACAATCGTATCAACCACGCATTGAGACTTCATGAGAATGAATTTTGTAAACATGAGTCTGGAGCAAGATCTGTATCCAAAATCCCAGTCCCCTATTGCACTGACTCCAATCCCTCTATTGCACTGACTCTGATCCCTAAGAGCAGACCTAACCAAGACAGAGAACTTTAGACCAGTTGCAAGAATCCTATGGCCAGCAAAGCTGACTACTTACACAAAGTAGACACATTCCATAACTCACAACATGGGTTTAGATATTTATTGTATATTTGATATCCCTCTTAATGCAAAAGGTCAAAGTGGCTTTACAAATTTAATAAAATAGGCACATCATACCCTGAAGAAAGCCATAGCATGATGATTGAAACATTAGTTTCTACCTAACAAGACCCAGAAACCTACAAGCACAATGCCAGCTGTGGAAACCCTGAGAGAACATATAACCCAGTTTCACAGGAAGCACATTGGGGATTGGAGGAGAGCAGATGTGGTCCCTATTCATAAAAGTGGTCACAGGGATGAAGCAGGAAACTACAGGCCGGTGAGCCTCACTTCAGTTGTTGGAAAAATAATGGAAGTGTTGCTGAAAGAAAGGATAGTGTACTTCCTTGAATCTAATGGGTTACAGGATCCAAGGCAACATGGCTTTACAAAAGGTAAATCGTGCCAAACGAACCTGATTGAATTTTTTGATTGGGTGACCAGAGAGCTGGATCGAGGACATATGCTAGATGTAAGTTACTTGGATTTCAGCAAAGCCTTTGATACAGTTCCTCATAGGAGGCTGTTGAACAAACTTGAAGGGCTGAAGTTAGGACCCAAAGTGGTGAACTGGGTCAGAAATTGGCTGTCGGACAGACGCCAGAGGGTGGTGGTTAATGGAAGTCGCTCGAAGGAAGGAAAGGTGACTAGTGGAGTCCCTCAGGGTTCAGTGCTGGGGCCAATCCTGTTCAATATGTATGTAAGTGACATTGCTGAAGGGTTAGAAGGAAAAGTGTGCCTTTTTGCAGATGATACCAAGATTTGTAACAGAGTAGACACCGAAGAGGGAGTGGAAAATATGAAAAAGGATCTGCAAAAGTTAGAGGAATGGTCTAATGCCTGGCAACTAAAATTCAATGCAAAGAAATGCAGAGTAATGCATTTGGGGATTAATAATAGGAAGGAACCATATATGCTGGGAGGAGAGAAGCTGATATGCACGGACGGGGAGAGGGACCTTGGGGTGATAGTGTCCGAAGATCTAAAGGCGAAAAAATAGTGTGACAAGGCAGTGGCTGCTGCCAGAAGGATGCTGGGCTGTATAAAGAGAGGCGTAGTCAGTAGAAGGAAGAAGGTGTTGATGCCCCTGTACAGATCATTGGTGAGGCCCCACTTGGAGTATTGTGTTCAGTTTTGGAGACCGTATCTGGCGAAAGACGTAAGAAGACTTGAGGCGGTCCAGAGGAGGGCGACGAAAATGATAGGAGGCTTGCGCCAGAAGACTTATGAGGAGAGACTGGAAGCCCTGAATATGTATACCCTAGAGGAAAGGAGAGACAGGGGAGATATGATTCAGACGTTCAAATACTTGAAGGGTATTAACGTAGAACAAAATCTTTTCCAGAGAAAGGAAAATGGTAAAACCAGAGGACATAATTTGAGGTTGAGGGGTGGTAGATTCAGGGGCAATGTTAGGAAATTCTACTTTACGGAGAGGGTAGTGGATGCCTAGAATGCGCTCCCGAGAGAGGTGGTGGAGAGTAAAACTGTGACTGAGTTCAAAGAAGCGTGGGATGAACACAGAAGATTTAGAATCAGAAAATAATATTAAATATTGAACTAGGCCAGTTACTGGGCAGACTTGCACGGTCTGTGTCGGTGTATGGCCGTTTGGTGAAGGATGGGCAGGGGAGGACTTCAATGGCTGGGAGGGTGTAGATGGGCTGGAGTAAGTCTTAACAGAGATTTTGGCAGTTGGAACCCAAGCACAGTACCGGGTAAAGCTTTGGATTCTTGCCCAGAAATAGCTAAGAAGAAAAAATTAAAAAAATAAAATAAAAATAAATAAAAAAATTTTTTTAATTGAATCAGGTTGGGCAGACTGGATGGACCATTCGGGTCTTTATCTGCCATCATCTACTATATTACTATGTTACTATGTTACATCTTTAAACTCATCAGAGATTTTTCCACTCTAGGGGAAAAAAAGAGCAACTGATTTTCCCACCAAAATTCAA
Organism: Geotrypetes seraphini; assembly: GCF_902459505.1. Lineage (NCBI taxonomy): Eukaryota > Metazoa > Chordata > Amphibia > Gymnophiona > Dermophiidae > Geotrypetes > Geotrypetes seraphini. The sequence continues at coordinate 220,708,545 of NC_047086.1, forward strand.
ATTGGAGACTAACGGACTGCCCTGTTCCCAATCAGGTCAGTAGACCCACTATTTACCTCACAGCATACCCTGAAGAAAGTTACAGCATGATGGCTGAAATATCAGTTTCTACCTGTCAAGATGTAGCAAGACCTGGAAACCTGCAACAAGCACGATGCCAACTGCAGAAACCCTGAGAGAACATATAACCCAGCTTCAAGGGGAGAACTAGGGGAAAAACAAGACCAAATGATTTTCCCTCCAAAATTCAGCTTTACATGATGGCAGATAAAGGCTAAATGGCCCATCCAATCTGCTCATCTGTAGTAACCATTATCTCTTCCTCTCTTTAAGACAAGGGTGTCAAACTCAAATGTTTTTTTTAGGCTTATATTGCAACAGTTGATCTCAGGGTAGCAGGGAGTGACCCCTGACCTCCTGGAGGAAGAGCAGCCAAGAGTCTTCAGATGATGGAGCTTGGGGATCTCTACCAGTAACTCACCAAGAGGATCAAGAGACTAAATTATAACTTATAACCAGAACCATAAAATCTCTTGTGTAAGCCAAAGATAGATAATTAAATTAGAAGAAAAAGGGTCTCAGTAACCCCACGAACCATCCACAAGGGATAATTTTCGTTAGCATATATAAGGGGTTCCGTTGTCTATCATTGACCCAAAAAAACTCCTAATAATTTGCTATTTTAAGTTTAAAATTTTTCTTGTATTCATTTTTTTAATATAAATAATTTTTTCTTTTTTTGAATAAATAACTTTTTGGTCATAGAACAAAATGACTGTTCAATCGATCCCCATCTGGTAAGAGAGCTGCACCGGGCGGCTGACGGACAACTACCTGCTTTTAATATATCCCCTTTAAAGACCCTTGATAAAGCCAGAGAAATAGGCGAAACGGGTCCCGTCAGGGATGGGGATCGGGATTGATTGAACAGTCATTTTTTTTTATAAGATTCTGATGCAGGCAAGTGCAGATTAAGATAAGTCCCACTCTGCTGCCTTTACAATTACTAAATTAAGAGTTTTGCATATAAATATGACCAAAAAGTTATTTATTCAAAAAAAAGAAAAATGTATTTATATAGAAAAAAAATGAATACAAGAAAAATTTTAAGCTAAAAATAGCTAATTATTAGGAGGCTTTTTTGGGTCAGTGATAGACAACGGAACCCCTTATATACGCGAACAAAAATTATCCCTTATGGATGGTTTGCGAGGTTACTGAGACCCTTTTTCCTCTAATTTAATTATCTATCTTTGGCTTACACAAGAGATTTTATGGTTCTGGATCTCTACCAGTCACATCACTGCTGTCCCACCCAAACCCACCACTGTATTACAGAGTTTTGTATTATCCACAAAGAAGCAAATCTTATCCAACAACCCTTCCACAATATTAAGCACAAAGATGTTAAGAGCTGAGAAAAGGACCAATTCCTGCAATACATCACTAGTAAAGCATCCTTTTCATCTGAATGAACTCCATTTAACACCAGTTTCTAACCCAGTTCGTGCCTTTTCGATCCAGACCAAGAACACTCAGTTTTTCAGCAAGAAAGGATAAATCAGAAGCAAAGGCTAATTTCTTATGAAGCAGAGCAGCTGGTCGACCTTTTTGGGCCCGTTGCCAGATGCTGCTTCAGGGTGTCTACCAAATGGGTTAAAGGATGAACCTCATCCCTATGCCCGCATACATTGGAGATTATCTCAAACCTCTCCGAGTCACTGCTAATGCTGTCTTTTGAGCACACGTTATTCACAGATGGTTACATGCTTTCAGAATCGTGACAGAGCGCGCGCGCGCACGCACACACACACACAGCTGCGGCGAACAGGAATCAGGGGCTGCCGGTGGGCGCCCGCTGTCACATTCCACGACGCCCGCGCTGATCCCTCCGCCCACTCATCGCGCCCCTGCAGCCGATGCCATGGAGACGGCGCGCTGCTCTCGCGAGAGTTACCGGGCCAAGCTTTGCCGGGCTGCGTCAATTCTCGCGAGAGCTAAGCGGACACTTCCGGTGCGAGGGCGAGGAGGGATCGCGGAGCTAGCGGCTGCTGAGTAGGTGGGTGAGCGGGAGGCAGTTGGGGGAAATATGCAGGGCCGCGGTGGGGGTGGTCAGCAGGAGTTGGGGGGGGGGGAACATATGGACGCCTAGTACAAGTATATGTATATATGCGTGGGGGCGGCTGAGTGTGGATTGGAAAGTGCTTGGATAGATGGGGGTTTCGAACCTATTTTAGGCAGGTTCGTGAAGTCATTTGCCTTATAAATTATGCATTTTTGAAATGCTTGTACTCCGCTTTGATCGGATTGTAATGTTTGGCGGGGCAATTTCTTCTGTGAGCTGCGCTACTTCCATTCACTAGCTATCCATAGCTGCATGAAAATGGCTTGGAAGAGCTGCACTGGAGCCCCCCTCCAGGGGAGTACGAGTACAGCCTCTGCACTGCTTCATCTCCACGCAGCAGGTTACATTCTGAATCCGCTCATAGCTGTTAATGGAAGCTGAGTGGTGGCTTTTTTTTTGGAGTGGGGGGGGGGGGTTCCTTGTTTGTCATGGTGATGTAACTAGACCCGGCAGGGTTTGCTTCCTGCCAGTCTTCTGTTCCCTGAGTCAATACAGTATCTGCTTTCCTGTTGTGACCTAGAATGGCCACGGCCCAGAAGCTGGATGCTTTGGTCTGAGCTAGTATGTTACACGTTGTGTTCTTATTGCAACCTTGACATAGGTTTCCAGTGCTTGTTTGTAAATTCCAGGCTAAAGGATGCTTATTGCTTTCTGTGTAAATAAAACTGCCACTGAAGTGGCGAAGGCACCACTGCCCACTAAGCAAGTTGTGAGTCTTAACTTGCATTCTGTTCTTTTTCTAAAGGGAGCAAGGAAAACAGCAACACACATCACAGCCAGGATCTAGCTGAAAGTACAGGTATATTGTCCAGTATCCTCTGCTGTGCAGGAAGAGAGGATTTGCTATGGGGAACATCTTTGGGCATCTGCTGAAAAGCTTGATTGGGAAGAAGGAGATGAGGATTCTGATGGTGGGATTGGATGCAGCTGGCAAAACCACCATTTTATATAAACTAAAACTGGGAGAGATTGTCACTACTATTCCTACCATAGGTATGAGAACCTTTCTTACTGCATGACACTTTGATTTTGAATAGCCTGTGAGCACCTAGCTGTGAAAGGATGTGACTGCTAGTTATTGGTGCCGTAGATTTAAGGCATTCAAGTGAAGTTCTGTTTTAATGTTGAGTACACTTTTTATTTCAGGATTCAATGTTGAAACAGTAGAATACAAGAATATCAGCTTCACTGTGTGGGATGTGGGTGGCCAAGACAAGATCCGTCCACTATGGAGGCATTACTTTCAGAACACTCAGGGTATGCAAGAATAACTGCCCCTCCTATTTTCTGAGGTATAAACTTGCCTTTAATCTTATGCAGAAGGTATGTGAAAACAAAGTTGGCCTTGATGGAGCATCTAGGTAAGAATGTTTTAGAGTAGGGGCCCCCAAACAATAAATACACATGGGATCTATTTGACTATGATGTCTTCACTGTATATAGATACCTTTCATGTATATTCTTTGTGGCAATCTTAAAAACCCAGCTGGATTTGGTTCTCAACAAGTTTGTTGATCCTTGGCTTAAAAATGCCTCTTATTTTCGCATAGGCGCTCTCGCTAAGACGAGCGAAAAAAAAAAAATGCCTCTTATTAGTAGTTCCTTCCCTTCCTATAGAAGAAATACAGCAAGTTTCTCTGTACCAGCTTTTAACCTTTTCTCTTTCTCTTCAGGACTTATATTTGTTGTTGACAGTAATGATAGAGAACGAGTGAATGAGGCCCGGGAAGAGCTGATGAGAATGCTGGCTGAAGATGAGCTAAGAGATGCTGTTCTTCTGGTCTTTGCAAACAAGCAGGTGAGTCATGGTGAGCTGTCGCCCATGCTGGTGCAAGCTCTCTCACCACAGAGTCACTGCTTCTTATGTAGCTTGTATTTAATACATGGAAATCATTAAATTCTCTAACGGGAATGGGGAGTTGTCTAGAATGCCATATTCCAAAAAGTACCTTTGTAATTGGTTTTGTTTACCATATAACTTAAGCCATCAAGGAGAGAGACAAGAAGTTGAATACATATGGAAAGAAATCTAGAATTTACATTCCTTACATTGGTACTCTTTCCCTGAGATAGGCCAATAGATATTTATGGTTCATTATGAAAGGAAGCTAATGCTGCTGCTGCCTGTGCTGAACTGTACTGTATTGTTCAATAGTGGGCAACATGAGTGAGAAAACCTTGACTGGTTGTAGTTCAGATTGTAATTGTTCTGTGGTAAGCAGTATGATGGAGGGAAGTTCTTGCATTGTTGCTGTACAGGCTGTATTATGATTATGTTGGGGAAGCTTACACTTGTGCTGTTCATGTAGTAGCTCTCCTGTAGTGGGGCAAAATGTGTGTGAAGAGAACTTGCACTGCTGAAGTTCATATTGTGCTGTTTCTGTGATGGGGCAGTGTTTGTGTGTGTATAAGTGAAGGAAACCTGAGCTGTACTGTTTCTTAGGCAGGACAAAGAATGTGTGTGAGAAGGAAGCTTGCACTGCTATTGCCTGAGCTGTATAGATTCTGTGTTGGGGTAGTATGTGAAAGTGGATTTTGGTGGAGGGAAAGAATGGGTGGAAAGACTGCTGGTTTTGCCTTCTCTAGTTTATTATATTACATTACATTAGAGATTTCTATTCCGCCATTACCTTGTGGTTTAAGGCGGATTACAAAAGAGATGAAAAACGTTGGGTTACAATGGAAGAACATTTGTCCTTTCTAGAGAGGTAAAGAGTAGGTGGAAGGACGGTAAGTTTGAAGTTAGGGCTGTTTCAGGAATTTCTTGAGTGCAGTTTTTATTTCTTTTCTGAAGTTAGGGCTGTTTCAGGAATTTCTTGAGGAGTGTAGTTTATTTCTTTTCTGAACGTCTTGTGGTTTGGTGTCGAATGTTTATGGATAATCAGCTAAAGAATTTAATTTTTCCTCTGCTTTTAGTCTGGTTCCTTTTCTCATCACTAAACTTCCTATTTTGCAGTTAAAACCTGTTAGGCTTTATTCATTTGTGTGGCTGTATTGCAGAGCAAAGTGGATTTTGCATTTGCTGTGCCAGAACAGGACTGAAAATGTGCTCATGCATCTGAAAAGCAAGCTCTTAGCTATTAGGGGGGTGACCCAGCAAGCATAATGCCTCCTATGTTCTTTCTGTTTGCTTACTAGGATCTTCCAAATGCGATGAATGCTGCTGAGATAACAGACAAGTTGGGCCTGCATTCTCTACGCCACCGCAGTTGGTACATCCAGGCCACCTGTGCCACTAGTGGAGATGGCCTGTATGAGGGGCTGGACTGGTTGGCTAACCAGCTCAAGAACAAGAAATGAATGTTGGCTGATGCACCTCTGTCTCCCTCATTTGCCAGTGGAGCGGAGGGTGGAAGTGCGCCCAGCCAGTGTCCTGGCAAAGTCTGTCCCATCCATTCCAGCAGCAGATGAGTGCTCTGGTTATTTCTTCCCACCTCAGTTTGTCTCTCCCCTCGTTTTGATTTGGTGTTTTTTCCATCGAGTGCTGTGCTTCACATTGAATTCATTCTGGTTTTCTGGTGTTATACATCACTGCCTGGATGTAGATATAAGAAAAGTAAATGCATGAGATGTATTTGAAAGAACAGAAGTTGGGGGTGATGAGAGGGCACTTCAGAGCTTTGTAAGCACCTACTTCCTCTCCCCTCCCTGGGAATGGATGGGGGCTTCAGTGGTACCTGTTTATCATAGAGAGTTTTCTATCAGGGCATTGTTCAACAATCATTGATACACCTGCTCTTCACTAGGCAGAGAATGTGGTATTGGCTTATGCTGGACAGAGGGATCAGCAGAGGATATGGGCATTAACATGATCTGTTATGTGAAGAATTCTGTAAAGCAGCTGTGCTTCTTTGTGCTTATCATGTAAAAATCCTGGTGGGGGGGATGGGGATGGAGAGGAGTGTAACAGCAATATGGGTCAGGGCAAATATAGTGAGAAAGGGAACAAATATGTTCACTGCTAGTGGTAACCAATTTGATTATAAATCTAATCACTGTGAGGTACAGGAAAGAAATAGAAGATTCTTAGTATGCTGTCAAAGGATGGATTATAAGGTTAGAGATTGAAGGCTGTTTGTCACTTGTGGGGGCTGGGCTCCCTTATACATGTGTACAAACCATCTCCCCAATCTTAACTTACGATTATTGAGGTAAAGATTTGCTGTGCACAGTAAATTAGTAAGACATATCTCCTATGATTCCCTTCAATGTGTTATGCTCCTGGTGAGCATATTCTACTAATGTTCCTTTCCCTGGTTCCTCTCTTCCTGTCTTTCACTTATTCCCCACTCCATCCCCTTGCTACCACCCCCTTCGTTTGCACTCATGCTTCTCTCCAACACCTGCACTTGTGCGCCTCATCTTCTTGGGATCTCTGCTCCTTCCCAGGAGGGGAAACTGTGAACTGGATGCAGCCTGGCTTGCACATTGCATGATGAGTTTACTCACAAGATGCCCATCGAGTGTCTGTGTTAGCAGACTGCACAAATATGGCTGGACCCGCAAGACATTTCATGTGCCTAATGCTTTGCCCTTGAATGGACTGCCTTCATGCTGCTGCACTTTCCTTGGCTGACACCCCTATGGTTTCTGTGTGTGGCAGAGTGCTCCGTGGCTTGCTTTCTGTAGTGTGTTTGAAGTGGTGCCTCTGCAACCATTCCTTCCTGATAGACAGGAACTATCATTTGCTGCTTTTTTTTCCATGAGTGGGTGAATATTTCTTCATATTAACTGTAAATAAGGTTTACTGTTTGTTTGTTCCTTTGTCACTTTTCCTGCCTATACTGCTTGTGATTTAGGTGATAATTGTGGTTCTATGCTGAGGGTTTGGTTTCCTTGTTTGGGGAGGGGGTGTCATCTTTGTGGGTGGGGATAGGAAGGAATGTTGATCATGTGTTTTTAAAATCTGGTTACTTGCTTTGCAAATATTGGAATACACTGTCCTGTAAACACTGACATTAAACCTGTTTTATGTATATCTGGCCATGCCTCGTTCATGCAATCTGTGCCCAGAAACCTCTGCGAATCATGCTAGAGTGTACTTTGTTCTCCAGGAAAATGCTGTGCAAGACAATAGTGAGGCAGAGATCATTGTGAGATTTGATAGGGGCATGAGTTATTGGAAGAAGCAAAGCTCTGTCGAGTTCACACTGGGTTTGGTACCATCCTATGAGGATGGGAAAGGGCAGGGGGGGAATGCCGGGGTCTGCAGCTCAGCACAGTGCAGTGGCATGCATTTAATGAGCCGCAGCAGATCTTGTGTGTTTACTATCCATCAAACTGACTGTGGAACAAGTGCCAGTTTTAATTAGAAACAGATTAACAATATGGAGGCCTCTGTGTCTTTCGAGGAGTGTAAATTAGAGTTGGAAAGATGTTTTAAAAGCCCCCTCCTTTTATTTGAAGGAATATTGGATGGAAAAGTAATCCTGTTAGCTGTAATCCATTGTCCCAGGCTCAGTCTGGGGGTGGAGAAGATGATTTCCTATTTGAAAGCAAGGTTGGGACCATATTGTGTGTTCTGCCAGCCCTCGTTCCACACACTGCTCTGATACAAGAGAACTGTGGAGTCCCTGTCTTGCTTTGTGTGGGGGTGGAGATTTACATGTCCCTAGACAGCAGCAGTACAATACAAACCATCTTTATGACACTTGACCACATTTCCTGAGTTACTGCAGTACATGTCGCATATACACAGTATTTTTCTGTATGTGATCTGCACCACCCATGCTGATTGTGCTAGTTCAAAGGGAAGAATGCCTCTACCACTATGCTGTGACATGAGATCAGATGGAAAAGCACCTTATAACCTCATCCAGGAGCAGAGCTCAAATAGAGGAGAGCTTCCTAACACTTTATTTGGACATTGGATCATATGGAGGATATAACCATAGTCTCCCTCAATAACATAACATTTGTATACCGCATTACCCTTCAGATCTATGCAGTTTAACAAAAGTAAAATATTGTTATAACACAGAATGAAATACATTTTCAATCTTTTTCAAAAATTTCTAAATAAGTTTTTTTAATAGTTTCCTAAAATTTTGATATGATGTAGATGTAAAGAATAATTGATGAAAATCAGTATCCCAAGTAGCTGCTTGAAATGACAGTGGGAAAAAAAACCCTACACAATACTGCTTGTCACAGGGAAGTTTCCAAATCCCACAGAATCACCACTTGCCAAGCCAGGGCTGAAATGTGGCAGCAAATCTTGCAACATATTACAAGCTTCCTTCCTGCCACACTTTGAACGGCAGGCAGAGGAGAAGAGCAACTGTGGTACCTTAGGCTAAATCATCTTCTGCCTGAGGCCCAACTTCTGCTGTGCAGCTGAAACTAGAGGTGTACTCGGGGACATAATCTGGTCCCCCATTCCATCCCTACATCTTTTATTGCTTCCATCCCCTCATCATTGCAATGATTTTTTTCCCATCCCCAACCTGCATTTTGAGTGATCTTGTAAAATCAGGAAAAACATGTTCTTACTAATGCTTTAAGCAAGCAAGTAAGTAAAAAAAAAAACTTAAGCAAACAAGTAAGCAAGTTCAAGTAAGTAAACTGTTTTTTCTTAAATGTCAGAATCCATAATGTTCTTGCTGTTTCACCAAGTTAACGCCAGAGCTGCTTACGGGAACATAATCTGATCCCCAAAGGTTTGGATTCATCCTTGGCATAAATAGATCTTTTGTCATCAATACTCTTGAAGGTCCTGGGGTCAATGGCTACAGCCATAGAGGTAGTCCCTTGGGTGAGAATGCACATGAGACATCTCCTCCAAAACTCCCTTCTCTCTTGCTAGACTCAGATGGACTCGCTTTAGCAACCACTTCCATGGTTACTGGCAACGAAGAGCAGCCTTGAAATGGTGGTCGCAGGCAGCTGCCCTCTCCAGGGGCATGCCTCTTCACATTTTGTCTTGAGTGATACTAATGACCTTTATGGTTGGGGAGGTCATTGCAATGGGCATCCAGTTCAGGGTTGTTGGACACTGGCTCAGCAGAAATGGTCCATAAATCGCCTAGAATTCAGAGCCATTTGACTAGTGCTTCAGGCACTGGAGAAGTCTCTGGAATGTAAGGCAGGCAGTCTTCTAGGCAATGCGATAGTGGTGGTTTATGTCAACAAGCAAGAGGGTGCCATCTCTTTCGATGGGCAGAAGATCATTTGCAGGCTCTCTCGGCTGCGCACATGTTACTTCTTTTCTTTGAAGGTGTGAATAAAGTTGGTGAGGCAAGACTTCCTTGGCTGAACACATGCTGACTCTTAACTTATTAAACCATATTTATCTCTGTTCTGTAACTTTATTCTCAATAATAGGTTCAACTGCCTTGCCCAGAAGTGAAATTTAGCTTACCCATCTGTAATTTCCCAGATCACCCTTGGAACCCTTTATAAATAATGGCGTTGCTTTGACCTCCCTCCAACCTTTGGGTATCATGGACGATTTTAATGACTGGTAAAATATCTATGTCTGTATATGGCCGTTTGGTGGAGGATGGGCTGGGGAGGGCTTCAATGGCTGGGAGGGCATAGATGGACTGGAGTGAGCTTTGACAGAGACTTCAGTAGTTGGAACCTAAGAACAGTACCGGGCAGAGCTTTGGATTCTTGCTCAGAAATAGCTAAGAAGAAGAAGGGAAAAAAAAACCCCCAACAAATTTTTTGATTGAATCAGGTTGGACAGACTGGATGGACCATTTGGGTCTTTATCTGCTGTCATCTACTATGTTACTATGTTTTAGTACCTTGGGGTATATACCATTCAGTCCAGGTGACTTAATCACTCTTTAACTTATCAGTTTTGATTCAGTATGTCTTCCAGGTTCACTGAGATTTTTCAGTTCCTCCGCATTATCACTCTTGAAAACCAATTCTGGTATAGGCATGTCTCTTATATCTTCTTCCATAAAGACCGAAGCAAAGGATTAATTCAGTCTCTTCACTATTGCCTTATCTTCCTTGAATGCCCTTTTTGCTCTTTGGTGGTCCAGTGGTTCCATGGATTCCTTCACAGGCTTCCTACTTTTGATGTACATGGGAAAAGTTGTTACTGTGAGTTTTTACCTCCTTGGCAAGTTTCTCTCCTTTAGTCGTCTTTATCATTTTTCCAGTGCTTGTGTTGCTTCTTGTTTTCTTCATTCAGATCCTTTTTCCTTTCTTTTGTAGAATGTTCTTTTGTCTCTAACAGCCTCTTTCACTTAATCTTTTAAACATCTTGCCTGCTGTTTGTTCTTTCTGCCTTGGTTGATACATGGAATATATCTGGTCTGAACATGCATGATGGTATTTGTAAACAACATCCACGCCTGACTTTAAAGTTCTAACTTTTGTAGCCAATCCTTATAGCTTCTTTATAAACCATTCTCTTCATTTTATTGTAGTTGCCCTTTTGAAAATTTAAATGCAGCTACAGTAGATTTCATTAGTGACTTCACTCCAGATATCAGTTTTTAAATTTAATCATGTTAGGATCATTCTTTCACAGCAGACCCAATACATTACTTCTTGTACTATGCCCTGCATTCCAGTAAGGACTAAATCTGAAATAGCTGCTCCATTAGTAAATTTCTGGACTAGTTGCTTCAATAAACACTCATTTATTACATCTAGGAATTTTACTTTCCTAGCATTCCCTGATGTAACATTTATCCAGTCTATATTAAGTAATTTAAATCATCCATTATTATACTGTTGCCCAATTTGCCAGCTGTCCTAATCTTTATCAACGTTTTCTTCATCTTTTTCTCATTCTGTCCTGGGGGTGGTAGTACAGCCCTACCAGTATACTACTTCCTTCACACATGGAATTTCTATCCAAATGGATTCCACACTGTTATCTGTGGCATGTGGAATGTTTATTTTTGTTTGACAATTCCCACTTTAATATTTGACCAACCCCCCAACTCCAATTTGATCCACTCTATCATTGTGCTATAATTTGTAACATAGTGTTCCATTGATTGTCCTCCTTCTACCAGGTCTCTGAGATGCCTATTATATCTACATCTTCATTAGAGCTATATACTTTTAACTTTCCCTTCTTGTACAATCCCTCTGGAGGCTGAACTCTCGGGTTGTGCATCTATTCCAGCCTTGGTTGCAGAACTTAGAAATAAAACCAACTCCCTCTGTGATGTCACCTGTGCGGACACTCCCCTTGAAGTTCAGTTTGTTTCTGCATCCTGTGCTGAGAACTTCTAGTTTCTTCTGCTCGTGATTTTATTTCTCAATTACTAGTCTTTTATTTTCTTCGGTGCTGCGGGTATTGCCTAAGTGCTGCGGATTCACTCTGAGGGTGTTCCTTCGGCGGGAGATTGCAGACTTTTCCTTAAAGATTGTCTGCTTCTGGAGGGTGCTCTGTAAGCTTGAACTGCAGTAAGCCCTCTAGACAGCCTGCAGATTAGATCAGGTCTCCAAGATCGGGAGCCATCTCTCCCCTGGTTCGTCCATAAAGGGATAGAGCGCAGGCTGCTGCAATTCCATGGAGGTACACCAGGATCGGAACTGGATCGTGTGTCTTCTTTATTTCCCCTGAGGGGTCCTGGTGGTCGTGATCTGTGGTGACAGGGAAGGTGAAGCGATCTGAAAAATCCAGTTTAATCAGCTTCTTAGGTATTGATCTCCCTATGCTTGCGCTGCCATTGAAATGCATTGCAGCACATGTATCAGAGCTGTTTGTGAGTCACAGAGTTTGCTGATTTTAAGGGGTGCTCAAATCGGGGTTTAGGGGGGGGTTCACTGCATGCCCTGGTTCCCCTACCTGTAAAATCCTAAAATCGCCATTTTTGCGTTTTCCTGTGTTTTTTAACGGCCGTTTTTCAGTCAAAATCGGCACCCGCAGCGGCCATCTTGGATTTTCTTCAAAGTTTTTTAAAGTATATTGTTTCAACTTAGAAGCTTCGTTTTTGCTCCAAACTTCACAGATGGCCACCTCAGGATAGGATGGCATGGATTCATGCCTTAGATGCGGTAGATGGCGGCCGGTTTCACGGCCGTGTATCCTGTGCCCCGCTGGCTGCGACAGGGGTTTAGATGTGTGCAGATCCCGCACTCCCCTCCTACTGAGAGGCCCTAATACCCTATAATTCCACCGGAGTTGTGATTGCTGCATCCGGAGTGCCTAAACTGGGTGCGGATGGCGTTTTTGCACAACACAAGCACAGTTCCTGAAAAAAGTCTCCTCAGTCTTCTAATCTTGTGAGATCTGAGACGCACAGAGTGGTTCTGGCCGCCGGTGACTGTTTTTCCCCGGATTTTGTGGATCTGAGCTATCTGGCTGTAGGCAAAAAAAAAAGTAAAAGGGGCTTTGCCTGTTTCTCCGGCTCAGACTCCAGTACAACAATCTTCACCTTCGGATGCCAGCATGTCGATTTGTTCCTTTGCTGGGGTACCAGAAAGCAGATGGCTCGTCCCCGCCCTTGCTTTTGGTTCGGTGTCTGAGCCTTTTCTGTTGCCTGTTTCTTCAGCATAATCAGCAGATGTGACTAATTTGGTGGATCCGGGTGATACCCAGAACAATGGGTTCTGAGACCTTGTAGATTGCCAGGCAGTGTGCCAGCTCTTCTAGACTGGCTGCCTACCCGTCTTTATTTCTGGGTCACTGTGAATACGGAACCTGGTTTCAGAACATGCGGGTCAGGCAGAATGTACAGTTCTGAGCCTCCGCTGTCCGCCTCCTTGCTGGACAATGCGGTTTTGGCTGAAGTGCTGTTAGAGGCTGGGAGTCCCTGGAGGGTTCCCTTATCCTTGGACATGGCAAAGTTGTATTCCCTGTCATCGGACTTCAACTAGTGTCTGGTCTCGCTGATGGTGGATTTAGCTGTGGCTCAGGTTGCCAAGCGAACCTCTTTCTCCTCAGATGGAGGGATTGTCCTGCAGGATTTTCAGGACAGGAGTGCATTTTGTTCTCGCACGTCTTTCTCTTTTCACTACGGCGAGAGGACGAACTGCGGCGGCCACTTCCTTGTGGCCTGAGCATGAATGAAAATTTTTTTGACTGATGCACACTATGGCATCTTGAACTAAGCTGGGAGCTTCTTCAGTGTCCGCTCAGCGAATGATTTAGATTCATCAGTGGTCGGATGCTCCTTCAGCTAATGACTACGCTGAGCATGTTCCCTTTTAAAGATTCGATCCTGGTTGGCCAGGGTTTGGATGACCTTATGGCCAGTGTTCAGGACCATAAGCCTGAGGTGCTCCAGGGCTCTAGACCTCGTCCGACCAAGAGTGTGGGACGGCCGGATTTTCATCCCTTCTGGCGCATTTCTAAGTTCGCCGGACCACCAGCAAGCAGGACAGCGTTTCAGAGCTCCCTCCAGTCCTCGCTTTGGATATGCAGCGTGCCAACAGTTTTCTTACTCCCAACCTTCTGCCCCTCCCTAAAGAGAATTATGACGCCAGGTCTTTGGCGGGCCTCCCCCCCCCCACCCCACCCCACCAGTTCGGGGGCGACTTTCGGCCTTCCTTCTGGAATAGCGAATGAGAAGGCCTTTGACTACAGTTTTTCCGGCCTCTGCCGGAATTCTTCCTGTCCCCTCCTGTGGGAATTCTGGACAGGGCCAGCAAGGTGTGAGCCATGGTGAGCAGCTATAGAGCCTGTCCCAAAGAGAGACTTGGGCTCTGGGAGATACTCGGGCTCCGGGAGATACTCAATTTAGTTAATCATGCCAGTGAAGGACTCCGAAGATTGAAGACCATTTCTGGACCTGAAGACAGTGAATGCCTTCCTGCGAGTTCCGCGTTTCCGGCTGGAAATGGTGCATTCAGTGGTGGCAGCAGTGGTGCCCGGGGAGCTTTTGGCTTCCTTGGACCTCTCAAAACTGAGCCTGCAATCGGCAGGGGGATTCTCAGTTGCTTTCGGGCCGCTCCTTCTCAGACCCTCGGCGGACACCCATAGCTGCATCGGCAGCACATTTTCACCTCGGGGCAGGCTCCTCCACGGAGCCTCTAGCGAAACCGCCCCCCTCCAATCCGGGCGTGTGAGCCAACTCCGCCCCCCGTCGGCGAAACCTTTTTCTTGCCTGTGAGAAAGGCAAGCCCAGAACTGAGCCTGCAATCGGCAGGGGGATTCTCAGTTGCTTTCGGGCCGCTCCTTCTCAGACCCTCGGCGGACACCCATAGCTGCATCGGCAGCACATTTTCACCGCGGGGCAGGCTCCTCCACGGAGCCTCTAGCGAAACCGCCCCCCTCCAATCCGGGCGTGTGAGCCAACTCCGCCCCCCGTCGGCGAAACCTTTTTCTTGCCTGTGAGAAAGGCAAGCCCAGAACTGAGCCTGCAATCGGCAGGGGGATTCTCAGTTGCTTTCGGGCCGCTCCTTCTCAGACCCTCGGCGGACACCCATAGCTGCATCGGCAGCACATTTTCACCTCGGGGCAGGCTCCTCCACGGAGCCTCTAGCGAAACCGCCCCCCTCCAATCCGGGCGTGTGAGCCAACTCCGCCCCCCGTCGGCGAAACCTTTTTCTTGCCTGTGAGAAAGGCAAGCCCAGAACTGAGCCTGCAATCGGCAGGGGGATTCTCAGTTGCTTTCGGGCCGCTCCTTCTCAGACCCTCGGCGGACACCCATAGCTGCATCGGCAGCACATTTTCACCTCGGGGCAGGCTCCTCCACGGAGCCTCTAGCGAAACCGCCCCCCTCCAATCCGGGCGTGTGAGCCAACTCCGCCCCCCGTCGGCGAAACCTTTTTCTTGCCTGTGAGAAACGGCGCGCAGCCGTTCGGCGCGCCGGCTAAGGCGCACGGCAAAGGCGCGTGCACCTTAGCACGCACCTTTGCGAAGCACCTGAGCGAACAGCACAACTCCAGACCAATGATAAGTACTCCTTAAAACTAGAATTTGCATATTCAGACTGCATGCACATTTATATACTGTATGTTTATTGCCTGCCCAGTACATATAGCCAGCAGGTACAGATCGATTCTGCATGTTCAATAGGTATAATATGATGTAACCGCATGTATAACCGCTTGCTTAAGAAACATAATAATATACAACTGCGCGTATAACCAACTACTGCATGAATAACCTGTGACCGCATGTACAACCTGTTATTGCAAGAACTGTCCAACTAATGCACGAAGAATTATTTTATGTTACTGCATAACCTACTTATATAATCAACCACAACTGTCTTTCCTCATAGACAATAGGCCAGAAAATAGGCCCTACTCCTCACAACCAGATCCGCACACCTTAGCTCACAATATGGCAATCTACAATAAACAACAATTACTCTTAGGGATTCTATACCTATTATGCTCTAAATGCTGGGGCAACGAAGACAACCCCCCCCCACCCTATGCACACCTACCCCATCCCCTGGATCAAACCAGTCGAACTACCCAATCCCCCCAACCCCCTCCAACCCCTACTAAACCAACCAAAACAAGATCCTCATCAAATCACAATATTAAACACCACCCGCAAATACCGCAAACCGCACAAGAACAAATCCTGCAACAGAAACATAAAAAAGATAACATATTCTGAAATCCCCACAGAACCTAATTACGAAAACATTAAAGGATACTACCTAAACACCCGATCCGTGAGAAACAAAGCCCACATAATATATGATTGGATACTACAAACAAAACCTGACCTCCTGTTTCTGACTGAAACATGGATGATCTCTGACACCGACACCATCATGAAGGAAATCCTACCTCAGGGATACAAAATTATCCCTCTATCAAGAAACTGGAAAAAAGGAGGAGGACTAGCGATCATCCTAAAAGACCACTTCGATTACATCAAAACCGATTCCAAATCTTCTGATAACCTTGAAATACTAACGTGCAAAATCACTAATGCGCAGTTAGAAGAATCACTAATCACAACCCTATTCTATATCCCACCCAAAAAATGGTCAAGCGCAAAAGAGGAATTCGCCGAATTCCTTACCCTATCTAATCTAAATGGTTCATACAACTTGCTTCTGGGAGACATAAACACTCACCTAGAACAAACGACAAAACCAGAAATAACTGAAATCGCCAACCTCCTAATGTCACTGGACTTTCCAAACCCTGACGCAGAAATAACCCACGAAAAAGGACACAAACTAGACCTAATCACCTTCTCCCACAAAGAAATAGCCCCCAAAATACAATATCACTCAGGGCCCTGGGAAAAATGTATTTGGTCAGACCACTACATTGGCAAGTTCAATCTACATTGGCTAAAACAAAACACTCAACAAAAACACAAAAACGCCAATATGAACACAGTAACCAGCCGTGGCATCATAAACCCAACCGAATTCTGGACCCACTATGAGTTACAACCCCCAATCAATGAAACTCAGGACTTCCCCACAAAATGGGAAACTTACAGCAAAGAACTCTTAAACAAAATTGCACCATATAAAACCTACAAAAAGAAAAATAGACCACCAAATGAATGGTATGATGGGGAACTACTAACCACCAAACAGGAACTAAGAAAATTGGAAAGAATCTGGCAAAAAACAAACAATGAGTCAGACAAGACAAAATGGAAACAAAAAATGAAAATATACAAAAATATGATCAAAGAAAAACGCACTAAGCATTATGCGAAAAAAATTGGTACTTCAAAAATAAACAGCAAAGAACTATTCAAACTAGTAAAAACCATAACCGACACAACACAAATACTGAAAAAGGACACTGAGCCCACTCCATCGGCACAAACCCTAGCCAATTTCTTTCAAAATAAAATCACAGAGCTAAGAGCAACACTACCCACGACCACAACAAATGCTCCTCAATTCCTGGAACCCCACGACCAAGACACCAAGGTAGACATGATATGGGACCACCTTGAATACCCAAACTGGCAGCAATTCCTGAATTTATTTAACAAGTACACCAAATCTAACTGCCTACTTGATGCATGTCCCCCTAAAATCATGACAGTTGCCCCCCTAGAATTTAAAAAGGAACTTTTTGCATGGCTAACATCCACCCTTACAAGCGGAACATTAAACAAAAAAATGGGTCACATACTAATCACCCCAATCCCCAAAGACCAGAAAGCCTCCTCAGCCTTGACAACCAATTTCAGACCCATAGCAAGCATTCCACTCTTCACAAAGATACAGGAAGGACTGGTCAACCTTCAATTAGTCAACTACCTGGACAAATTTAACCTCCTTAGCGAACACCAATCAGGATTCAGGAAAGGATACAACACTGAAACTGTCCTAGCCTCCTTACTGAACCACCTCTATGATCTCTTCAGTAAAGGCAAAAGCGCACTGATCCTACAATTAGATCTCAGCAGTGCGTTCGATTTGGTAGACCATGAAATCATGCTACTGTGCCTTGAAGCAATGGGAATATCAGGAAAGGCAAAGAAATGGTTCCAAGAATTCCTAACAAACAGATCCTACAGAGTAATTGGCAATGGAAACTACTCCAAACCATGGAAAAACCCATCAGGCGTGCCTCAAGGTTCCCCCCTATCACCCACACTTTTCAATATCTATATCGCCTCCTTAGGCCACCTACTACAAAAATTAAATCTAATACACTACATTTACGCCGACGACATATCCATCCTTATACCCTTAAACGACATCACAAAAGAAATTGTAGATAACCTCTCATACACAATGACCGAAATCAATAAATGGACCAACAACTTCAAACTAAAACTTAACGCAGAGAAAACAAAAGTCTTTCTGGCTAGTCCTAATGACAAAATTTCAAATACATCGATAAAAATAAACAACCACGAATACCCAATTTCCAAAAACATAAAAATACTAGGTATCACGCTAGACACTCACCTAACTATGACTGACCACACAAACGCACTAGTCAAAAAATGCTTTTACACGTTATGGAAACTAAGAACCATAAAAAAATACTTTGACCCTACATCATTCAGGTTACTGGTACAAGCACTGACCCTATCCCTTCTCGATTATTGCAACATCATATATCTGGGCATCCCACAAAAAACAATCAAAAAACTAAGACTCATACAAAACACCGCCGTCCGCCTAATTTTCGGACTAAGAAAAAACGACCACATCAGCCCCTACTATAAAAAACTGCATTGGCTTCCAATAGAAGCGCGAATTATATTCAAATTTGCCTGCACCTGTTTTAAACAAGCCTGGGGAACAGCACCTTCATATCTACAAACACACTTCACCCTACACAACCCCACAAGAACGACCAGGAACAAAAACATCTTTGCTTACCCAAAGATTACAGGCTGCAGATACAAAGCCTTCCTAGATAGAACCTTTAAGTTCCAAGCGAACAGACAGCAAATCTGGCTGAAAAACCACATAATCGAACCCAATGTAACTTATAATGCATTCCGCAAAACAATCAAAACTGCCCTATTCGCAAAATACATTGACTAAAACGGTCCCCAACGTCACCAGGTCTCCTCTCCCCACAAAACGCATTTTCTCTCTCTCTACAAACCCCTCATACCTTGATCTCCTCGAACCCAGAACTCCAACTCATGGTTGTTCTAAATCCCTCAGACACTCATTACTCTTAGATCTCCAATCAATTAATACGTAACTTTCGCATCTAAACTATTGTATTGCATTTAGACTCTCTGTACGATATTGTATTTAGACTTAATGTATAGTATTGTATTTAGACTTAATGTATAGTATTGTTATTCATTCTCACGGTATTGTATAGTATCGTATTGTATGTGGATCTATTGTTTTGTTTTGTATTGTTTTAAAACCTTTAATATTCGCTGAATGTCCAGCCTTCTTACTATGTAAACCGCCTAGAAGTCGTCTGACTATGGCGGTATAGAAAAATAAAGTTATTATTATTATTATTATTATAAAAACTTACTTCCACATCTCAATTTTTTATTTTATTTTTTTCTGGATCATCGGAGTTTCCTGAGGTTTCATGTTCTCGGGAGGCACTTCCAGTTCGCGGTGCTGCCCTTCGGGTTGGTGTCGGCACCCAGATCATTCACCAAAATCATGATGGTGGTGGCTGCCTATCTGCGCTCACTGGATGTGCTGGTCCATTAGTATTTCAATGACTGGCTGCTCAGAGCTCCCTCTTTGGAGGAAGGCCACTTGGCGGTTCGCCAAGTGGTGACTGCTGGACATGCCTGACTGGGTGATCCATCTCAAGATGAGTTGCCTCAAGCCAACGCAGGACTTGGAGTATGTGGGAGTCCAGTTCCATACAGACAGGAACCAAGTATTTCTGACGGAATCCAGGAAGCTCAAGCTTCGGAGTGCAGTTTGGGACAGGTTAGCGGCTCCTGCCTCGATGGCCTGGCAGTGTCTGCAGGTATTGGGTCTGATGGTGGCGATCCGTGGCAAGAGCTTGTATCCGTCCTCTTCAGTTGTCCCTTTTGTCTTGGGGAATCCTCAGTGGGATGCACTGGGGGTGTAGTTGCCATGGTTGGCGACAGCACTCAGCTGTGTGATGCAGTGGTTGTATCTGGTTATTCTGTACAGAGCGCTCCCTCTGCACATCTTGAACTGGGTGTCCCTGGCAACAGAGGCGAGTCTTTCCGGCCGGGCAGTTTGCCAGTCGGTGCCGGCTCAGTGTCGGTGGAATGCGTTGGAGAGCGGATGGTTGATCAATCGACTGGAGATGTGTATGATCTGTCTGGCTCTGCTGCGATTTCAGGGATTCTCTGCGTGTTCTCGGACATTGCGACAGCGGTTGCCTATGTCAACTGTCAGAGAGGCATGAGGAGTCCCCTGCTGAGCCTGGAGGCTCGGATGCTCATTGCCTAGGCAGAGAAGCGTTTGATGGCCTTATCCTCGGCTCATGTGATTGGAGTGGCCGATGTGCTGGTAGACTTCCTCAATTGTCAGATTCTGAACCCGGGAGAATGGTCCCTGTCCAGACTAGCGTTCGAAGCATAATTTGTCAGTGGGGTCGCCCTGCCTTCGATCTGATAGCGTCCTCAGGGAACTGGAAGGTGGAAAGGTTCTTCAACTGCCGACAAGAGATCGACAGAGCAGGGCTCAGCGCTCTGGCTCAACGGTGGACAGAAGGGGAACTTCTGTATGGCTTTTCCCCTTACCTAAGCTAGGGTGGGTTCTGCGCCAGGTGGCATCTCACGCAGGTCTGGTGTTCCTAGTGGCCCAGACTGGCCCAGCCATCCTTGGTACGCAGATCTGGTGCAGTTGAACTCCATGAGGGGTCTGCGTCTTCCTTGCCATCAGAGATTGCTCGCACAGGGCCTGATAGCCCTTAAAGTTCCAGACTGCTTTGGTCTTGCGGCCTGGTGCCGTACGCACAGCCTTGAGGACTAGGGACTTCTCTTCTGCTGTCATCGCCATGCTTCTTCACGGCGACAGGAATTTGATGGGGTCGGCCTCTGCGAAGGCCTAGAGGTGCTTTCCGGCTTGGTGTGCAGGAGTTCGTGTGGATCCTTTGGCCCCGTCGGTGGCGCATGTTCTGGCCTTCCTGTGGCCTGATCTCAGGAGGGTCTGGCGGTTTCTTCATCCGTGTCCCCTTTGCGGGACTGTCATGTTCGGGTCCCTCTTCTCTCGGGGGTTCTCTGGCTTCTCCCCCAGATGTTGTACGCTGCTTGGGGGGGCGGGGAGGCTGCGGCCTCCCTTGAGGCTGCCATGTCCTCTGTGAGATCTGAATCTGGTTCTCCACTCACTGGCTCGTCTGATCTATGAACCCCTGGATGGGATTTCTCTTGAGAGATGTTATCTTCGAGATCGCTTTCCTCGTTGCGGTCACTTCTGCACAGGGTCAGTCGGAGCTTCAGGCTCTATTGTGCAGGGATCCTTTTCTCTGCATCACGGTGTCTGCGGTTGTTTTGAGGACTGTGTCTTCTTTTCTTCTGCACATGGTTTCCGCAGTCCACGTCAACCAGGTAGTTCGACTACCCACTTTTGTTCTGTTGGGTTCCAAGTCTAAGAACCGTGTTTTGCAGTCTCTGGATATGCGGCGTCTCCTTTTGAGATACCTAAAGGCTACTAACGACTTCCGTTTGTTGGACCATCTGTTTGTCCTGGAAGTCCCCGCGCACCAGGGTCGGCCTGCTTCCGAGGCTACCATCTCGCGTTGGATACGTGCGGCCATTTTCGTGGCCTTTGTGATGGTGGGGAAGAAGCCTCCCCTTTGCAGTGAAGAACTTTCTCGTGGGCTGAATCTTATGCGGTCTCGCCTGAGGAAATTTGTCGGGCAGCCGTGTGGGCTTCCCTTTATACTTTTCCAGGTTTTATTGGCTTGATGTGGCAGCTAAGGGTGCTACGGCCTTTGGCTCTTCTTTTCTGTCGGTGGGCTCATTGGGCCCTCCCTGAGATTTGGGACTGCTTTGATACATCCCGAAAGTTCAGCCTCCAGCGGGATTGTACAAGAATGAAAGATTAGGTTTCTTACCTCTGCTAATCTTCTTTCTTGTAGATCTTCTCTGGAAGCTGAACTCCCACCCATCTGTTTTGTCCAATTTGCAGGTCACCTGGCAGTAACTGGTAAGTTGGCTTTATCTCTTTGACCAACCTCACTAAAATTTCCATGATTGTCCTTTTATGTAAGCTTATGGGGTTTTAAGGGTCCCGGAGTGGTGCCCCTTCTGCTCTTTAAGCTGTGTCTTCTTTAGTGACCTGTTCCTCAGTTTTGCAGGTGTGAAATGTTACAATTTCTTATTATGCTAACTTGGCTTTTTTTGGTGTTTGTTGATTATGTATTTGGTTATGAGCAGCATTGATTTGTAGTGGGGAGTCCCCGCACACACCTCTTTTTTTGCTTGTGTTTCTTGTTTGTATTAGATACTCATGGCTTTGCTACCTACTGAAGTTCAAGGGGAGTGTCCTCACAGGTGACATCGCAGAGGGGGTTGGTTTTATTTCTAAGTTCTGCAGCCAAGGCTGGAATAGATGCACAACCCGAAAGTTCAGCCTCCAGAGGAGTGTGTGGCGCAGTGGTTGGATCTACAGCCTCAGCACCCTGGGGTTGTGGGTTCAAACCCCGCGCTGCTCCTTGTGACCCTGGGCAAGTCACTTAATCCTCCATAGCCCCAGGTACGTTAGATAGATTGTGAGCCCACCGGGACAGAGAGGGAAAAATGCTTGAGTACCTGATTGTAAAAACCGCTTAGATAACCTTGATAGGCAGTATATAAAAATCCTAATAAACTTGAAACTTGATCTACAAGAAAGAAGATTAGCAGAGGTAAGAAACTTAATCTTTCAATCTTAGTTTATGGGCTGCTAGTATTTGTATACAGACATTTCAAATAGTGTGTCTTCCTTACGCGATAGTGTGTCTTGTGCCTACAAGCTGCTTAGAAGTTGATGGGGATAATTTGCATTCTTTACTCTTCTTTCCCCTTAAATACTCCTGATTTTCTTCCACCATTATTGAAACCTCTTAATAGGGATTTCAGAAATGCCCTGTTTTAATATAAAGAGCTGCACAGGTATGTGGCTGTCAGGAAATCCATGAGGATCCTGTGGGAATCCTTTCTAGACTCGCGGAGATGGAAGAAGTTCTTCCAAGGTTCCTGCAGGAACCTCCATACCTGCCTGTCTCCTCTTCCTGAGCTCTCCCCTCCAGCCTTCAGCAGGCTGTCAGCAGCAGTGGTTCCTATACGCTGCCGGCAGCTGACCATGAAGGCTTTCCTCTGACAGGTTTTGTATCGGAGGGAAGCCTTCCACATCAGCCCCAGCAGCATATAGGAGGAACCACAGCCAATGGGAAATAGTTGCTTCAATGGGCTGTGGGAAGGAGGGAGGAAAATAGATGCTTCAGTGGGCTTGGAGGGAGAGAAGCCTGATGCAGTACCTCGGATGGTGGAAGGGAGGGAAACGGGTGCTGCAACAGGCTTGGGGTGGTGGGGGGATGGAATGGGGAAATGGAGATGCTTCAGCAGACTTCAGAGTGGGAGGGAGGGAAACAGATGCTGTACAGACTGGAGGGGTGTTGGAAAGGGAATGAAAGATATGCTGCTAGTGGGGAGGGAAGAGAAAATTATTGGACATGGGTGCATGGAACAGGAGGGAAGGAGAGATGGTGCACATGAGGAAAGGAAGAAAGAAGGAAATTTGTTGGGCATGGTGGTGGAGAGGAGGGAGGGAGAAATATTGGATGTTGTAGTGAGACAGAAAGGGATGCAAGAGGGAGGAATGTTGGACATGGTGGAGGGAGTGGAATGAGAGATGCATGGTGCTGGAGAAGGGTGATAGAAGGAGAAATTTTGGGCATGGGGCTGGTGGGCAGGGGCGAAAGATGCTGCATAGAATGAGAGAGGGAGAACTGTAGGATATGGCAGTAGAGGGGGTGGGAGAGATGCACCCTGGATCCTTCTCTCTGTTTTGCCACTCCCTTTTCATCAAGGGAAGGGAATGAGAGAGAGATATGTTGCACATGGGGATGAAAGAGAGAGAGGAAGAAATGCTGTGCAGGGGTGAGGAGGGGGAAAAGAGGGAGCTGGATCCAGTTGAGAAGGGAGTGAGGATGCTGTAAAATGATTGGAAGAGAGGGAAAAGGGAAAGAGAAATGCTGAACCATGGAAGGAGGAACTAATGGACAGCAACTAGATGAAGAAGAAATTGCAGAAGACAGGAAGAAAACAGAAAAAAGAAACTGGAACCAACTTGATGGAAATAAATCTCCAGACACCAAAGGTTAAAAAAGGAAATTTATTAACTGAAGTAATATGATAGTTTTGGGAAATGTGTGTAGCAGATATCTTTGTATTATGTTCAACAGAAAAGGAAATGCATTTCTGTTTTTATTTCTCCAGTGTTGAAGTATTTGCTGACCCTTGCTGTAGCTGATGAAGATCCCTAAGCACCTCCTTCAAAAATGGCCAGAACTCACTTTTACTAAGCATAGCAGTTGCTGGCAGCATCCTTGGGCCACTGAAATGTCAGAATCTGTGGCTTAGGAACGTTGCTGCTGCCTGTCAAGCTTGGTAAAAGGGATTTTTTGGCCACCTTCAGAAGAAGTTTTCAGCTGAGGGTTCTCATCTGGAGTATTTATATTTTATATTTACATTACAGCCTCTGGCAGAGACCCATTTACACTATGCATTCTTCCAAATTAATAAAGTTTTTGGGTAATAAAGTAAATGGGTCTCTACCAGATCTTCTAATTAAGTAGCATAATTAAATTAAATGACTATACTGTAAGAGGATGGAATAAAATTATAGAGTATTTCCAACAATGCAAAACTTAAATGACTTTCACACATTAAATATGTCATAAGAACATAAGAATTACTGCTGCTGGGTCAGACCAGTGGTCCATCATGCCCAGCAGTCTGCACCCGCGGTGGCCCCTAGGTCAAAGACTAGCCCTACCTGCATACATTCCAGTTCAGCAGGAACTCATCTGACTTTGTTTTGAATCCTTGGAGGGTGTTTTCCCCTACGACAGCCTCTGGAAGAACATTCCAGTTTTCCACCACTCTGGGTGAAAAAGAACTTCGAATCTATCCCCTTTTAACTTTAGAGAGTGTCCTCTCGTTCTCCCTACCTTGAATAGTCTTTATCTACTAAGACTATTCCCTTCATTATCTTGAACATTTCAATCATGTCCCCTCTCAGTCTCCTCTTTTCAAGGGAGAAGAGTCCCAGTTTCTCTAATCTCTCGCTGTTCTACAACACCTCCAGCCTCTTAACCATTTTAGCCGCTCTTCTCTGGAGTAGTACCATGTCCTTCTTCAAGTACGGTGAAGGGTGTGGCATAAGAATAGCCTTACTGGGTCAGACCAGTAATTCATCTAGTCCAGACTCCCATCTTCAAGGTGGTCAATCCAGGTCACAAGTACCTGGCAAAAAAACACAAATAGTAGCAACATTCCATGCTGCTGTCAAGCAGTTGCTTCCCCCGTGTCTATCTCAATAGCAGACTATGGACTTCTCCAGGAACTGGTCCAAGTTTCAAGTTTATTAAAAGTTTGTTGTACATGCAATATCAAATACTTCAATGCGTATGACAATTTAAAATTAGGAGACAAAAATAAAACAATGTATACAAATATACAATGTATGTCCAAAACTTTTTTTTTTTTAATCAGCTATGATAACTGCTCTTAAGACATCCTGTGGAAATGCGTTCCAGAGCTTAACTATTCTCTGAGTGAAAAAATATTTCCTCCTATTGGTTTTGAAAGTATTTCCCTGTAACTTTGAGTGTCCCCTTCTCTTTGTAATTTTTGATGGAATAAAAAATCGATCCACTTGTTCCTGTTCTAGATCACTCAGGATTTTGTAGACTTCAAACATATTTCCCCTTGGCTGTCTCTTTTCCAAGCTGAGGAGCCCTAATCTCTAATCTTTCCTCATACGAGAAGAGTTCCAACCCCTTTGTCATCTTGGTCGTTCTTCTTTGAACCTTTTCTAGTTCCATTAAATCTTTTTTGAAATAAGGTGACCAAAATTGAACACAATATTGAAGGTGAGGTCTTTCTACAATTTTTCAAACTCCATATGTTTAACAGCTTTGAATAGTTTTGTATCATCTGCAAATTTAATTGCCTCACTTGTCATTCCAATTTTCATATCATTTATAAATATGTTAAATAGCGCCAGTCCTCTCTTGTTTGTATTGTTGGCCACCACAGCACATTGGGCAGTAGGTTTCAGCATATTGCCTACAATTACACCCAGATCTTTTTCTTGGGTGCTGACCCCCAAGGTGGGCCCTAGGATCTGGTTACTGTGATTTGGGTTATTCTTCCCATTGTGCATCACTTTGCATTTGTCCACATTAAATTTCATCTGCCATTTGGTCACCCAGGCAGAGGTATGAAAAGATTTCTGCCTCGGACAAGCTTGACAAAGGAAAATCAGCTTATTTCTTTGGACTGCCATCCAGTCTCCCCAAGGGACCAGACCCTTAGACTTCTACTGGAGCCCGCACAATATTGTGGAGGGAGGAATGCAGTCGACCCTGATCTTGGTACAAAATTGTCATGGAAGCCACACAGCTTACGCTCAAGCCCACTGCGAATGCAACCTGGGGTAAGCCTGCCCCCAAGAGAACAGTCCCTGAGCCTCCAGCCTTAATGCAGGCTAGTCACAGAGGAATCGTGCAAAGCATGTGCCTGGGGGCTACAGACCTCTCGCAGCCAGAGATGTCTTGGGGGAACCAAAAGCCTTGCTTACAGGAGAAAAACTGAAAAATAAAATAAATGTGAGTAGAAAAGAGAAGTTCCTACAACTTCACTGTAGAGAGTAAGACTGAGGACATCTAGCACAGGCCAGAGTGAAAGGAGGAGCTGAAGAATATGTAAATTAGGCTTTCTATAGACTTTGCAGTAAAGGAGAGTAAATACCCATTGGTCAAGACTGATATTCCAAGATATAACCACAGCCAGAAGGTTCTCCTTTTGAAGGATTTGGAACACTCTTACATCCGTTACATGCAGTCACATTTTAAATATGAAATTAGGCTAAATAGCTGTTGTCAAACCTAATTTGCATATTTTTGACAGCCATTCCCACATTTTGTCACACCAGCCAGTCAGAGGTGAGGATCATCAGCCCATTCCCTGCTCCCTGTTCCCTTTGATGTAACTGAATGACATTGTGGCCCTGACCAAGCCCTTCACCTTTTGCATAACCAAGCTCCTAATCCCCACACTCCTAACCCTGCCCCTTTTGGTGACATTACAGGGATTGATATAACTCCACTCAGGCCATGCCCCCTTTTCAAGATGGCAGCATACACTGGAGGTCCCTACGTCTCTTCCTGCTTCAGTTCTTGCTGCCATCTTGGAATGGTTAACATGACAGGATATGATGTTGATTTTCTGACATCACCCCCTGTAGTCTTGGAGGAGTATATACGGTTTGTTTTCCCTGCCCTTAAATCACTTTTTTCTATTCACTCCTAGCTTGTTTTTTCAGTCCTCTGTTTTTAACTAATTGTGGTTCAGGCAATGTTCAGCTCCGGTAAATGAGTGCTGACATAAAACTGTTTCAAAAAGTTATACCCTGGCACATGGATAGAGTGTTGGTAGCAACATTTGTGTGTTGTAAAATGAAAACGTCTATCTGCATTTTGATTTGATTCCTTCCCTTCCAATTTGACACCATCTTCAATACCATTTTTTGTAATTGTTTCTGAAAATGCTGGTGAGAATGTGTGGTGTTATTAGTTATTGAGACAGAGGGTTTAAAATATGCTGAAATAGCTTAATTGGGAAAGCGTTAGACTGGTCAGAAAAACAGGAGTTTAAAACCAGGGAAAGAAAAAGGATGGAGTATAAAATTTATTTTCTCAGAGTTCAAGCCTAAGCTGCCTGTTTTGTTGTTTTTTTTCCACAAGGAGAGAAGAAGCTGCAGTGTGTGGGGGAGAAGATAAGAGAGGGTGGTGTGGGTTATGTGGTTCAACAAAAAAAGCTTTTTAAAACAGATGTGTTCTGAATGAACACTGTAACTGTAATTGACTTCTGACTTTTTGCTGCTAACTCGGCACTGGTCAGAAAAATTAGTTTTAAACCAGCAAGCTATGGATACTATCTATATGAGTGAAATCAGCATCATCCTGAGGAATCTTTGAAAAAAAAAAAGTTTTCTGTGTGATCAAGTTTTTGTTTAAAACAGAGAGAGAGATCATTCTGCTGCTTGTAACAAACTCTTATCATGTTTGCTGCTAACACAGGACTGGTCAGAAACTGGTGCTTAAGAACTGTATCTCATGCTCTTCTTTTTTTTTCTGAGAGGAAGGTGTTGCCGCTAGCCTTTTTTTTTTAGGTGTTATTTAAAAAAAAAAAAAAAAAACAGGCCTGAAGAAAGCTGGGAGGTGGTGAAGGGTTTAAAAAAAAAAAACAACCCCAAAAAAGAAGTGATTTAAAAACAGGGAAAACAAACTGTGCATGCTCCTTCAAGACCACAGGGGGTGTTCTCGGGAGATAGATATCATTTCCTGTCATGTGACCCATCCAAGATGGCAGTGAGTACTGTGAAACAGGAAATGACAGAAAATAGAAGTTGCTTACCTGTAAAGGTAGTAAGTTCTCCTTGGATAGATGATCTTACAGCTACACAGTAGGTGACGGGACCATGTGATGGAGCCGACCCTGGCTAATCCTGAGCTACAAAAGCTCTAGAAAGCTTTCACACGCATGCGCCAACCTTCCCACCTGATATACTGACTGTAAATACAGTACCACACACTAACACCTCAGTTTGATTGACAGCTGGCAGCAACAGGGGAGGCTGGGCGGGTTTGTGAAAGATCATGTCTAAGGAGAACTACTGTTACAGATAAGCAACTTCTATTTTTCTATGGACTTTACCTTGGCTTTCTGCTCCTGACACCATTCCTGAGTCATATCCATAGGGCTGAAATTAATTTATATTTGTTTCCCTTACCATATATTGTTTCATTCCTCTCCTTTCCCTACCATTTGTTATTATTGTATTCTATCCAATCTTACTCTTTCCTCTTGTATTCCTTTCTGTCTTGTCATTTAAATTTGTTTTTCGTTCCATTCCCCATGTTATATTTTAAATTACATTTTTACTGTAAACCGCTTAGATTAACTTTGGTTTTATTATTAGCGATATATCAAATAAACTGAAATTTGAATCGTTTCAAGTTTATTAAAAATTTGATTAATTGCTTATCGAAACTTCTAGGCGATGTACAATAAAAAGAAGGGCAGCACAACAAAGAAAAATGGGGAAGACCCAATGATCCACAGTGAAAACAATCCACCGATGAAAACAAAAACAAACACTGTGGATACAGATGTTTTGGAGATAATGTTCATTCCACAAACACACAGGCAACACCTTCAAAAAGAAAAAGAGCAAAATGAATGGGTCTCTCTCTGTCTTTGCACAGATACACAGCACCTTTAATATGGAATTCTCTACTGCCTCACTTGAGGGAGGAAAAAAAATCTAGACAAGTTCAAAGGATCCCTAAAAAGTTTTCTATTCAAAGATGCTTTTCAGTTGTAAACCATAGTTAACCATTCTTGTCTCCAAGGTTTAGTTTGCCCAAGCTTCTCGCCTTGGTCTTAAATAACCTCCACCCTCCTGTTATTTTAACCGTTTATGTGTACTTTTCTTTACTTATTGTAGTTAACCCTTCTCCCACTATGCTTTTAGTACATCTGTTATTGTTCTCATCTGCAAAAAAATGCTACTTCAGCTTGTCTGCAGTGTTCTTTACTCACATGTTTAAAGACAATAGACTGTTTTCAATCCAATTCTTATATGTGAGTTTGCAAACCATTGGACCCCTGAGGAAGGCGTGTTCACCGAAACACGGACCGTGTAAGATCGGTTGGATTTTTATCACTGTATTTTTTATCATTGTACTTTTTTAATTGAATTTTCATGGTTTTATATGTCAGTGTTTAATAAATTATTTCCAGAACATCTATATCCACAGTGTTTGTTTTTGTTTTCATCAATGAAAAGAAGGGGAATACATATAGTTTTTAGTAAGCAAACATGGAACAGACGCAGATAAGAACAATAACAGATGTACTAAAAGCATAGTGGGAGAAGGGTTAACTACAATAAGAAAGAAAAGTACACATAAACGGTTAAAACAACAGGAGGGTGGAGGTTATTTAAGACCAAGGCGAGAAGCTTGGGCAAACTAAACCTTTAATGGTTAACTATGGTTTACAACTGAAAAGCATCTTTGAATAGAAAACTTTTTAGGGATCCTTTGAACTTGTCTAGATTTTTTTTCCTCCCTCAAGTGAGGCAGTAGAGAATTCCATATTAAAGGTGCTGTGTATCTGTGCAAAGACAGAGAGAGACCCATTCATTTTGCTCTTTTTCTTTTTGAAGGTGTTGCCTGTGTGTTTGTGGAATGAACATTTTATGTGTGGTAAAAAAACACAATCTGGGAGACATGAACAGATAAAAAAAAGTGATTTAAGGACAGTGGAAAAACAAATTCTGCATTCTCCAGGATAGCAGGGAGGCAATACTTTGTCATGTGACCCATCCATGACGGCAGTGAGTAGTAAGAAACAGAAAATAATGTTCAGTGTGCACCACATACGAGTTGCCATCCTGGGATCGACCGAAGGTCCAACAGACCCAGTATATTGTTTCCAACAGTGGTCAACTAGGTCACAATACCTGGCAAGAACCCAAGGAGTAAAACAGATTTAATGCCTCTTATACTAGGAATAAGCAGTGGTTTCCCAAAGTCCATTTAATAATGGGCTTGTGAACTTCTGCTTTAGGAAATTATCCAAACCCTGCTAAGCTAACTGCTTTCATCACATTCTCCAGCAATGAATTCCAGAGGTTAATTACACATTGCGTGAAGAAATATTTTCTCTAGTCTTGAAAAGGGTGTGGTCTGGGCAGAGTCATGAAGTCACTTCAAATTTATTAAGGCTTGATCTACCGCTTTTCAATTCCAAAGCAGTTTACATTACATAACTTTAAAAATTAAAAACAACAAAATTTTAGACATAATAAACATTAATACATAGGTAGACCAATCTCATGAACTACTACAAAACACAAGAGGGAAGAAGGAGGGGTTACATTGCTAAAATAAAAGGATGGTAGGAAAGGAGAAGACAAAAGGGTATCACTTCCTGTGATGTCACTGAAAGAGGTGGGATTTAGGGCAGGTTATGCAAAAAAATGAGGTTAGAGGTGGGGTTATTCAAATAGGTAGGGCTGGGGCAGGCCACTATGTTATTTCTGGTGATGTCATTGAAGGCCTGGGGAGTAGAAGGGGCTTAAGCAGTTCCTTGCTTCTGATTGATGAGACTGGAAATAGGTATGGCCACCTGGTACAAATATGCAAATTAGGTTTGACAAAAGCTATGTAACCTTACTACCAACTTATGGAGCTGTAGGCAACATAGTTTGTTTTTTGAATGTAAATTGCTTAAGCCTCTTGTATGGGAGGGATGGTGGATTGTTTGGGTTTAGTTTGTGATTGCTAAATAAAAGCCTTGTATATTATTCATTCGTATTAGTGCTGCCCAATTCAGGAAAAAAAATTTCGATTAGATTTTCCTGCCCAATTGAGTGTTTTTTTTCAAACATCCTGGTGGGTTTATTTTGTAGCCTCTTCACCCTCTTTGCCTTTTCCTAACCACACTGGTGCTGTGGTGTAATCAAAATAAACAAACAAAAAAGACTTTTCCTCTCTCTGTTAAATCCTAGCTCACGTTTGCGGTCTAACACCAGCTCTGGCAGGATACATGTTTCAAATCTGAGATATTGTAATCACAAAATGGAAAATAAAATTAGTTTTTCTACCTTTTGTTGTCTGGTCATTATTCAAATCTTGTTGGTCCCAGGCTCTCTGGTTGTCTTCTGATAACTTGCTTTCCAGGGTCTCCTTCTTCTTTCTCCGTGCTAACCATCCATCTGCCATCTCTGTCCTCCCCTTCCATTTCCTTTCCCTCCCCCAAAGGTCTGGCATCTTTCTTTTTTTTGTCTCCATCCACAGATCCATCTTTTCTTAACTACCCTTTCATCCAGCATCTCTTCCACCACCCCAGGGTCCACCATCTCTCCCTTTCTTTTCCCAACTACCCTCCTATCCAGTATCTCTATCCCCTCCCCCCCTCTACACCATCCCTTGTGTCCAATTCTCTCCCTTTATAGAAACATAGAAGATGACGGCAGAAAAGGGCCACAGCCCATCAAGTCTGCCCACTCCAACAACCCTACCCCCTTGAATTTACCCCCCTAGAGATCCCACATGTGTATCCCATTTCCTTTTAAAATCCTTCACACTGCTGGCCTGAATCACCTGAAGTGGAAGTTCATTCCAACGATCGACCACCCTTTCGGTGAAGAAGAACTTCCTGGTGTCGCCATGAAATTTCCCACCCCTGATTTTCAGCGGATGTCCTCTTGTGGCAGAGGGACTTTTAAAAAAGAAGATATCATCCTCCACCTCAATACGGCCGGTGATATATTTAAACGTCTCTATCATGTCTCCTCTCTCTCTACGTTCTTCGAGTGAATATAGCTGCAATTTATTCAGCCTTTCTTCATGCGGGAGGTCTTTGAGTCCCGAGACCATTCTGGTGGCCATTCTTTGAACCGACTCAACTCTCAGCACATCTTTTTGGTAATGTGGCCTCCAGAATTGTACACAATATTCCAGATGAGGCCTCACCATGGATCTGTACAATGGCATTATAACTTCGGGCTTCCGGCTGATAAAACTTCTTCGGATGCAACCCATCATTTGTCTTGCCTTTGATGAAGCCTTCTCCACTTGATTGGCAGTCTTCATGTCTTCGCTAATGATCACCCCCAAATCACGTTCCGCCTTGGTCCTAACTAAGGTTTCACCATTTAGTGTGTAAGTTTTGCATGGATTCCTGCTGCCGAGGTGCATGACCTTACATTTTCTAGCATTGAAGTTTAGCTGCCAAGTCGAGGACCAGTGTTCCAATGGAAGTAGGTCCTGCATCATACTGTCTGGTAAAGTGTTCTCACTTACTATGTTGCATAGTTTGGCGTCATCGGCGAATAATGTGATTTTACCCTGATGCCCCTGAGTCAGATCTCCCACAAATATGTTGAAGAGGATCGGGCCCAAGACCGAGCCCTGAGGCACTCCACTGATCACCTCCGACGTTTTTGAAGGGGCACCATTTACCACCACTCTCTGAAGTCTACTGTTTAGCCAATCACCGACCCATGTAGTTAACGTCTCTCCCAGTCCCATTGATTTCATCTTGTTCAATAGTCTGCGGTGCGGAACGCTATCAAAAGCTTTACTAAAGTCCAAGTAAACGACGTCTAGGGACTCACCCACATCCAGTTTCCTTGTTATCCAGTCAAAGAAACTAATTAGATTGGATTGGCAGGACCTGCCCTTGGTAAATCCATGTTGGCGGGGATCCCGTAGATTCTTCTCGTCTAGGATCGTATCTAATTTCCTTCCCTCCCTAAATCCCATTGTCCATCATCCCTCTTCCTCTCCTCTATTTTCAGACACATTATTTCTTCCCCCCCCCCAAAGTCCTGCATATGCACATATCTTTTCCCTCTCTCCCTCCCTTTGTGTACTTCTACACCAGGGCCCCCCCTCCCCTGGTCTGTCCCCCCTGAAGGCCTGCACCTCCCCCTATAGGCCTGTCCCTCCCTTGAAGGCCTGCCTGCCTGTCACTCCTGAAGGCCTGACCCACCCTGAAGGCCTGCCCCCCCTTGAAGATCTGTCCCCCCTTGAAGACCTGCATGTACCCCCCTGAAGATCTACAACCAACCCCTGAAGGCCTACACTCCACCCCTGAAGGCCTGCCTGTTTCCTCTGAAGGCTTCCCCCCTGGAAGGCCGCACCCCCCCCTCCCCGAAGGACTGCACACACACACACAC
Source organism: Geotrypetes seraphini (assembly GCF_902459505.1). NCBI lineage: Eukaryota > Metazoa > Chordata > Amphibia > Gymnophiona > Dermophiidae > Geotrypetes > Geotrypetes seraphini. Next base: position 220,741,923 of record NC_047086.1, read on the forward strand.
ACACACCCTTGGAAGGCTTGCGTGTTCCCCCTGACCTCCGGAATCAATTCTAATTTCAGCAGCCTGCAATAAGATCGCAGGCGCTATCGATCTTTGCAAGCTGCCATATGGCTTTGGAGCTCTCTTCTCTCTACCGCGGTCCTGCCCCTTCTCTGATGTCAGAGGAGGGACGGGACCACAGCAGAGAGAAGACACTCCAAAGCCATATGGCAGCTTGCAAAGATCGCTAGCGCCTGCGATCTTATTGCAGGCTGCTGAAATTAGGAAAATGGATTCCAGGAGACCAGTGGAGAAGCCGGACAGCACAGCAGCGGGAGACCAGAGGGTAAGCCACTTCCCGACTAACCCTCCCCACTTGCCCTCTAAAGCAGGAGCAGCAGGCCAGCAAGAGGCAGCGCTGCCGCTCCTGCTTTAGGGGGGAGGGTCAGTCAACGAATCAGGAGGCTGATTTTTTTCTCCTGGTAAATCGATTCGATTCACCCAAAGTGAATCGATTCGAATCGGGCAGCACTAATTTGTATTTATGATTGTACTATTGCTTAAGACTACATGCAGTATGTGTTTGCTCTGTGCACCTTTGTGCTGTTGTGTTTGGTTCTTATTTATGACACAATTGTTTTACAATTTTCTTTCTTAATAAAATTGATTTCACCTAAACTTACTCCTTGAATAGGGAGAGGAGTTTGGTGAGGTAAGGAAGGCAGAAAAAAAGAAAGATGAGAAACATTCCCCTCCTCTTCCTTTTTCTCTGTATCACCAATCCTCATTTCTCTTTCCCTCATCTTCTCACCTTAGTTTTTTTTTCATCATTTCTACGTCTTCTATTTTCCCTTCCTTTTCTCTTCATCCACAAAATCTCCTCTCACTCTCCCCCGCCCCCATCCCTACATGTTCCACCTTACCCATAAAACTTCCAGCAGAATAAAATTAATTATACAGATTCAAAACAGGAGTGGAAAACTAATGATCAAATTTATGCTAATGAGCCACTGGGTTTCAGTTTGCTGCAGAATTTCCTATCTCTTGCAACAGGAAGCTAGGTGCTAAGCTTACTCCTGAGGGAATTCTGTTCAGAGTCAAGAACTCAACTCAGACAGTGGTAGCTGGCATAGTTTCCCTCCCCACAACCCCCAGCTTACTCCGTTTGGCAATGCAAGGCGAGGAGGAAAGCAACTGCTTAATGGGCCATGTCTTTGTCTGCCCATTGTCAGACTGTTTATTTTAAACCACACAGCTGTTTGGTGTCCCACACTGTTCATATTAAAAAGTCAAGCTCATGGTATCAGAAAAGCAGGATATAGCCTGATAAGCAGCTGCTTTCCTCGTCCTTTTCATGCAGTACCAAAAAGAGCAACTTGTGGTTCCAAGGACCAGGAACAGTTGCAACTGGGGTTGAAGAGAGCAAGATGCTGCTACTACTACCACAAAGTAACATAGTGGATGATGGCAGATAAAGACCCGAATGGTCCATCCAGTCTGCCCAACCTGATTCAATTTAATTTTTTTTTTTTTCTTCTTAGCTATTTCTGGGCAAGGATCCAAAGCTCTGCCTGATACTGTGCTTAGGTTTCAACTACTGAAGTCTTTGTCAAAACTCACTCCAGCCCATCTATACCCTCCCAGCCATTGAAGTCCTCTCCAGCCCATCCTCAACCAAACGGCCATATACAGACACAGACCGTGCAAGTCTGCCCAGTACTGGCCTTAGTTCTTCAATATTTACTATTATTTCCTGATTCCAGATCCTCTGTTCATCCCACACTTTTTGAACTCTGTCACCATTTTCCTCTCCTCCACCTCTCTTGGGAGCGCATTCCAGGCATCCACCACCCTCTCCGTAAAGAAGAATTTCCTTACATTGCTTTTGAGTCTCCCACCCCTTAGCCTCAAATTATGCCCTCTGGCTTTACCATTTTTCTTTCTCTTGAAAAGATTTTGTTCTACATTAATACCTTTCAAGTACTTAAACATCTGAATCATATCTCCCCTGTCCCTCCTTTCCTCTAGGGCAGCAGTTTCAAACTCGTGGCCCATGGGCCGCATATGCCCCCCCCCTCCCCCCGGCTGCTATTTTGCAGCTCGTGTTCTAGTACCCGAACTGCTGGACCTGGCAGAAAGGGAGGGAAAGGAAAGGTGCTACACACTGGAGGGGAGGGTGAGATGGTGCATGGTGAGAGAGCATGTTGGGTTGGGGGGGTGCGAAGAAGGGATGCCACTGAGGGAAAAGGCAAGGACAGAGAGAGAAAGCGTGCAGGAGGCAGAAAGTGTTGGACTCATGGAGAGGGCAAGATGGATGGGAAGGACAGAAAGGAGAGAAGGAGAAATGTTACACTGGGGAAGGGGGAGAGGGCAGAGAGAGATGTTGTTTGGATGAGGGAAGGAGGATCAGAGGAGAAGCATGCAGGAGGAAGAGAGAAAAAAATATTGGACTGGTGGAAAGGAGGGAGAAATGTTGGACTGGGAGGGGGGCCAAAAAGGAGGAAGGGAAGGAAGATGGACTGCAGGGGGCAGAAGGGAAAAGAGAAATGTTACACTGGAGGGGAAGGAGAGAGATGTCAGACCAAGGAAATAGGGAGGGGAAGGATAGAGAGACAGGAAGGAAGATATGGAAATATAGATTTTGAGAAGAAAGCAGAAAAAAGGGAAAAATTGAATGTTAAGTTAATGCCAAAGATGGATGCAACGTGAACGGAGAGAAAAACAGTCAAAGGACAAGAAAGCCATGGAAACATAGTTAAAAGCACAGAAAAATGAAGTCAGCAGACAACAGAGGTAAGGAAAATATTTTGTTTTCAATATAGTGATTGAAATGTGTCAGTTCTGAGAAAGGAAAGATATTAAACTTTAACTGTGAGGGCCATAGAAAAAATAGGGTATTTGGAGGGCTGCAGAAAAAAATGGTTAATGTCTTTTTAAAGAAATGACAATTTTGCATGAGGTAAAACTCTTTTTATATTTATAAATCTTTCCTTTAACAGTTAAAGGAAAGATTTATAAATATAAAGAGAAATTGAGGGGCTGCAGAGTGAATGTACTTGTAAGTCAATAGGAAGAGTTTGAATTGCATTTGGAAATGGATGGGGAGCCAGAGAAGTGAGTTGAGGGGTAATGTGCTAGTAGGAAGAAGCAGAGAGAGGAGCAGAAAAGGCGGTGCTAGCAGGGGAAGAGGCGAGAGCTAACTCCGCCCACCCCTGACATCACCAGCCAAACTCCCCCCATAAAAGGGGACGAGCCAACAGCAGAGAGTTCACAGTGCAAGGCCAGCGGAAGGCAGACTGTAGGAGCTGTGCCTAGCCCTGAGCACATGGTAGCAGAGTTCTGAGCACATGGCAGAACAGTGAGCGGAGAGTGTGCTAGCAGAGAGAGGAGCAGAGAAGGCGGTGCTAGCAGGGGAAGAGGCGAGAGCTAACTCCGCCCACCCCTGACATCACCAGCCAAACTCCCCCCATAAAAGGGGACGAGCCAACGGCGCGCGGCGAAGGCAAGCGGCAAAGGCGCTCGCCTTAGCGAGAGCGCCTTTGCGAAGAGCCTTAAGAAGAGCCAAACTACATAACACAACGATACCTTAGGGCAACAAGCGGACCTCTCAAACACACTATCCCTTCACCCTAATCGTACAGGCTCTCATACTAACTCACAGACAGCAACCCTCTCAGACATCTCAAACTCTCAGTCTCTCAGACACCCTTATCTTTCAAGCACTAGATACCCCAATCTTCCAACTCTCAGACACTCTAACTTTCAAAATCTTACACCTGCTCACAGACAGATTTTTCTAATTTTCCTAATTCTCTTCCTTACTGACAGGCAGACCTCAATTACAACTCAGCAATGGCAGAGAGGACAAGAAGCGAAGTCTACAATCAAGACCAGTATTCCAGTCGCTATGGGGATCCAGGAAGCGACCACGGACTGCGTGCAGAAGGAGGAAGACCCAGGACGGTGGACAGAGGTCTCTGTGCAGACCGAGACCATCCCCCAGCGCTACACTACAGTCTCTACACAGACAGAGGAGGCTGCGCAGCTGGATGGAGATCTCATGCAGGAACTAAGGAGCCTCAGGGAGGAGGTGATATGCCTGAGAAGCATCCGAGAGGACGAGGCCTACATCGACGAAGTCGTCCAGGAACTGTCCCAAATCACCGAGCAGGCCCATGACAAGTCCATCCTCGAGACACCCAAATCATCAGCTTTGAAACCAACAATTGGGATACAGGAAATGGCTAGCAGCACTGACTCCTGGCAGCTGGTGACCTCCTCCACGGGCAAACATAGGAGACCCCCCCCCCCTTTTTTCAATCTCTTCATCTTCTCCTTCTTCTTACAAACAGGGCAGCTATACATCAACCCCTCAACTCGCCCTGCGGAACAGATTCCAGATTCTTCAGGAAGGAACTGCCGATGAGGAACAGGAGCAGGCCCAACACACAGCTCCATCTCCAGGGACAACTGACCGGCTCCCCCCAAAGAAGCGCAGAGTAATAGTCATCGGGGATTCCATGCTGAGGGGCACCGAGGGACCAATTTGCAGACCGGATATGCAATCTAGGGAGGTCTGCTGTCTGCCTGGAGCCAGGATACGAGATGTCACTGCCAGTCTGGATAGACTACTCACGCCCCGAGACCACTTTCCTATGCTTCTTGTCCACATAGGAACCAACGACACTGCCAGGAACACACCGGAGACCATCACCAGAGACTTTGGAGCACTGGGTGAGAGGCTGAAGCAGACAGGAGCGCAGGTGGTTTTCTCATCGATCCTCCCAGTTAGAGGCAAGGGAAGAGCCAGAGATGAACGTATCCTGAGGACGAATGAGTGGCTACAGGGATGGTGTCGGGATATGAACTTCGGATTCCTAAACCATGGAGAAGCGCTACAAGGACTTCAGGGACCAGACGGACTCCATCTGACCAGTAGGGGTAAGAACGTCTTCGGACACCGACTAGCCCGCCTGCTTCACAGGGCTTTAAACTAGGTAAGTCGGGGGAGGGTACCCATTCACATATTAGTGCAGAAAGGAATTATCCTGATGAGGTGAGTCGAAACTCCGCTTCCATGTCCAAGGTAAGTACCCACAATGCAAACAGTTCTTTGGGAGTCACACCGACTCGGGTAGGATACGCCTCACAGGGACTTAGCAAACACAAGATATGGAGGGCCATGTATGTCAATGCACACAGTTTAGGTAACAAAATTCTAGAATTGGAGGCTGAAATAAGGAATGCTGACCTAGATGTGGTGGCAATATCTGAAACTTGGTTCACGGACTCACATGGGTGGGATATGGCTATACCGGGCTACAATCTACTTCTTCAGGACAGAGAGGGCAGGTTAGGAGGGGGGGTAGCTCTATACATTAAAGAGGACATCAAAACCACCAGGATCACAGATGTCAAGTACACCGGGGAGTCCCTCTGGGTAAACCTGGCAAGAGGCAGAGAAAAATGCCTGTATCTAGGTGTGGCTTTACAGACCCCCAAGACAACTGGAAGACATGGACGCAGAATTAATTGAAGACATAGAGAATATCACTCTACGAGGAGAAGCTGTACTGCTAGGGGACTTCAATATGCCTGATGCAGACTGGAACTCATTTTCAGCGACAACCAGTGGTAGCAGGAGGCTCTTAACCTCCATAAAGGGAGCACGTCTCAAACAAATGATAACAGAGCCCACTAGGGCCCAGGCGATCCTCGACCTAGTACTCACCAACGGGGAAAGCGTCTCAGAGGTCTCAGTAGGAGATACGCTAGCCTCCAGCGACCACAACATAGTATGGTTCAACCTTAGGAAAGGCTTCCCTAGATCAAACACGAAAACAAAGGTACTCAATTTCCGGGGCACAGACTTCGCACGCATGGGAGATTTCATCCATCAGACGCTGCAGGACCAAGCGGAGACCGATGATGTAGAAGCTAAGTGGTTAACACTGAAATCAACCATACATGAAGCAACTAGCCGCTTCATAAAATCAGTAAATAAACGACAAAGAAACAATAAACCCCAATGGTTCACCGCGGAGATCTCGCACCTCATTAAGGAGAAGAAAAAAGTGTTTCTCTCCTACAAGCGAACGAAGAAAAGAGAGACAAAAGTAGAATATAGGACCAGGTCTACAGCGGTCAAAATGGCAGTTAGGGAGGCAAAACTTCGAGTGGAAGAAATTCTGGCAAAAAACATTAAAAAGGGGGACAAATCCTTCTTCAGGTATATTAGTGACAGAAAAAGGAACACAGGCGGGATAGTACGCCTTAGAAGACCGACGGAAGTTACGTGGAAGCAGATTCCGATAAAGCCGAACTACTGAATGAATACTTCTGCTCAGTCTTCACCTGTGAGGCACCGGGACACGGTCCGCAGTTGAAGGCAACACAAAGCACAGAAGACCCGTTTCAGAATTTTGAGTTCACACCAGGTGAAGTTTACAGTGAACTAGCAAGACTCAAGGTGAACAAAGCCATGGGACCAGACAATTTGCACCCAAGAGTGCTCAGAGAATTGAGCGATGTCCTGGCGAAACCGTTGGCTGAGTTAGTCAATCTCTCCCTAAGTAAGGGGAAAGTTCCCCTGGACTGGAAATTAGCTAATGTTGTTCCTCTGCATAAAAAGGGTTTCAGGGCAGAGGCTGCGAATTATAGACCGGTGAGTCTCACATCAATAGTGTGCAAACTCATGGAAACACTAATTAAAAGCAAATTGGACACGATCTTGAATGAAGGGAATCTTCGGGATCCCAGTCAGCATGGATTCACCAAGGGTAGGTCCTGCCAATCCAATCTCATCAGCTTCTTTGACTGGGTAACAAGAAAGTTGGACTTGGGAGAGTCTTTGGACGTCGTGTACCTGGACTTCAGTAAAGCTTTTGACAGTGTCCCACACCGCAGGCTGCTAAGCAAGATGGAATCGATGGGGTTAGGAGAGACACTAACTGCATGGGTCAATGATTGGCTGAGTGGCAGACTTCAGAGGGTGGTGGTTAATGGTACCCTCTCTAAAACATCGGAGGTGACCAGTGGAGTGCCGCAGGGCTCGGTCCTGGGTCCACTCCTTTTCAACATATTCATAGGGGATCTGACTCAAGGGCTTCAAGGTAAAATAACACTATTCGCCGATGACGCCAAACTATGTAATATAGTAAGTGAATGCAGTTTACAAAATTATATGGTGCAGGACCTGCTTACATTGGAAAGTTGGTCCTCAACCTGGCAGCTAGGCTTCAATGCTAAGAAATGTAAGGTCATGCACCTCGGAAGCGGAAATCCATGCAGGACGTACTTCTTGAACGGAGAAACTTTAACTAGGACTTCAGCAGAACGAGATTTAGGAGTAATCATCAGTGCAGACATGAAAACTGCCAATCAAGTGGAGAAGGCTTCATCTAAGGCAAGGCAGATATTGGGTTGTATCAATAGAAGTTTCGTCAGCCGAAAGCCTGAAGTCATAATGCCATTGTACAGGGCCATGGTGAGACCTCATCTGGAGTATTGTGTGCATTTCTGGAGGCCACATTACAGTAAAGATGTGCGCAGAATTGAATCGGTTCAACGGACAGCCACCAGGATGATCTCGGGGCTCAAGGGTCTCTCGTACGAAGAGAGACTGAACAAATTTCAGCTCTACACTCTTGAGGAACGTAGGGAGAGGGGAGACATGATCGAAACATTTAAGTACCTCACGGGACGTGTCAAAGTGGAAGATGATATTTTCTTTCTCAAGGGACCCTCGGCCACAAGAGGGCACCCGCTCAAACTCAGGGGCGGAAAATTTCATGGCGACACCAGAAAGTATTTCTTCACAGAGAGAGTGGTTGATCATTGGAACAAGCTTCCAGTGCAAGTGATCGAGGCAGACAGCATGCCAGACTTTAAGAATAAATGGGATACCCATGTGGGATCCCTACGAGGGTCAAGATAAGGAAACTGGGTCATTAGGGCATAGAAAGGGGGTGGGTAAGCAGAGTGGGCAGACTTGATGGGCTGTAGCCCTTTTCTGCCGTCATCTTCTATGTTTCTATGTTTCTATGGTGGTTCTTGCAGAATATAAGTTGGGCAGCAGAATTTTGGAGGGGAGAGAGATGGTTGAGCGGAAAACCTGAGAGAAGCAAGTTGCAGTAATTTAAGAAAGAGGTGATGAGAGTGTGGATAAAGGTTTTGGTAAGTGTGTTCAGAAAGGAGAGATCGGATTTTGGAAATATTATAGAGAAAGAAACAATGGGCTTTAGCAGTTTGTTGGATATGAGTGGTGAAGTCAAAGATGACACCGAGATTGTGAGGGAGGAGGAGAGTGTTCGCAAAGAGACAGAAAATGAGGGAAGGAAGGAGGGAGATGGGTTTAGATGAAAAATAAGGAGCTCTGTTTTAGCCATATTCAGTTTTAGATGGTGGTGAGACATCCAAGTGGCAATTTCAGATAAGGAGCCTGAGACTTGGGTCTGGATTCCTGTAGAGATATCTGGCGTGGAGTCATCAACATAGAGGTGATACTGAAAACCATGGGAGCAGATCAGTGCACCGAGGGAGTGCATACATATGGCGAAAAGGAAAGGTCCCAAGACAGAACCCTGAGGTACACTGATTGACAGTGGGATAGCAATGGAGGAGGATCCTCCAATGCATTCACTGAAGGTGCAATGGAAGAGATAGGAAGAAAAACAGAACCCTGGAATCCCAGCAAAAACAGAGCATTGAGGTGATCAACAGTATCGAAAGCAGCAGATAGATTCAGAAGGATGGATCTGGCTTGGAACCGGTCGTTAGAGACTTTAGTAAGGGAAGTTTCCGCGAAGTGGAGTGGGTGAAAATTTGATTGAAGTGGATCAAGAATAGCTTGAGAAGAAAAGAAGTCCAGGCAATGGCTAAGAGAGTTTGCCAAGGGGTCTGGACTCTGCAGACAGGGGGCAAAGTAAGCTGGATAGGAAAAGAGATTGGGGGTTAACAGAGAGAGAGTTTGAGAACAGAAAATTGTTGCGTCTAGCTTGGAGTTAAGGAGGGAGAATTGGGAGTCTCTGAGGGGTTGGGAGAGAGAACAGGATAGGAAAGAGGGCCAAATTGATGTGAGCAAAAGCTTTTCTTCATGAGCAAAACACTGAGTTGACGTGAACAAAGGTTTACAGATACAAACATAAAAGTGCAAATGCAGATATACATAAACACTCACAGGGAAGCTGGAAAGAATTCCATTAGCCATGCTCTTTAGGCTTTCCCTATTTTTTTTTGTGTGTAACTTAAATATATGTTTATAGCTACTCTAAATTCTACTCAGCTACTGGATGTTTAGCTAAGCTTAGAGGGAACACTGCAGAAAAAAAGAGGGGGGGGGTAGTTTGGACACTTTGAACACAATAGAGAATGACCCCTTCTATCTGTCAGCTGCCTCCACAGTAGCTCTATTACTTATAGTATTATGCACACTGTATACGTACCAGAGAATTATGTAAAAACAAAAAAACACACACCAAATCAAAATAATGCATGCCAAATTAATTCAACATATTTAGTAAATATACTGTATGCAGGTATTTTAACACTTGATCTTAAGTTAGCCCTAGTTTCCCAGTCCAGCATCTTCCTGCTGGCCATGTGAACAGTGATGTTCTGCAATAATGTAACAAGAGATCTTGCGATTACTGGCAACCATAAAATAAATTTAGCTATCAATGTTTTTGGTAGATTACCAAATAGCCACCAGGCTTCAGCTATACTAGCCTTTACAGAAAAACAAAACCAGAAAAATAAAGCTACTCTATACATTTTTTAAGGAGATGCACACAGATTAAAAACAAAACAAAACCCCAAAACAAACCTCACCAACGTGTACAGCTGATAATGCTGAATTAAAGGTGGTGGAACTGGAGTTCTCATTCATTGTGCTAATCTCCATCTACCAAACTTTGTATATATAATAGTGTCCCAAAAGTGTTCTATGCTGACAACACAAGTAGGCCATAAACTTATAAAGCAGTACTTATCTGCTTTTCTATTGCTGTAGGCATTGCAAGCTGGGTTAACTTGTTGTAAAATATTGAACCCACTGCTTGAGAGTGCCCAGCTGTGCTCACTGAGCTAAAGTGAACTATAGATCACTCCTCAGGAAAAAGCCTGACACCGGGTTTCAATTTAGGAAACTGCTTCAGGTACTTGGGTGAGTAAAATATCCATGTAAAACAGTGGTCTCAAACTCAAACCCTTTGCAGGGCCACATTTTGGATTTGTAGGTACTTGGAGGGCCTCAGAAAAAAATAGTTAATGCCTTATTAAAGAAATGACAATTTTGCACGAGGTAAAACTCTGTATAGTTTATAAATCTTTCCTTTTGGCTAAGTCTTAACAATAATATTGTAATTTATAGCTGAAGAGACATATGATCAAGAAACTTTTATTTTACTTTTGTGATGATGATGATAAACATATAGAGGGCTTCAAAATAATACCTGGTGGGCCGCATGTGGCCCCCCAGGCCGCTAGTTTGAGACCACTGATGTAAAAAAGATTTTCCACTCCCTTTATTTTACAGCAGAGTTACCAAATATTCAGTACAACTAATACAGATAATGTGTATTATCTGTACCAAATGTTTAGAGTAGCAGGCTGAGAACCAAGAAAGCCAAGATTAAAATCTCACTGCTGCTCCTTGAGATCTTGTGCAACTTAGATTGTAAGCCCTCCAGGGATGGAAAAATACCCATTGTACCTGAATGTAACTTGCCTTAATCAAAATCTAGTACCTGGCATACCAGGACCGACAGTACAATTCTACTATACCATACCATAATAACAGTAATTTCCACAACTCGTACAAGAGCCTACCTAGGAAAAGCACTAAAACATCAATACACATAAGGGAAAACGAAACAAGCCAGAGAGTACAAATCAATCCTGCAGAATGTTAACAAGAAACCATGTATCTTTCAAGTTTCAAGTTTATTTAAAAATTTGATTAATCGCCTAATCATATATTCAAGGCGATGTACAATACTAAAATATGTTACAACATGTAAGGGGGACTATTAATGTCACAAACACAGATCCCAGTATAGATTACGTAAGTATAAACTAAAAATATAAAGCCCCTTTCACAAAGCCACAGTAGTGAGCCCTAGTGGCAAAAGCGACGCTGCCCATAGGAATTGAATGGGCTCTGATGCATTTGCTAGGTGGGAATTGTTGCCATAGCTTTGTAAATGGAGCCTATAAATATGTAGTCAAAAATTAAACTGCAAGCTGGGTTACTGCTTATATTTATTAAAATTTGGTACTCCGCAATTTACAGCATGTCAATACTGCTAACAAAACAAATCAGGTAAAACAAGAAAGGAACGTCATTATCAATAGGAAAGATCTAGGGCTCCTTTTACGAAGGCGCGTTAGGGCCTTAACACGCAGAATAGCATGCGCTAGCCGCTACCGCCTCTTCATGAGCAGGTGGTAGTTTTTAGGCTAGTGTGCGCTATAGCGCGTGCGCTAAAAACGCTAGCGCGCATTTGTAAAAGGAGCCCCTAATTAAATATTGAAAAGGAAAAAAAACCCTCTCTTTGGTGTGATCTCATGAATGCAGTCTTCTCATGCCCACTGACAATCTAAAAAATTACCTCAAATTAAATGCCAAATTGAACCCTGAAGAAGCCAAACTCTGCATGCAGTGAACACGAGAAACAGTGATGCATGTCCTCTTGTACTATGCAAAATATAAAGACAGCAGATGTAAACTTCAAAAACAGATATATTCCAATCACTACATTGCAAATTAAGAAATATATATATATATATATTTTTTTTTTAAAAGGAAAATAACATTTTATTGGACTAAAAACCATTTTTCAATTAGCTCTCAGAAGCCAAAACCTCCTTCCTCAAGTCATAGTATCCTGTCTTGACCTGAGAAATTTGGTTTTGGTCTCTGACAATCAGTCAGAAATGTATTAAACTTAGAGATCATCTTAATTCCATTTTCTATTAATCTTTATTAACCTTTATAAACATGGATACCACATTACTTAATCCTAAATTAAAAATAAAGGTCCCCCATAGCAATTGAACGGGCTTTAGTACAGCAGCATCACTACCAAGGCTATGTAAAAGGGGACCAAAATTATTTTTCTACCATTGTCTTCTGGTCATTTACTTCTCTGGTTTCTGCTCTCCTCTGTCTTAAGTCTCTTGCCAGGATTTCCTATTTGACAATTGTTTTTCTCTTCCTATTCCTTTCAGCATTCTTCAATTTATTTTTCTGCCTTTTAAGTCCAGATTTAATTCATTCTTATTACCTAATCTTCAAGTTCTCTCTTTTTTTTTTTTACTGGGTCTACCTGCAGCTTTCCATCTCTTTCCATCATTCTGGCTCTCCTATTTTACATCTCCTTATCCAGGGGTGGGGAATGAAAGCCTCAATCCAGTCAGGTTTTTAGGATTTCCTCGATGAATATTCATGAGATCTATTTGCATACAATGGAGGCAGTGCATGAAAATAGATCTCATGTATATTTGTTGGGGAAATCCTGAAAACCCAATTTGATTGCGACCTTTGTTCCCCATCCCTGTGGGCTTATTCCTAGTCTTCCACTAATCTGCCCTCTTTCTCTCCATATATAGCATTTGTCCCCTATGTCTCCCCTTTCTTTCCCCTGCCGTCATTATTTCTTTCCTTTCTGTCTCTCCCCCAATCAACTGCTCCTTTCTCTCACTTCTTCCATCCAGTATCTGCCCCTTCTCTACAGTGTCTGCCCACTCTCTCCCCTTTTCCATCCAATGTCTCCACTCTCTCCCCTTCCATCATGATCTCCTTCTTCTTTCTCTATCCTACTTCCATATAGAATCTGCCCCCTCTTCCCTTTCTATCCATCTGCCTTTTCACTTTCCACTTCCATCATTTCCCTCCTGTCTCTCCCCTCTTCCGTCCAATCCTCTGTCATCCCCTTCACTTAATATCACTGATTGTTCTTCCTCTCTTTCCCCTTCTATTAATATTTCCCTCCTCTCTGTATCTTTCCTATTCCATGCAATGTCTGCCTTCTCTCTCCTCCTTATTTTTCCACAAAGCATTTCCCCTTTTGTGCCCCCCTTCCATCATCTCCCTCCTCTCTGCCCCACCCCCCATCTGTCTCCTCTCTGTGTTCCTTTCTGTCCAGTATCGGCCACCTCACTGTCTCTCCCCTCACTTCCATACAGCTTCTCCCCTTTCACTTTCCCCTTCTATCATCTCCTGCTTCCATCTCTTCCCCACACCATTTACCCTCTATGTTACTGTAGTTAGACATGGAGTCATACAGAAGAAAGCTCTATTACATAATAAAACATGGGGTCAGATGGAAGAGAACCCCCCTAACACCATTCTGAAATTAACTGCTGGCAGTAAGAAGTGACTACACTCCCTCTAACCTAACAAAATGTGTCCTGCTTCACCTAATATTAAATGGATATCTGCCAAATAAGGGTTGTTAATTGCAGAGTCTATTTAGTACCTTAAATTAATAAAATATATCCAAAAGCATGTGTTTGTTTATTTCTCACCTGCCCTTATCCAGGGTGAGTTACATATCAACATACAAAATAAAAGATTTGCATTTATCGTACAAAACACTTCAAAGACACACTATAACAAATTACATACTTACATATCAAATCAAACTACATATAACATGCACGTTGAATCAACGACGAATATCATTTAAGGCCCAAACTGGCCAAACTCACACATTCATCAAAATATAAAATTCCATAAGTCATACAAGATGCCTCAACAGACATCAATAAACCAAATAAAACAACCCAGACCATCGAACACCTCTGTGTGTGTGTTTTAGACAGCACAAAGCAGGGCGGGATTTCAGTGCGGCAGAGAGCAGGACAGTCGGCAAGGACATGAGCGACTGGTCCTCAGCAGTCGTTTCTTTTTGGAGCGGCCGGCCCAATTGGTGTTGCTTCTTCAGTTTAGTGAATCGCTGCCTTCCTACTTTCCATGCCATTTCCCCTCATTTGCAGGTGCAGATCAGATCGGGCGTGGATCGGATCGGGCAGGTTAGTGAATCAGGTCGGAGAAGGCTCGCAAAACTTAGTGAATATAGCCCTTAGGGCTCCTTTTACGAAGCCGTGATAGCGTCTTTAGCGCACGTGACTTTTCATCACACGCTAACCCCCCACGCTAGCTGGAAAACTATCACCTGCTCAAGAGGAGGCGGTAGCGGCTAGCGGTTTAGCATGCGCTATTACGCATGTTAAACTGCTAACGCGCCTTCGTAAAAGGAGCCCTTAGTCTTTAAAAATGGTATAAATAGTAATGGTGCTTACAAAGATGTTGGTATTAGGTTAAAAGGTGCTAAATCCCTGTGGCTACTAGAAGGTGGTGGATAATAGGGCAGGGGAGGGCGTTTATGCAATTAAATAATATCTTCCCTGTGAATGAAGGAGCAGTTCCTGTAAGCTTGACCTTTTTTTTGCCTCCTTCCTTGGGTGAATTTAATAAGCTCTTAATAAGATGTTTTCTGCTCTTCTCAAGTCTCTCCATGGCGCATATTTATGTTTGACAGGGTCCAATAAGTTCCAAATCAGTGATATTAAGTGAAGCAACTCTCTGTTTTACTTCAGTCGATTTTATCTTTCTTTTCCTTCCCTGCCCCTCCTCGCCCTCTCTTTCTCCCACCACACTGAATGGACTCTCAGCAGCCTTCTCCCCCAGTACAGTTACTCATCCATCTTGCATTGTTTTGCAGAGGGGCAGGGGAGAGCCCAGTGCTGACCCGGCAGCCATAATCCCATTAAGTCTTTCGCCATGCTACCCGCCAGTCTGTCTTCCCTACATCACAGCAACAGGCCCTGGTATGTCACTGGCAGTAATGGGAATAGAGGATCAGCAGACGGCTATGCTAAACTACAGCCCCTCCTTGCTAATGAGCCTGAGCCTCCATAGTTCAGATTCCTTCTCCATCACCTGGGGAGCACAGGAATGGAGTCAGGGAGGGAGAGGATGAGCCCTGAGAGAGTACCATGAGACCCTGCTTTGCAGAACTGCAATAAGTCTGCCAATACTTTGTAGAAATTTCAGGCTGTGCATGCACACCCACACAAGGATTTTCCCATAGATAGAAAGTATAGAGGAAAATGAGCCCAGACATCCTTTTTAGCCACAAAAGGTGTAGGTTCTATTTCTGCTGCTAACACTTTTTAAATGTAGTACTAGCACATCTCTCTTCTAAGAAAGCATTTGATGGGTTTGTGAAAGAATTTCCCATACGTTTAAAGTAGAAGAAATCTTTGATAGATACAATGACTTGTAAAGGTCTTCATCCCCTTTCACATTTTTTTAATATTCTGCTATCTGAAAAATATAATTCAAAATACATGAAAGTACATAGGAATTTGATTCATTAATTTTCATAAAAATGTCCTACTCTTTTAGCATCATAGAACAATTATAGAAATATTTGAAAAGAATTCAAAAGAAAGTCTTGATTCCATGTCTTCATGCCCTTTGTCACAGCAAACCCAAATTATCTGTTTCCAACCATTGCATTAACAAGGTCCATTGTAAATTAGAGCCACTTGTGTCTACTACTTGTGAATGCAGAGTGGGTTTCACCTACAGCATCTCTGAGGGTCTACCTACACTTTGGGTTCTAGTGAGAGTATTAAGGGATGATCTTAAAGGATTATCTTTGCATTGTATGAGTCAAGTTTTCATGGCATTTCTGCAGTATCTTTCTTTTTCTTGGACTGTTGAATGAACTCCAGCTTGGGGGAAGGCAATAAGAAAATGTAAAAATATTTAAATTGTGTTTTGTTTATGAGTATGATATCTTATTTTGTAGTTTTATAGAAGGGCATTGTCCAGACAATGGCACTAGTCAGTAATGTGAGCTACTTTAAAGGAATGCCCTGTCAGTGCTACTCAGTCTCTCAGCAATGTAAATTCCAAGACACTCACTCTTCATTGCCCCAGGTACAACACAGACTGCAAGCCTACTCCAAGAAGGAAATAATTAGCATACTTGCTTGTAACTCAACTTGAAGTTGGATTTGGAAAATGCAGGTAAATCAAAATGTGTTTGCATATCCACTAGGGCAGGGGTAGGCAATTCCGATCCTCGAGAGCCGGGGCCAGGTTAGGTTTTCAGGATATCCACAATAAATATGCATGAGATAGATTTGCATCTCAAGGAGGCAGTGCATGCAAATCCATCTCATACATATTCAAGTTTCAAGTTTATTTAAAATTTCTTATACCTCCTAATCAAATCTTCAAGGCGGTGTACAGATAAAAAAAAAATATACCAAAACAACATACCAAAATAAGTTACAGAACAATTAAAAACAAACTGGGGAAGTAACAATTTTTTCGATGAAGTCTGAGATTTGTCAAAAAACAATTTTTTTCAGTAAGTTTTGCTAAAAATGGAATATTTGCAATAGGACGGTAGTTAGAAACATCAAGTGGACTAATTTTATAATCTTTAAGTATTGGGTGAATAATAGATTCTTTCCACCTTTTGGGAACTATTCCTGCAGACAGACTTGTATGGATCAGATTTAAGATATCAGGGCCAAAGAAAAAGAAGAAGCGTTTTAGTATAAAAGGTGGAAGAACTTCAGTATTAGAACCCTTTGGGTTTAAAGAATTCATAGTTCTCAGAAGTTCTTGTAGTGTAGGTAATGAAAATCTTGAACATTTTGAGAACGGAAGATTTGATGATGTGGATAGATTTTTTTAGATCTCCTGAACTGGATTGAGATGAGGTTGTATTGAAGGCCTGTGCTTGTGAAAAGGAAGACATAATGCTTTGGATTTTATTGATTAGGTAAGAAGCAATTGATTGGGCTGTCGGCAATGAAGTTGATGAACCTTGCTCAGCCTTCTGTGCAATGAGAGATCTGATGATTGCATACAGTGTTGAAATTTTTCTAGCTTTTTTTATTTGTTTAGAGTAATACTCTTTTTTTGTTCTGTTAATTTCAGATTTATAGTAATTTGCTTGTTTCTTAAATTTAATTAGATTATCCAAAGTTTTGTTATGCTGCCATTTTCTTTCTAAAGAGCGTAATTGTTTCTTAACAAGTCTTAGGTTGGAATTGAACCAAGGATTTTTCTGTTTGCATGGGGAAATATACTGAGTGAAAGTGGAGCGACATTGTCTAACAATTCAGATGTAGAATTAGTCCATGAAGTTAATTTCTCCTCCATTGAGGCTTCTAAAGATTTTACAATATTGGACTGATATGAATAGATGCTTCGTCTAATTTGGAATAGTCATGAGAACATCTAATCTTTGGACTAAAGTTTGAAGGATTAAACGTAGTAAACTGAGAAAAGGAAATGAGAAAATGATCAGACCAAGGCATTGTGGATATCCTGAAAACCTGACCTGGCTCCGGACCTCGAGGACCGGAATTGCCTACCCCTGCACTAGGGCTCTGTTCGATGCATCAGTATGAAGCAGAATCAGTTTGGCACTGCCAAGACACTGCTTCAAGCAGGCAGTTCTTCCAAAATCAAAGAAATTTGAGGTCTAAAATTACCTTAAAAGAATTACTGATGTATCTGATTGAAACTGAAGGAAATATTGTTCAACAGTTTCAAGATTACTCCATAAAACTTGGCCAATATGGGAGGATGGCAAGAAGAAAACTACTGCCGAAAAAAGCCATATGATGTGCCGCACAGTGTTTGCACCCACGTGAGAAATGATTTCGTGATCTGATAAAACTAAAATGAAACTTTCTGGTTTGAATGCTTAACAATATTTATCTATTTAGAATTATTGCCACCTTTAGGAAGAGATTCACCCAAGGCATGTACAACAGATGTAGCTCAATATAAACAACGTACGATTGTAAATGAATGGTTGGTAAGGCAAAATATATTTTTTAACTCAAGTAATGTGATGCACTATGGATTACATCTTCTGACTCCCTATCCTCCAAAAATACAAATCCATTCGATACAGAGATAATCAGATAGCATCAGATAGGCTGATTATTGTTGTGCAGTCCCAGTTTCCTGCCTTTTGTTTCCATTTTTGTATACTTATACAGTGCTTTGTCTTAACTGGCCATCAAACAGATTTAAACTTATTATTATATATTGTAAACTGCCTTGATGCTATGAAAGGCGGTATATCAAATGCTATGAAATAGATAAATGCAGTACAGTCTCAATTATCTGACATAAACAGGACTGACCAGATAAGTGAAAAGTTGGATAATTTGGAAAACAATGGTAACCCCTCAAACAGTGTATAAGTAAAGACAGGGTCCCGGATCATAATGGTGCTGTTATACAGTAAAAGCAGGGTCTCAGGTGCAAAACTGCCCTCTGTGTTACAATGGAAAATGGAAAGAGAAGCCACATGTCTTAACAGCAACTCAATGTCACAGGGAAGTCTGTCCGATACCAAGTTATAGCATAAACACAGAAACAGGCAAATTAAATCCTATGATACACTGTTGTAAAGTACTCATTAGAACTGCACAATAAATATAAATTATGCATCATAATAGGCAGCATGGTTGAAGATTCATGTAACATTAGAAGGGTCTAGTACAGTACAATTGGGTCATAAAGATTGGGAACCTCTCTAACTATACATTGTGTATATTGGTAATAGATCCATAATGTGTGTCTAGTTAGGATAAAAACTTGTATTAAAAACTTACACTCTTGAGGATAACTAGGGCACATTTTAACCTCTGAACTCTATTTTATGTTAATTAGCATTAGACCCCCCTAGTAAGTATAGAATTAGGACACATTCTTGTGTTGTAAAATTATACTGTAACTGTCATATTGTAACCTGTTAATAGTATTTTTATGTATATTTAACCTGTAACCCATTCTGAGCTCCTTGGGGAAAACGGGATAGAAAATGAAATAAATAAATAAATAAATAAAACAGGTAATGATAAATTATTCATAGTGTTGAATAAAATAGATGGCACTTATTTATAGGGGGTGTAGCAAGCTGGGCTTCCTGCAGTGTGAGTGATTGTAAGGTTGGGTACAGAATGGAAGCAAGTGGTGGATATATCAAGAAAAACCATTACAAATTATTATGCCCAAGTTCAGAAAATCAAACCTAAATTATCAAAAGGCTTTCCTTTATCTAAACTACATGAAACCCAAACTGACACTCATCCAGAACCATGTGATCATATGTGGCATAAAACCAAACCCATCTCTACAGAAAATCCCATTAGTGGCAGCATTATTTTGTGGAGATG
The DNA here is from genome assembly GCF_902459505.1 of Geotrypetes seraphini. NCBI lineage: Eukaryota > Metazoa > Chordata > Amphibia > Gymnophiona > Dermophiidae > Geotrypetes > Geotrypetes seraphini. The sequence goes on from NC_047086.1 coordinate 220,761,129, forward strand.
CTTTGCAGCAGCGATGAGGATGCTTGTGAAAACAGGGGAAAAAAAATGGATGGTGCTAAGTACACAATTTATCTTAATGTCTTCACAGTGTGGTCAATTTCAGCCCATTGTTGAACTTTGATTCAGAGCAGCACAGGGAGCATGTCTGCTGGGACACCCTGGCAGGATACTGTCTCCCCTTTACCCCAAGACCATTCTGAGAGCGGAGAGAATGTGTGTTCCTTATAGAACATGAGGATCTTAAATGACATTGGTAAAACGACAGGTCCCTTGAGGGATCCTATCTGCCACCTTCGCTATTAACACTGGCCTGCTGGTGCTTTGCAGCCAGTTCCTAGCTCATTCTCTAGTGGTCTCGCTAAACCCAACCTTTCATCATTTCCTTTCCTGGGAAAGTATAGGCAGAGAGCCTTGTGCCAGGCTGAGGAGAGCAATTCTTAGAATATCTTGTGACAGGCTGAGGTGGACTGTGCTCATAGGTCTTGCAGGCCTTAGCTCTGAGGGGCTAGAATTGAATGAATTGAAGGCTTTTTAATCAGTAACTTACAGAGCGTGACCATGGCTGTTAATTCCTCTCCGCCCAAGCAGTATTGAGACCATTAGTCATTCTTCTGTGAATGGGACCCTGATGGTGATACTGACAGCTGCAGACAGGGAGTCAGCAGGGGTAGGTGAGGTGGGGGCGAGTGAGTTGGTGCTCCAGTAGGGGACAAGCTTTCTCTTTTTTTTCCAAGTCACTCAAGACATTCCCTCAAGAGCTGATTTACTGTCTCCTTTAACTGAAAGCGGGCTCCAATTCGAACCTATTGCTTCATCCTTCATGTCTACTCCTTGATTTTCCACATGTGTAACATGAGGCATATAAGAATGTCAGAGAACGCTTTCTCCCATTTCTCATCTGAACAGAGTTTGAGCAGCATCAGAAGAAGAGTAATTATCTTTGATGACCTAAACAATACCAATCAGTCTCAGAAAGCAGTGGGAAAAGCTAACAGCTCAGATACATATGCAGTAGCAAAAGGATAGAATTTTGCCCTTGTCCAGGAATCCATTAAAACCTCACCTATATATCATTCAGTTCCTTAAGTCACCCTCATGTAAGGTCACTAAAAGGATACAAGTAGTTCAGAAGAGGGCTGCCAAATTACAAAGACTAGGAAACACTCAAAGTTACAGGGAAATACTTTTAAAACCAATAGGAGGAAATATTTGTTCACTCAGAGAATAGTTCAGCTCTGGAACGCATTGCCAGAGGTTGTTTCAAATTTAAGTTTCAAGTTTATTTAAATTTTAGTATACCAATCATCAACGTGTACCTGGCTGATTTACATAGCTAAAAATATTAAAATAAATTTTAGAAGTAGGGTAGGGAGAGAAGATGTGAACATTAAATAGATAAAATATGATTATGAACATGAGTTTAAGGATGAAGAGGGAGGGAACATTAATAATTACATTGTTAAAACAAATTGTGGTAAGGGGATAGTGTAGCTGGTTTTAAGAATGGTTTGGACAATTTCCTGGAGGAAAAGTCCATAGTCTGTTATTGAGAAAGACATGGGGGAAGCCACTGCTTGCCCTGGATCGGTAACATGGAATGTTACTACTCCTTCGATTTTGGCCAGGTATTAGGGACCTGGATTGGCCACCGTGAGAACGGGCTACTGGGCTTGATGGACCATTGGTCTGACCCAGTAAGGCTATTCTTATGTTCTAAAGTAATATGCAACTTATAACTTAGGAAACTGGAAAGAAGAGGGAGTATATTAGAAACCTCCACATAGCTGCCACATTATCATAGGTTCATAGGTGAAGAAACTTCAACACAAGAGATTGAGTTATTGAAGCTGGAAGGAGAGAAGCTCAGAAGAGACATACTATATAGAAATCCTTTTTTTTTTTTTTTTACCAAGACTAGTCAGTACCTAGAATCTCCATCTAGCAAAGGGGAATACCAAAAGAATGAAGCCAAAATTCAAGGATGTTTGGTATAGACACTAAACCAAGGAAAGGAGGCAACCAGAATGTGTGTACAACCATCTATTCTATGCTGTCATAACAGGTAGGTTATACATAGGCAGATGGGACGGACTGAAGCCCTGATATGTGAAAAACTACTCTGTTTAATATTAAGCTGAACCTAAATCCAGGGAACTTCCAGTAAGTGCAGCACACCTCTGTTCTCACTCTCCACCTCTAGCAAAAGCTGAGCTTTGGATTCTTTCACCGAAAGGGGTCTGGGAATGGTATTGGTACCTGTGAAAGCTAGCCAATTCACGTTGCAGCTCTGGCTCAAAATTGCACCATTCAAAATGCTTTCTTGGAGAACCAGGACAGAAAAGGCTTGGGAACTATGGCAAAAGCATATACAGTTCTTACAATTAAGGTGAAATATACAGTAAATTGTTTTAAAGAAATAAAGTACATAGTAACAACATAGTAAATGACGGCAAAGACCTGAACGGTCCATTCAGTCTAAGTAGATAAAATGTTGGTATCCCTCCCTAGGTGGTCACCTAGAGCAGCAGCTTCGGGGGTAGGGGGGTGGAGAGTGGTAGAGATGCTACAATGAAAGCAAAACAATAGATCATGACAGCCACACAATTTCAATGACCCATCAGGAGAAGGTGGGCTGTTTTCAAATAGCAAATTTACCTGGATAACTAGCTTTTAGAAATTGCCCTCATTATATGTACATGAAAAGTTAATATTTTTAAAGTGTGTTATCTGGTTTTGCAGTTTCATAGGATTATTCTGGGAGGGTGGTCATGACTGTTGCATTTGATTATCAAAATCTCAGGGAGGGTGTTAAAAGCCTGAAACCTAATTTGGGGGGGAAGGGACAGGGGGATGACACAGTAACACAGCAACAGAGTAAATGATGACAGATAAAGACCTTTATGGCAAGGCAGCAAGAGTTATACCAACAGTTCTGTACAAGTTATACCCTCTATGTTCTGTTTACCGACCAGTAGTGCTGTCAAGGGGGAGCCTTAAGGGCCTGAGTCCCACAATTTGGGTTCGGGACTCCTGACTGGGAGGGTCCTCATGCCTCACCAGTGGAAGTGATCCTATACTCATAACCATTGCTGCTGTCATACTGGACCTCCCCATCACCCCCACCCATGCTCAGTTTTTGCTAAACTGAGCATGTCAAGGAACGTGGCTCTCCTGCATATGCTTAGCTTCATGGAAACAGCATGCACTGGGGTGGAGGAGGGGCAAGACTCAACATGGAAGTGACAGCAGTCGCAGGTGAGAGGAGGACTTCTTGGCAGGGTTGGAGATCCTCACCAGCTCAAATATGTGGAGGTTATGAAGGAGACAAAGAGCAGTGGTAGAGCAATGCAAAATTTCCCCTCCCCAAACCTTATGCTCTGGCACCCCTGAAATTTGAGATCTGGCTGAGCCCTGTGAAGGTCATTTAAGTTTTGTTTTGAATCTATCTTCTGTGTTTATCTCATGATTTTTTTTTTAATTTTGTTGCTGTTTATCAGGAGGGTATTCCAGGCATCCACCACCCTGTCCATGAAAAAATATTTATTGAAGTTACCTGTACTTCAAAATCTACCACCCTGCAACCTTACTTCATGTCCTCTAGTTCTACCATTGCCCCGTCTCTAAAAAAAATGTTATTTGTATATTGATACTTTTCAAGTACTTAAACATCTGACAGAGGCATAGCCATGGATGGGCCTGGTCCCAGGCAGTTTTGCTTCAGGCCCACCCAAAAGAAGCACCCCCCACCCTCAAGGTCTGGTATCACTCTCTTCCTTCCCTCTCTCCCCAGGCATTTCTGGGACTTCCTCTCTCCCCTCTGTGATCCTTCAGTCTAGTGGCACTGACTGCATACAGGAGATAGATTTGCATGCACTACCTCCATTCTATGCAAATCTATCTCATACATATTCATTGTAGATAGCCTGAAAACCTTACTGACTAGGTGTATCCTGAGGTTTGGGTTAAGAAGTCCTTCCATATACTTAACCTTATTAGGACAGTGAAGTAGCCACCACACAGTTTCTACAATAACACTATGCCTTGATCAAAAGAAATTCCAGAAGAGAGAAGACAAAAAAAAGTGGTTGAAATGTAGTAGTCTGTAAAGAGTTACAAAGCCATATTTAAAAGTCTGGGATTCTACCAAACCACAGTGAGAGAGACATTATCTCCAAATGGAGAAGACTTGGAACAGTGGTGAATCTTCCCGGGACTGGTTGCCCTGACAAAATTACTCCAAGGATGCAGTGACACCTTGTCCAAGAGATCACAAAACAACCCAGAAGAAAATCCAAAGAACTGCAGGTATCTCTAACCTCAGCTAAGGTTAGTTTTCATGACTCTACAACAGTGTATCGCAAACTGTGTGCTGCAGCACACCAGTGTGCCTCCTGAGATTTCTGGTGTGCCGCGGTACACTGGGGAAGAGGAGAGGTGCCGGCACCAGATGACTGTCTACAGCAGTGGTTCCCAACCCTGTCCTGGAGAACCACCAGGCCAGTCGGGTTTTCAGGATAGCCCTAATGAATATGTGTTGAACAGATTTGCATGCCTGGCACCTCCATTATATGCAGATCTCTCTCATACATATTCATTAGCGCTATCCTGAAAACCTGATTGGCCTAGTGGTCCTCCAGGACAGGGTTGGGAACCACTGGTCTACAGAACGTGCCTCTTGCAAAGAGAGGCACGTCCTGTAAGTAATCTCCCAACGCCGGCACCTCTTCTCTCTGCAGGCCCTTCTCTCCAGCACGGGTCTTTCTCTAGGTGCAAGACCCATTTCAAGGGCCTTTGCGCATGTGCTGACGGCGGCACGCTGACATCATGCATAAACATAACATCATCACGCCAGCGCACTTCTGGGTGTCATGAGCCGGGGACACTAGGTTTAATGTGCCCCAGTTCGAAAAAGTTTGCAGGACACTGCTCTACAATAAGAAAGAGACTGAGCAAAAATGGGATTCATGGGAGAGCAGCAAGTTGGAAGCTGCTGCTATCCAAGAGTAACTTCACTGATCATCTCACATTTGCAAAAAAACAAAAAACCCACCTGGATGATCCCCTACCTTTTGAGATAATATTAGGGTCAGCTGAGTTAAAAGTGCGGCAGCAGCCTAAAAAGCAAACAGGATGCTAGGAATTATTTAAAAAGGGATGGTTAACAAGACTACGAATGTTATAATGCCTCTGTATCGCTCCATGGTGCAACCTCATCTGGAGTATTGCGTTCAATTCTGGTCTCCTTATCTCAAGAAAGACATAGCGGCACTAGAAAAGGTTCAAAGAAGAATGACCAAGATGATAAAGGGGTTAGAACTACTCTTGTTTGAGGAAAGACTGAAAATAGTAGGTCTCTTCAGTTTGGAAAAGAGACGGCTGAGGGGGAGATATGATTGAAGTCTACAAAATCCTGAGTGGAGTAGAACAGGTACAAGTGGATTGATTTTTCACTCCTTCAAAAATTACAAAGACTAGGGGACATTCGATGAAGTTACAGGGACATACTTTTAAAACCAATAGGAGGAAATATTTGTTCACTCAGAGAATAGTTAAGCTCTGGAACGCATTGCCAGAGGCTGTAGTAAGAGCGGATAGCGTAGCTCAGCGGTCTCAAACACGCGGCCCCCCAGGGACTATTTTGCGGCCCATGATCTGTCCTCTCCACTTCACAAGTTTTCCGATTGTGGAGAGGACAATCGCGTACAGACTGCGACTGCAGTAATTTACTTGTGTCGGAGGGAATGTCGGCAAACGGCCTCATGGTGGCGCTGTGCTTCTCCCAGTCTCAGCCTCCCTCCGCCCGCTTTGGCTTGCATCTCTAGGCAGCATTAGCGGCTTCCGGGTTGCGCTGTGTATCTCGAGATCTCAGCCTCCCTCCGCACCCTCCCAGCCCGGATCCGGAGCGCACGGCTCACTCTGCCCTGCAGCTCGCCCACAAGCACCAGAACCAAGCAACGAGGCATCCCAGGCTGTGGTGGCAGTTGCAGTGTAGGGCTGTAGACCTTTGGCAAGTATGTGAAAAATGTGTTTCTTTGGAAATTACAATTATCTGTCCTACAGAATTTTTTTTTTTTTAACCCCCTATGATTTCTCATGTGGTGGTGTTTCTTCACATAAGCTTTGATTTATTACAATTGTCTGTCATACAGAAATTTTTTTTGATCCTCCCTATGATTTCTCCTGTGGAGGTGTTTCTTCACATTGGCTTATGTCAGTGGTCAGCAAACTGCGGCTCTTTAGCCACTTGAGTGTGGCTCGCGGCTCACCTAAAGCAGGGGTCCCCAACATGCTTCCCTTCTCACTGCTCTCCCCCAAGTCACTGCCATAGGGGAACAGGCCGCCACCACAGCCTGTGAATAGGCTACCACCGCCACCATTGGGGAATAGGCTAACACCGCCGCAATCGGGGAGCAGGCTGGCGCCGAGTTCTTAGCTCTCCCTGCTTATCTTCCCCAGCGCGGAGCTGACCAATTCTCACCACCCGACGTCAATTCTAACATCAGAGAGGAAGTTCTGGGCCAGCCAATCATTGCCTGGCTGGCCCGGAACTTCCTCTCCGACATTAGAATTGACGTTGGGTGGCGAGAATTGGTCAGCTCCATGCTGGGGAAGGTAAGTAGGGAGAACTAAGAACTCGGCGCCGGCCTGTTCTCTGATGGTGGTGGCTTGGGGGAGGGCAGGGAGAAATAAAGAAAGAAAGGGGCAGGACAGGGAGACAGAAAGAAAGAAGGGAGATGGGACACAGACAGAAAGGGGCATGGAGAGAGAAAGAAAGAAAGGTCATGGAGAAAGAAAGAAAGGGGGCATGGATAGAGAGAGAAAGACAGACATAGAAAGAAAGGGGGCATGGAGAGAGAGAGAGAAAGGAAGAAGGGGCATGGTGAAAGAAATAAAAAGTTGGGGGAGGGAAGGAGACAGATGCCAGACCAGGGGAAAGGAAGGAGGGAGAGAAAGGAAAGAAATAGATGTCAGACCATGGAAATAGGGACGGAAGAAGAGAGAGATAGAAGGGAAGGTAAGACATGGAAACGTAGATTTTGAAAAGAAAGCAGAAAAATTGAATATTATATTAATGCCAAAGATGGATGCAAGGCAGAAAGTGAAGATGGAGAGAAAAACTGTCAAAGGACAAGAAGGCCCTGGAAACATAGTTAAAAGCACAGAAAAATAAAGTCACCAGCCAACAAAGGTAGGGAAAATGATTTTATTTTCAAAATAGTGATTGAAATGTGTCAGTTTTGAGAAAGGAAAGATATTAAACTTTAAATGACAATTTTGCTTAAGGTAAAACTCTTTATGGTTTATAAATCTTTCCTTTAACTGTTAAAAGAAAGATTTGTAAACTATAAAGAGTTTTACCTCATGCAAAGTTGTCATTTCTTTAATAATGTATGCAAACACAATTGTCACTGCTGTACCATCAATCAAATCATATATCATAAATCATAAATCAGTTGTTTAGAAATATATGTTGCCATGTCAAGAGCTGACCAATAAAGTCTCATCTATTTCTTACTGTGTCTTCATCATTGATGTTTTGCATTTACAGAAACTTTTTCATATTTTTTTCAAATATTTTTGTATGGACCTTCAGGTAGCAATCAGGCAAACCAAGCCAGTTGCTTAAACTCTGTATCAGTCCAACCTTTATTCATATTTTAATCATTGTGAGTAACTATTTCTTATTTCTTTTACTTATTAATATAAAATACACGGAACCTCACTTAACTTATAGTGAAATGCTCCTATGTTCTCCTCTCCCAACTTTGCATGAGGTAAAACTTTATAGTTTACAAATCTTTCCTTTAACAGTTAAAGGAAAGATTTATAAACTATAAAGAGTTTTACCTTAAGCAAAATTATCATTAACTATTTTTCTGCAGCCCTCACATTTAAAGTTTAATATCTTTCCTTTCTCAAAGGACTAGAATAGGCTAAGATTCCTCAACAGTAATGTGTCTATGTTTTATTAAAACGTGTTATACCGCTCGTTCATATGACTGGTCCAAGTGGTTTACAATAAATATTCAATATAGAAAAGAACTCCAATTATAATAGGACAGACCTCAAAACATATAAACAAGAAATAAATCACATTCATCCATAAAAAATACACTAAAACCTAAAATAAACCTGAATGTCCTCTAACCATTACAATCTCAGGATTCACATGGCGAGATCCTTTCCCTTCAATAAATATGAGTTATCTCAGATATAGAAAAATCTTTACCAAATGCTTCACAAAAATATAAAGGTTTTAGTCTAGTGTTTGCCTCCAACCTCAAATCACATGGCTAATGATTCCATAATTGGGGACCAATAAAATAAATGTGAAAGGCTGATATCAAATTATAAGAAGTGTTTGTTTGCAATTATAGCTGCTAAATGTGGTGCGACCAATTGTTAAGTTTTGGAGGCTGTTAGTTTTTCACTTGGGTAATTTGAGTGTTGGATAATTTTGTTCCTTACATGAAGCAGTAATGTAAAAACTATGGGCTCCTTTTACTAAGCCGCGTTAGGGCTTTAACGCGGGGAATAGTGCGTGCTACATTGCCGCGCGTGCTAGACCTTAACGCCAGCATTGAGCTGGCGTTAGTTCTAGAAGCGTAGCGCACGGTAATTTCCTGCGTGCGCTATAAACGCTAGTGCACCTTAGTAAAAGGAGCCCTATGTTGTATGTTTACTCAGGTTCCCTTTGACTAATATTACATGTTTAAAGATCAGACAATTCAGGGTGATATACATGCAATAACAGGGGAAATGAGGAGGGGAGATAAACTTTTTCATATTACTGTATCAATTAACCAATATCTGATCAAGTTTATCAAGGGCCAGTAGCAAAGGCTTAAGTTTAAGTTTATCAGGATTTTATATACCGCCTATCAAGGTTTTCTAAGCGGTTTTACAATCAGGTACTCAAGCATTTTCCCTATCTGTCCCGGTGGGCTCACAATCTATCTAACGTACCTGAAATCTAAATAGAGCACATCCACTGCACACCCTCAATCCAGTTCTATTGTCACAAAGTCAAAGTTAATCAGATTTGGTAATATCCATGTTGCCTTGGAACCTGTATATCATTGGATTGTAGAAAGTTAACTAATTTCCTTCAGCAGTTTATTTATTTATTTATTTCTTCCATTTGTGCGTTGCACATACCTGTACAAGCTCTTGGCGACATTACAGAGGAAGGGATTAGAAGAGGGGAGGGAGGACAGTGGAGGGCAGGAAGATACAGGAGGAGAACAGGATACAAGTGATTAGGTGTCAAATAGATGAGTTTTCAGTTTCTTCTGGAATTTGGTGTGGTTAGGTTCCATCCTGGTCATTTCAGTAAGGTCATTCCAAGTTTTTACGCCTAGAAAGGTGAGCATGGAGTAGAAAACACGTTTGTATTGCAGATTTTTTTGTGGAAGGGAAATTTAGAAGTATTCTGTTGAGGGTTCTGCGAGAGGTAGATCAAGCTGGATGAAAGGAGCCACGGAGTTTCCGTAAAATATACGGTGAATGATTTATGAAGTTTTGAAGGTTATTCGTGATGGGATGGGTAGCCAGTGCAGTTGCCTGATGAAGGCTGTAATCGAATCATATTTTCTCAGGTTGAAGATTAGTCTTGACAGAGGTTTATCTATTTCCTTTCCCATCACCGAGGTAAGGCTTACTGGTTTGAAGTTTTCCACCTCTTTCCTGTTACTGCCTTTGTGAAGAGGGACCACAACAGCCCTTCTCCAATCCTGTGGCATTTCTCCTGGCTTCAAGCATCTATTAAACATATCCTTTACGGGGCTCACCAAAACTTCTCTAAGCTCCCTTGATGTCCTGCAATATATTTGGTGAGGTCCCATAACTTATCCTTGTTCAGTTTTGCAAGTTCATAAACACTTTCTTCTGTGAACAGGGCTACACCATCCCTATATGCAGTGGCATAGTGAGGGAGGTTGGTGCCAGGGGCGATGGCACCCTGCATCGCCACGCCATGCACCTCCACTCTTCCCTGCCGCTTGAGAGCTCCAATTTTGCAATATTCACTGGCGCGAGCAACATCTTCCACCCGCTGCTCGCGCCAGTGTCAGTTCCTTTCTGATGTCATGTCCTAGTCCCGCAAACAGGACATGACATCAGAAGGGTGCTGGTGCAAGCAGCGAGTGGGAGATACTGCTCACACCAGTGAACATTTAAAGAGGTATGTGGGGGACAGAGAGGCACCGGCACCTCTCGTGAAGAAGGCGCCCAGGGCGGTCTGAACCCCCTTGACTACGCCACCGCCTATGTGTATCTTTGTCAAACATTTCCAGACCTTTGCTGGGTTTTCTTCCATTAACACTGAACAGAAGTAATTGTTGAGTAATTCCATGTTTCCTCCATCATTATCTACACATTGACCATCAATTTCCTTGAGTCTAGTAATTCCACCGCTGTCCTTGCTCTAGTCTAGTGTATCTGATGAGCCTTGCCACTTTGTTTTACATCTTTTGCCATTTTTTTCTTATGCTCATGCTCATCTCTCAGCCTTCTGTCTAATAACTAGAGCTGTACCAAACAGGGACATAGCCCTGCCTGCCCAATCTTGGCTCAGGCCTACCTAGTCTCTCTCACGGCAGACAGGCAAACATATGGTGGATAACGGCCCAGCACTGGCCTGTGCAATGCAGGCCATTGAAGAGTTTGCCGCAGTGGCTCAGGTACTGTTCCAGGGCCAGGTTGCAGCGCCAGTCCTGCTCGCAGAGGCACCGCATCTCCATGCAGTCCAGCGCTCTCCCTCTGGGGAAGGGCAAATCACTGCCTGTCACAGATCCAGAGGTGGGGGGAAGGCAGGACTCAACAGTGCACTTAGTGGCTCTGCAGATCTTGTCCTGTGCGCTGTTGCACTCCTTCAGGGCGGCGCACTGAGCATGTGGACAGAGAAAAGCTTCTGAGTGTGCCTGGCCACTTGAGACTCAGGCACACCCAAAATAGCATATTTTGTTGTTTGGTCAAATACGAATAATTAAAAATATTGATTGTTGCTGTTTCCAGATGGGTAGGTAGAACCTGGGTAGGCAGAACTAACGTTTCAGCCATTATGCTGTGGCTTTTTCAGGGTATGCTGTGAAGTCTGTAGTTTGTTTTTATATTGTATATAGTGGGTTCTCAAACCTGATTTGCTAGGGTTTGAGGTGAGTGAGGCAAGAAAATCCTTGGTTGGTCACAAATTTGAATTTTGGTGGGAAAATCATTTGGTTTTCATTCCTGTAGGGTGGAGAATTCTCTGGTCAGCTTAAAAATGTTTTCTTAGGCTTCCGTGGTTTGTGTCATAATTGTTGCAGTTTTCCGGGTCTCAACGCATCTGGGTAGGCAGAACTATCATGCTGTGCCTTTCTTCAGGGTATGCTGTAAGGTCTGCAGTATGTCTTTATATATAGTGGGTCCCATAGGCTGTGGAACACTTTTTTATTTGCGGGGGCCCAAAAGCAATGCCCCAGACCTCACCCAAGCTCCACCCAGACTCTACCTCCCATAATAGTACTAATTGTAATACCATTTTTACCATTCATTTTTCATATATACACACAATATAATCTTATTAACACATAATGGTTAACCACAAAATTAAACTACGCAAAGCACACTGTATGTTTCTCAACATTCATTCCTACCAGAACACCTGGCCTTGGTCACACATGCAGAACACAGATAACCCCTATGCAAATACAGGATCACAAACTAAAAGTACTAATATATACAAACAAAACCTTAGATGCAAGCCTCTGCATGCAGTATAACACCAGAGAAATAGAAACAAATACATTTCTTCCTGAACAGCGCAAAATATATACAGCAGATATAAATTCTCCAAACCTCCATATTTCTTTTTTTCTTTTTCTTTTTAATCTTCATTCATTTTAAAAACTTTCAACAAGTGTAACATAAGATACAATCATTTTATACTTTAACATCACTTAATATACCATCAAATTCTAACTCACATCAAATATCCCCTCCCTTATACTCAACAATTGTTCTTAAGCATAAGAAATTATAAAGTATTCCCACCCCCGCCCCAGGTACATTAAATAAGAACATAAGAACATAAGAACATAAGCAGTGCCTCCGCCGGGTCAGACCATAGGTCCATCCTGCCCGGCAGTCCGCTCCCGCGGCGGCCCAAACAGGTCACGACCTGTCTGAATCACCAGAAGGGGCTCCCCTGCCTCCTTGGCTTCCCATTGAAGTCCCATCTTCCCATCGAAGTCCTAACCCTCCGGTCTTGCGCATGCACGACCTGGTTGGGTTTCTATACTTATTAGCTTTCTATACTTGTGTTACATCCCAGCTCCTCCCTCAGTATCCCACGATCCCTTTATCCCTCAGGAATTCGTCCAATCCCTGTTTGAATCCCTGTACCGTACTCTGCCTGATCACTTCCTCCGGTAGCGCATTCCAAGTGTCCACGACCCTTTGCGTGAAAAAAAACTTCCTTGCATTTGTTTTGAACCTATCTCCCTTCAGTTTCTCCGAATGCCCCCTCGTACCTGTTGTCCCCTTCAGCCTGAAGAATCTGTCCCTATCCACCCTCTCTATGCCCCTCATGATCTTGAAGGTCTCTATCATATCTCCCCTGAGCCTCCTTTTTTCCAGAGAGAAGAGTCCCAGCCTATCCAACCTCTCAGCGTATGGGCAGTGTTCCAGCCCTCTTACCAGTTTCGTTGCTCTCCTTTGGACTCTCTCAAGTACCGCCATGTCCTTCTTGAGGTACGGCGACCAATATTGAACGCAGTATTCCAGATGCGGACGCACCATCGCTCGATACAATGGCATGATGACTTCCCGCGTCCTGGTTGTTATGCCCCTCTTTATGATGCCCACCGGGACAGATAGGGAAAATGCTTGAGTACCTGATTGTAAAAACCGCTTAGATAACGTTGATAGGCGGTATATAAAATCCTAATAAACTTGAACTTGAAACGTGTATGAACAAAAGGGAAAAAAATTAATATTCATTCTGTGCAGTAATTTGTTAATGGCTCCCAAACCTCCCTAATTTTCTTAAAATGCCCCTGCTGTATGGCTATTGCCCTCTCCATTTTAAAAATTTGGCATAACGAGTTCCACCAAAAATTATAATTCAGCCGATCTCAATTTTTCATAATTTACTGTATGGCAACCCCTGTCATGATGAGCAAAAATGTATTATTATTAGAAGAGATTTGACTCTTAGCTCTCATGAAAGCACCAAATAACACAGTGTCATATGATAATGCCACCGGATTTTCCAATAGATTATTCATTTGGCTCCAAATGGATTTCCAAAAACTAAGGGCTCCTTTTATCAAGCTGCAGTAGGGGGTTTAACGCGCAGAATACCGCGCATTAAACCGCCTGCTGCGCTAGTCGCTAACGCCTCCATTGACAAGGCGTTAGTTTTTTGGCTTGCCGCAAGGGTTAGCGCATGATGAAATGTCCGCCGCGCTAACCCCGCTAGCGCACCTTGATAAAAGGAGCCCTAAGTATCAATGGACAATAGAATAGTAATAATAGCCACACCAAATGATATTCATAGACTTATACTGTCAGAAACCAAGTGCTATAAACTTTTTAATCTGTGAAAACGGTAAAGACCTCAGTGTTTCCCAGGATAAAACCTGTGAAACTATGCCAATAATACTATTGACATAGAGAAATACATCCTTGGTCTTATGTTCTACCGTTACACATTCTCTTATTTATCTTTTTAACTTTTTTGCTGTCATTTACTTTTTAACTTTTTACTGGCTTTTAAAGTTTTATAGAAAAGTGAGCACTTATCTTGTTTCCTTCTGACAGTGCAAAACCACCGCAGTTGCAGTTTTAGCGGTATCAATATGCCGCTCTTGAACAATTTCAAATCAGATCAATTCATATAGAAATTTAAAAAAGTTAAAAAGATAAATAAGAGAATGTGTAACGGTAGAACATAAGACCAAGGATGTATTTCTCTATGTCAATAGTATTATTGGCATAGTTAGTTTCATAGGTTTTATCCTGAGAAACACTGAGGTCTTTACCGTTTTCACAGATTAAAAAGTTTATAGCACTTGGTTTCTGACAGTATAAGTCTATGAATATCATTTGGTGTGGCTATTAATTCTGAAGATATTCTGCTTGTATCGTGAATATCAATAGAATAGTAAATCATCTAATGCCCCAGCTTCGATATGACAGTGCCAGCATCTATTAGACTGAGAGCTATCTAATTTCTGTAAACAAACTGGGGTCCAAACTGCTCTATGTAACAACAAAAAAACAAGTTTGTCTCATAGATGCCGACACTGTACATCTCATTCTCCAAGCCCAAATTTGTGGCCATTGAGACACAGTATTTTGATGCTTTATCTCAATGCTCCAAATGTCACACAGACCAGTCTTCCATATTTCAATCACTAAATTGAAAATAAAATCATTTTTCCTACCTGTGTTGTCTGGTGATTTTATTTTTCTAATCATCTTTCCCACTCTAGTTGATCTTCTTTCTGTCTGTACTCTTAACTGTGTTTCCAGGACCTTCTTATCCATTTGTTGTTTTTCTCTCCTTCTTCACTTTCTGCCCTTCATCCATCTTTTGCATTAACTTTTAATATTCAACTTTCTTCAATTTTTCTGCTTCTTTCTCAAATCTATCTACTATTCCATGTCTTCCCTTCCCATCTATCCATGTGTGCCATCTCCTCTCTCTTTCTTCTCCCCTATTCCCATCTATCCATAAGATGCATTTCTTCTATATCTCTTCCCTGCCACACCCATTGCTGTGCACTATCTCCTCCCTTTCTCATCCCTTCCCTTCCATCCCTGTGCACCATCTCATCCATCTCTCTCCCTCTCCAATGGTCAGACATCTCTGTATTCCCCCTACTCCCCTCCTATGGTCTGATATCTTTCTCCTCTCCTTCCCATAGCCTGGAATCTCTCTCCTATCCCATGGTCTGGCATCTCTCTCTCCTTCCCTCCCTCTTCCCATAGTCTCTCTCCTCTCCTTTCCATGGTCTGGCATCTCTCCTTCCTGCAGTCAGACATCTCTCTCTCCTTCCCATTCAAGTGGGTTGACATCTCTCTCTTCCCTCCTTCCATCACCCTTCTCCGGAATCTGATATCTCTCCCTTCTTTGAGTCATCTCTTCTCCCGTCCAGTGTAACATTTTCCCTCCCTCCTCTTCACCACTATCATATCCAACAATTCTCCCTCTTTCTTCCTTTCCACATGCATACTATCTCTTTCTATCCCACTCTACCCACCTATGTCCAATCATTTTCTTTTCTCTCACCTACCTGCAGCCCCTCCCTTCCTACACCCCACCCATGCATCTCTTTCCCTCTCTTCCCAACCCCCAGTCCATGCACATCTGTTCTTCCCTGCCTTCCCAAACCCCTCCCAGTCCATGCAATATCTGTCCTCCTTGCCTTCCCAAACCCCCCCCCCCAGCCTATGAAGCATCTGTCTTTCCCTCTATTCCCAACCCCAGCCCACCCAGCAGGATCCTGTGGCATGACCAATTCCTAGCTCCCCCACCTACCACCTCCCCACCACTGTAATTTAAAATCTTTGGGCAGATGGCAATGCAACAAAGTAAGCTTTCTGCTGTAGATCTGCCCCAAAAATATTTTCTTCTGAAGCACTTCCTCTTCCCACAAAGGTGGGACACTGCAGAAAGAAGATTTCCGGGGCAGGCCGACAGCAGCAGGCTCACTTCTGTTGCACCGCCAGCTGCTCGAAGATTTTAAATTACAGTGATGGGGAGGTGGTAGGTGGGGGAGTCGGGAGAGCCATACTTCCGATGGCCAATTTGGGGGGAGGCCATGGCCCTTTGGCCCCCTTTCCAATGCGTATGGTGGATCCTCAAACCTGATTGGCTGGGGCTTGATGTGAGTGAGACAGGAAAGTCTGTTGGTCACCAATTTGAATTTCGGTAGGAAAGTTCGTTAGTCACAAAATTGAATTTTTAAACTCTCTAGAAAATTCTCCAACCTACAGGAATGAAAACTAACTGATTTTCCTGCAAAAATCATGATGCCAGCCATGGAAGCCTAAGAGAATAAATTAAAAATATTAATCAGCTGAATACAATTGCAAATACCAATAGTGGGCGTTGAGCTTTAACATAACAAATCAGAGGTGAAGTGTTTATTTTGGTAGGATTTAGCCCAGTAGAGCCCTGGATTAATTGTATTTGAATTTAAATCACTATTCGGCTGAATATGAATAATTTATTCAAAGCACTATTCAGGGCCAAATCTAATCGAATCCAAATATTCACTACAGCCCAACTGATAACCTTGCATCACACCTGCTACTTATAACAGTGTGCAAGCAGTGCCAGGTCAACGTGAGCTACTGCATTTCCTCAGATATCTAAACTCCTTTTTGTTTAGCAAACTCCACACAATACATTGATGATGATGAGTTTTAGCATGTTATATGCTTGATAGTTTGCTGCCATCTTCTGGTAATATGGTAGAATGTGCATATGTTTGAAATCCACATTTGTGCTGAAATTACCTGAGTAGAGAGTTGCGCGGGGACAGAAATCCCACCCGTCCCCACCCGTCCCCGCCAAAATCCCACCCGTCCCCACCCGTCCCAGTGAGGAATCCCTCCGTCCCCACCCGTCCCCGTGAGGAATCCCTCCGTCCCCACCCGTCCCCGCGAGGAATCCCCTCCGTCCCCACCCGTCCCCGCGAGGAATCCCCTCCGTCCCCACCCGTCCCCGCAAGGAATCCCCTCCGTCACCACCCTTCCCTATAAACTTCAGAAATAGTTATTTTATTTAATTATGCTACTGAATTAAAGGCTCTGGTAGAGACCCATTTACAAATAAGCAAAGAGATTTTACTAATTTGGAAAAATTAATTGGGAAGAATACATACTTTGTAAATGGGTTTCTACCAGAACCTCTAATGTAAATATAAAATATAAATACTCAGCTGATGAGAACCCACAAACTGTCAGCTGAGGACTTCCTTTGCAGTTGGCCGGGGGTCCCTTTTGACAAGCTTGGCAGGCAGCAGTAGCGTCCCTGAGTCACAGATGCTGGCACCTCAGTGGCTCATGGATGCTGCCAGCGACTGCTGCGCTTGGTGGAGGGGAGTTCTGGCCATCTCTAGAGGAGGTCCTCTGCTGGCAGTGCTTGGGGATCCCCACCAGTCACAGCAAGGGTCAACAAGTACTTCAACACTGTAGAAATAAAACCAGAAATGCATTTCCTTTTCTTTTGAACACAATACAAAGACATCTGCCATATACATTTCCCAAAGCTAACATATTTTAGTCAATAAATTCCGTTTTTTACCTTTGTTGTCTGGAGACTTATTTTTCCATAAAGTTGGTCCCAGTTTCTTTTTTCCGCTTTCCCATCTTCTGTAAATTCTTCTGTTGCTGTCCATTGGTTCCCCCTACCATGGTCCAGCATTTATCTCTTTCTCATCTTTCGTGCCTGCCCACCAGCCCCACGCCCAACATTTCTCCTTCTATCACCCCTCTCCAGCATTATGCCACATCTCTCCCTCCATTCCCTTCACCACTGTCCAATATTCCTCCCTCTTGCATCCCTTTCGATCTGCCCCATTGTTCCCTTGCCACATTTCTCACTCTCATCTTTTTCTTCCCTATCATATTCTGTATCTTCCTCCCTACGACCAAAAATTCTCCTCTTTCTTCCATTTGCCGTGTGTACACAACCATCTCTCTTTCCCGCTCATTGACACACCCACACCCAATTCTCCCTTTCTATTCCCTCCCCCACCTCAGCATCTCTTTCCCTCCTTTCCTCTCTCCCCAGTTCATGACTTCTGTGTCCAAAAATGCACTCCCTTCCACCACTTCATTCGAGTCCAGATAACAGCAGGGGTTGGAGGAAGCCTGCAGCAAGCCATATGTAGCCGACCCAGAAGTCTTCCCCCGAAGTCAGAGCTGACATCAGAGGGAAGGCTTTGCATCAGTCTGGCGGCGGCTGAGGTGTCAGGTGTGAAGGGGTAGATACTGGATGTAGGAGGTGAGAGGAGACAGACTGTAGATAGAAATGGGGAGGGATCAGACACACTGGATGAAAGGGGAAAGATAAGACAAACTGGAATGCTTGGGGAGAGAGAAAAAGACAGATGATGGATGGAAAGAAAAGGAGAGGGGAAGAAGACATTGAATGGAAAGGAGGAGAGTGGGAGGATACGGATGGAAGGGAGGAAAGAGAAAGATGGAGCAGACACTGAATAGAAGGGGGAGAAAGAGAAATGAAGCAGATGCTGAGCTGAAAGGGGGGAAAGATGGGCAGATGCTGGATGGAAGGGGGGGAGAAAGAAGGGTGGATGATGGATGGGATGACAGAGGGGGCAGAAAGGAGGAAGAGAGGAGACAGATCAGATGCTGGGCAGAAGCAGCAGACAGAGGGGCAGATGCTGGATGGAAAGAGGGGGAGGGGCAGATGCTGGATGGAAAGGGACATCAGGTCAGCATCTGAATGGCCGTGCAAGTCTGCATGGGTCCAAATGGTGCCACACACTGCTAGACCCCCCACCCCAGTCCATTGTGCTTTCTAGAAGCCAGTATTGTGGTGCAGCCTGGTCCCTGCTAGGTTTTCTCCCCCTAGAATGGGACAGACTGTGCTTTTGCCGGCAGAGGCAGAATGGTGAGCCTGCACGATGTCGCAAACTAGCCCCCCTCCCCACCCCACCCCACAAATGTCCTCCACCCAGAACAGGATCGAATCTGGGTTCCCAGTAGCTGAGCAGTGAGCCTACCGAGGTATCCCCTACCGAGAATGGAACCAACTCTGCAGTAAGAAGACTTAAAGAAGACTTAGAGCCATAGAGCACGAGACTCCCACGGGGATGAAAACAGCCTACCTAAATTCTGGCGATGCAGGCATGCAGCTTACAAGTCCGGCGTCGCGGCAGGAAATAGCCATGCTGAGCACTGAGCTCAGCACGTACACAGATGAAAGCCTTGTTTGCTGATTGGTCCGGCGGCACGGCGGGGCGGGGCCGCCGGACCAATCAGCAAGCAAGGCTTTCATCTGTGTACGTGCTGAGCTCACTGCTCAGCATGGCTATTTCCTGCCGCGACGCCGGACTTGTAAGCTGCATGCCTGCATCGCCAAAATTTAGGTAGGCTGTTTTCATCCCCGTGGGCCAGGCGGCGTCCCCGTGGGAGTCCCGTGGGCCAGGGGGCATCCCCGTGGGAGTCCCGTGGGCCAGGGGGGGAACCCACGGGATCCCCGTTCCCGTGCAGACCTCTAATAAAGAGAGCTGGAAACAAAGCTCCACCTTGAGAATAGCACCAACCCTACACTGAGGGGCTGAGAGAATAAGCTGTGCTATCCTTTGATGCAGTGATTTACTCTGGATTGTCCTGCATTAATCTTACTCAGTATAGTAAGGGTTTTAGCACAGAAGACTCTCAAATATCTAAAGGGTAGTGCAGTCTGCATACAAAACATATGCATACCAGCAGAATCAGAAATTGTGCTTGTCAGAAAATGCACTGTTATTTTGGCTTATTTTTGTTTTAGTTCTCTTTAACACTAAATTTTACTACAGCCCTGAGCTTTAAATATTAAATGCCTCAGTTGTGACTCTGTACAGCATTGTGTATGTCTGGTAGCGCTCTATAATAGTAGTAGTAAATATTCTAGCATAAGAGCAAAAGGGACATCTGATCCCATTCAAAAAGGTTCCTAGTGGCCCAAGTGAGCCCTAAAGCTTCCTTCTATCCTCATCAAAACATGGCAAGGTTCTCAAGTGAGCCCTGAAATTTCACTGCTCCTTCCTTTCAAAAACTCATTTTCTGGCCCATGTGAGTCTTGAATGTCCCCTATTTAGAAAAAAAAAAAAATCCCTGGTTGCTCAAGTGGGCATGAACACCCCACCTTTTGGTTAGGAAACAGGACTGATGCTCACTCGATCCTATCTCTAGTGCCGCCATCTTGGAAAATGGCAGTGTCTGACTTCTAGCGCGATGATCTGATGTGCTGCCATTTTTAAAAGATGGTGGTATAAGAAGAGTATTTCAAAACCAAAGAATTGACAACAAAGTTTCAAGCCCACTCAGAGTGAGCACTGGCGTCTAAATTCAGTACCAATTCAGTACTGGTAAACCAAATATATCATTGGTTTCTTTACCCCGGGCAGGCAACTCATAGGTGACTAGCACCAAAACATAAGTCTAAATAAGTCCTGCCCCATACATCATTCAGTCTTATTTGATTTAAATATTTCAAATATTGATAATAAAATCTCTCAAAAGACACACTGCTATTTTCAATGAGTGAGAGAAGAATACAGTTAAGTGAAGTAAAAAAAAAAAATCCCCCATAAAAATGATTCAACTTATCTGATTCCCATAGGGATACTGTCGCCATTCAACAGAGCTCTGTTTCAATTCCTTTGTCAGGAGCGGAGACAAATCAGTCCTTCTGTGAGAGGCAGATAAAAATAATCCTCGTATGCTTTCGAGCTTGGCAATCAGACCCCAAGGTAAATCCAGAATTTGTTCAGCATTGATTGAGCCAAATTCTGGATTTACCTTGGGGTCTGATTGCCAAGCCTGAAAGCATATGGAGGACTATTTTTACCTACCTCTCACAGAATGACTTATTAGCTTCCGTTCCTGACGAAGGAATTGAAACGGAGCTCTGTTGAGTGGTGACAGTATCCCTATGGGACTCAGATCTAAGTTAGTTCATTTTTATGGTCACAACGTTTTCATTATACTATATTTACTATAATAATTATTTCACATGAATATAGTTTGGGGGATTTTTTTTACTTTGTAATCACTCACATATGCCAAGGGGATTCCACTACTTATGCCTACCATATTTATGAAGACAAAATTGAAGACACGTGAACTTACCCACATCTCACCCACACTCCACCCATTTCCTCCAGGTAGTCTGATTGTAGAGATGGCTGGGGTTGAGAAGGAGTGTCTAAATCCAAAGGGGCAGACTGAGGGGAATTATATCAGTCCTTGGTAGGAGATGTTTGCTGTTGAGGTGAAGGACACAGCGAAGTATGAGGAGACCAAGTATTAGGAGGATTAGAGAAGGAGACAGACCAAAGGTCCATCAAGCCCAGCATCCTGTTTCTAACAGTGGCCAACCCAGGTTCCAAGAACCAGATTTTATTCTGCTTATTCTAGGAATAAGCAGTGGATTTCCCCAGGCCATCTCATTAATGACCTATGGACTTCTCTTTTAGGAAACAGTGGAACTGCCAAGATACACCTACAGTGAGTGATGACCACACATGGAGGACAACTACAAGGAAGAAATATGTGACACAGCAGTGAGACCTGGAAACAGAGGAGGGAACCCACAGGAAGATGAGTCCGGTGCAAGCCAACACCAGAATGAGGGAAGATGGAAGTGCACAGAGGACATGGACCTACGGCTGGAGATATGGACATACACCAGGGACACGGTCCTGTGGCTAGAGAAACAAGAGGTCAGCAATCGTCGTGGGGGACTCCATCATCAGACATGTCGACAGCCACATAGCGGGAAGAAGACAGGATCAGCTGGTGACCTGCCTACCAGGAGCCAAGGTAGAAGATATAGTGAGCCGCATCGACAGGATCATCAACAGCGTGGAAGAGGAAGATAAGGCACTGGTGATCCACGTGGGGACAAACAACAGGAACTACAGCAGGGAAGCACTGAAGGATCAATTCCAGATGCTAGGAGGGAAGCTGAAGACCAGAATGCAAAGGGTAGGATTCTCAGAGATCCTGCCGATACCCAGGGCCGACAAGAAGAGGCAGACAGAGCTGCAAGCAGTCAATGCATGGATGAGGTGCTGGTGTGAGAAAGAAGGATTCCACTTTGTGTGCAACTGTATGACGTTCTGGGGGGAGAGCAAGCTATACAGGAAGGATGGACTCCACCTCAGCGGAGACAGAATGAGGCTAATTACAAGCAATATCAAGTGAGAAATTGAGAAGTCTTTAAACTAGGAAGAAGGAAAAAGCCGACAGTCGACCAAGAGTCGATGGTTCGGGAAACGGTATACCCAGAGGATACTGAGCAGGAAGATAGTGGGGAAGACTCACCGGATCATAGGCAAGAGAGAAATCCTGATGGATCGAAAGGGACACAATTGGGAAAGAAATGCAAGAAAGTAACAGGTCGCAAACTCAAGTGTATGTATGCGAACGCAAGGAGCCTAAGGATTAAGATGGGGGAATTGGAAGCTATGGCACAAAAAGATAACCTTGACATCATCGGCATCACGGAAATATGGTGGAATGAGGAAAAAGTCTGGGACACTGTGCTACAGTGACAGAGACAGAGTAGGTAAAAAAAGTGGGGGTATTGCCCTATACATCAAAGAGGAAATTAAGTCTACTGGAGAGAACATGCCGGAAATGAAAAATAAGGTAGAGTCTCTATGGGCCAAAATTCCGAGAACAAATGGAACAGAAATGAAGATCGGCATCTACTACCGACCCCCAGGGCAGTCCGAAGAAACTGATGGAGAAATGGGAGACTTCGTTCACCAGGCGCTACAAAGCCAAGCAGACACCGACAGCGTGGAAGAAATGTGGTCAACTTTGAAAGCCACCATACAGGAAGCAACAAACCGCTATGTTAAATCAGTAAGCAAACGGAATAGGAACAAGCCACAGTGGTTCCCTACGGAGATCTCGGACCTCATCAAAGAGAAGAAAAAAGCATTCATCTCTTACAAACAATCAGGGACACAGGACTCTAGAGTAGAATATCTGGCCAAGTCAAGGGCCGTCAAAGCAGCAGTTAGGGAGGCCAAATTCCGCATGGAGGAGTCTCTAGCAAAGAACATCCAGAAAGGAGATAAATCTTTCTTCAGGTATATCAGTGACAGAAATAAGAACTCGGGCGGGATAGTACGTCTCAGAAAACCAGACGGAGACTATGTAGAAACGGACTCGGAAAAAGCCCAACTGTTAAATAAATACTTCTGCTCAGTCTTCACCCGCAAGGCGCAGGGAATCGGCCCTCAGCCACAGACAAGGGTTAAATCAGTTGACCCATTTAGTAATTTCAAGTTTACACCCAGCAGCGTCTACTGCAAGCTGTCAAAAATCAAGGTCAACAAGGCAATGGGGCCTGACAACCTACACCCTAGGGTGCTCAGGGAGTTGGGTGATGTCCTAGCGGAACCGCTATCCGCGCTCTTCAATCTCTCCCTTAGTACAGGTAACGTCCCGATGGACTGGAAGACAGCTAACGTCATTCCACTCCACAAGAAAGGCTCCAAGATGGAGATGGCAAATTACAGACCAGTGAGTCTCACATCAATAGTGAGCAAACTAATGGAAACCCTAATCAAACACCAATTGGATAGGATCATGGACGAGGAGAATCTACGGGATCCCCGCCAATATGGATTTACTAAAGGGAGATCCTGCCAATCCAACCTGATCAGCTTCTTTGACTGGGTGACGAGGAAGCTGGATGTTGGTGAGTCCCTGGACATCGTCTACCTGGATTTCAGCAAAGCATTTGATAGCGTACCACACCGCAGGTTGCTAAGCAAGATGAGTTCTTTAGGTTTGGGCGACACATTGACCAATTGGGTTGTGAACTGGCTTGGAGGTAGGCTTCAGAGGGTAGTGGTGAATGGCACCCCCTCCGAAATGTCAGAGGTGATAAGTGGAGTGCCACAGGGCTCCGTCCTGGGCCCGATCTTGTTCAACATCTACATAAGAGACTTGACAGAAGGACTCCGAGGAAGAATAACATTATTCGCCGATTATGCCAAACTAAGCAATGTAGTGAACAAAAGCACAACAGACAAAAATTCAATGGCAGACGATATGATGCATGACCTACTTCTACTGGAGCACTGGTCTAGGTCCTGGCAACTCAGTTTCAATGCCAAAAAATGCAAAGTCATGCACCTGGGAAGCCGAAATCCATGCAGGATTTACACCCTAAATGGCGAGATCTTGACAAAAACTGAAGCAGAAAGAGACTTAGGGGTGATTGTCAGGGATAACATGAAGTCTGCAAATCAAGTAGAGCAAGCTTCATCCAAAGCAAGGCAAATCATAGGTTGCATACGCAGGAGTTTCGTCAGCCGTAAACCTGAAGTCATTATGCCACTGTATAGATCCATGGTGAGACCGCACCTGGAGTACTGTGTGCAATTTTGGAGGCCACATTACCGCAAAGATGTGCTGAGACTGGAATCGGTCCAGAGAATGGCCACCAGGATGGTCTCGGGACTCAAGGAGCTCCCATATGAGGAGCGGTTAGGGAAGTTGCAGCTCTACTCACTCGAGGAACGTAGAGAGAGGGGAGATATGATCGAGACATTCAAGTACCTCACAGGTCGCATCGAGGTGGAAGAGGATATCTTCTTTTTCAAGGGTCCCGCGGCAACAAGGGGGCATCAGTGGAAAATCAGGGGCGGGAAACTGCACGGTGACACTAGGAAGTTCTTCTTCACCGAAAGGGTGGTTGATCGCTGGAATAGTCTTCCATTTCAGGTTATTGAGGCCAGCAGCGTGCCAGATTTTAAGGCCAGATGGGACAGACATGTGGGATCTATCCGCAAGGATAGATAGGGAGGGTCATTGGAGTGGGCAGACTTGATGGGCCGTGGCCCTTATCTGCCATCTATTTCTATGTTTCTATGAGATTAAATGCAACTGCAAGGGAGGCAACACAGTTATCATAGGCGACTTCAATTATCCAGGGATAGATTGGAACCTAGGCACCTCCAGCTGCAATAGGGAGACCAAGTTTCTGGATGCTGTAGGCGATTGCTTCCTGGAACAACTTGTCAAGGAAAATACGAGAGGAAATGCAATTCTGGACTTAATTCTAAATGGACTACGAGGACTGGGGCAAGGTGTAGAAGTAGAAGGGATGATGGGAAGCAGTGATCACAATATGATCCACTTCAACCTAGACACAGGGGCAAAACATCGATCCAGAATGACGGCCACGGCACTGAACTTCTGAAAAGGGAATTACAAACGGATGAAACTCATGTTGGGGAAGAAGATTAAGAAGAGGATAAGCACTGTAAAAATGCTAGAGCTAGCATGGTCCCTTTTTAAGAACACAGTCATCAACAAGGGATCCATAAGAACATAAGCAATGCCTCTGCTGGGTCAGACCTGAGGTCCATCGTGCCTAGCAGTCCGCTCACGCGGTGGCCCAACAGATCCAGGACCTGTGCAGTAATCCTCTATCTATACCCCTCTATCCCCTTTTCCAGCAGGAAATTGTCCAATCCTTTCTTGAACCCCAGTACCATACTCTGCCCTATTATGCTCTCTGGAAGCGCATTCCAGGTGTCCACCACACACTGGGTAAAGAAGAACTTCCTAGCATTCGTTTTGAATCTGTCCCCTTTCAACTTTTCTGAATGCCCTCTTGTTCTTTTATTATTTGAAAGTTTGAAGAATCTGTCCCTCTCTACTCTCTCTATGCCCTTCATGATCTTGTAAGTCTCTATCATATCCCCTCTAAGTCTCTTCTTCTCCAGGGAAAAGAGACCCAGTTTCTCCAATCTCTCAGCATATGAAAGGTTTTCCATCCCCTTTATCAGATGCATCGCTCTCCTCTGAACCCTCTCGAGTAACGCCATGTCCTTCTTAAGGTACGGCGACCAATATTGGACGCAGTACTCCAGATGCGGACACACCATCTCCTGATACAATGGCAGGATAACTTCTTTTGTTCTGGTTGGAATACCCTTCTTGATTATGCCTAGCATTCTATTTGCCTTCTTAGCGGCCGCTGCGCACTGTGCCGTTGGCTTCATTGTCATATCCACCATTACCCCCAAGTCCCTTTCTTGGGTACTCTCATTTAATAACATCCCTCCCATCGTATAGTTGTACCTCGGGTTTCTGTTTCCCACATGTAATACTTTACATTTCTCAACGTTGAACTTCATCTGCCATCTCATTGCCCATTCCCCTAGTTTGTTCAAGTCCCTTTGCAATTCTTCGCAGTCCTCTTTAGTATGAGCTCCACTAAATAGTTTGGTGTCATCCGAAAAAAAACAAGGAACCGGCATGGCTCACTGTAGCAGTGAAGGAAGCGATCAGAGACATGAAGACTTCATTTAAGGAATGAAAAAGGTCAAAAACGGATGAAAACTGGAAAAAGCACAAACTACATCAAAGCAGGTGCCATAAGGCGGTAAGAGGGGCCAAAAGAGACTACGAGGAAAAAATAGCCAAGGAGGCAAAAAACTTCAAGCCATTCTTTTGATATATTAAGGAGAAACGACCCGCGAAGGAAGCGGTGTGGCCATTGGATGACCATGGAATAAAGGGCGTGCTAAAGGAGGACAAAGCCATTGCTGACAGACTGAACACATTTTTTGCGTCTGTATTTACCAAAGAGGATTTACACAAGATACCGGAAGCCGACAGGCTATATGTAGGAAATGAAGACGGGAAACTGACAGGGTTGACGGTCAGTCTAGAAAAGGTATACAGGCAGATTGATAAGCTTAAAAACGATAAATCCCCGGAACCGGATGGCATCCATTCAAGGGTAATCAAGGAACTGAAAGGGGTTATAGCTGAACTGCTCCAACTAATAGCCAATCCGTTGATCATATCAGGACGGATTCCGGAAAACTGGAAAGTGGCGAATTTTACGCCGATCTTCAAGAAAGGTTCTAGGGGAGATCCAGGAAACTACAGACCGGTGAGTCTGACCTCAGTACTGGGAAAGATGGTAGAGGTGCTGATAAAGGACCGCATCATTGATCACCTTAATGGACACAGTCTGATGAGGACCAGCCAGCACGGCTTCAGCAAAGGAAGATCTTGCTTGACGAACTTGCTTCACTTCTTCAAGGGAGTAAACAGGCATTCGACAAGGTCCCGCATGAACAACTACTTCGAAAAATTGTGAGCCATGGAATCGAGGGTAAAATATTCACATGGATTAAAAACTGGTTGGCAGATAGGAAACAGAGAATGGGGGTAAAAGGACAATACTCGGACTGGAAAAGCGTCATGAGTGGAGTGCCGCAAGGTTCGGTGCTTGGACCCGTGCTCTTCAACATATTTATAAACGACCTGGAAATTGGTACGACGAGCAAGGTGATTAAATTTCCAGACGATACAAAGTTATTCATAGTAGTGAAGACACAGAAGGATTGCGAAGACCTGCAATGTGACATAAACACGCTCGATAAATGGGCTGCGACATGGCAAATGAGGTTTAGCATGGATAAGTATAAGGCGATGCATGTCGGTAACAAAAATCTTATACACGAATACTGGATGTCTGGTGCAGTACTCGGAGAAACCCCCCTGAAAAGAGACTTGGGAATACTGGTCGAAAAGTCAATGAAGCCATCTGTGCAATGCGTGGCAGTGGCAAAAAGGGCGAACAGAATGCTAGGAATGACTAAGAAGGATATCACAAATAGATCAGAGAAGCCATGGTAAGCTCCCCACCTGGAATACTGCGTCCAGCACTGGTGGCTGTACATGAAGAAAGACACAGTACTACTCGAAAGGGTTCAGAGAAGAGCGACTAAAATGGTTAAGGGGCTGGAGGAGTTGCCGTACAGCGAGAGATTAGAGAAACTGCGCCTCTTCTCCCTTGAAAAGAGGAGACTGAGAGGGGACGTGATCGAAACATTCAAGATAATAAAGGGAATAGACTTAGTAGATAAAGACAGGTTGTTCACCCTCTCCAAGGTAGAGAGAACGAGAGGGCACTCTCTAAAGTTAAAAGGGGATAGATTCCGTATAAACGTAAGGAAGTTCTTCTTCACCCAGAGAGTGGTGGAGAGCTGGAATGCACTTCCGGAGACTATTGTAGAGGAAAACACCCTCCAGGGATTCTAGACAAAGTTAGACAAGTTCCTGCTGAACCAGAATGTACACAGGTAAGGCTAGTCTCAGTTAGGGCACTGGTCTTTGATCTAAGGGCTACCACGGGAGTGGACTGCTGGGCATGATGGACCACTGGTCTGACCCAGCAGCGGCAATTCTTATGTTCTTATGAAATTATCCAAACCTTTTCTAAACCCTGCTATGCTAACTTATGTCACCATATTCTCTGACAATTAATTCCAAAGTTTAATTATACATAGTGTGAAGAAATATTTTCTCCAGTCTGTTTTAAATCTACTACTTAGTAGTAGACTTTAGTAGTAGATAAACCTCTATCATATTACCCTTGAACCATCTCTTTTCCAAACACTTTAGCCTTTCCATATAGGAAAGTCATCCAATCCCTTTTGTCATTTTCATCACCCTGCTCTGTACCTTTTCTAATTCTGCTACATCTTTTTTGCGATACAGTGACCAGAATTGCACACAGCATTCAAGGTGCGGCAGTACCATAGAGTGATACAAGGGCATTATAACATTTTAATCTTTGTTTTCAATTCCTTTCCTGATAATTCCTCACTTTCTATTTGCTTTCTTAGCTGCTGCTGCTCCTTGAGATAAGGGTGACACATAGGGCTAGATTTACTAAGCCCACCAATCAAGACCCGACCACTTAGCGACCCCTTTGCGATCCGGACCTGATTCACTAACCTGCCTCTCGATCCTATTCTGATCCGCACATCCAAATGAGGGGAGGGACATTCAAAAGTAGGGAAGACAGCGATTCACAACACAAAATTCTCGATCCAACTAGACTGGCAGATCAACTCAAGAAACAACTACTGGGGACCAGTCGCACACCTCTCTGCCGACTCTCCTGCTCCATTTATGCCCTGCACTCTGCCCTGCTCTCTACTGCCTAAATCTCGCTACCTATTTCAGGGGCTGAAGAAGCCCTGGGACAGGGGGGGAGAGCAGTGCCTGTTGGCTCCCTGACAATTTGAAATAGCTCCTCTCGCTGCCCAGACTATCTCTGCTGCCTTCGCTTGCAGTGCAAGCCCGCGGGTTTAAAGCAGGGCTGCACGCCACAGTACAAGTTTTATCCTAATTTGACACATATGGACAGTTTACAGATTAGATTTGCCATAGTAACTACCCTGTCAGCATTATATTACTGTGTGTTGGCAGGTCCAGAATGTCAGCTAAGGCCTATGGGGGAACCCGTTGCTGCGGGTGGGGGGGGAAGGGTGGTATGGAAGGGTGATGGAAAGGAGAGAAAGGGGCTGATGGAATTGGTGTGCAGGGGAAGGGGAGAGATATAAGGGGAAGGATACTGGATGGAATTGGGTTGAAGGGAAAGAAAGGAGGCAGATGCTAATGGAATTGGAGTGCAAAGAAAGGGGAGAGAGACATAAGGCAGAAGGATCCAGGATGGAATTGGGTTGGAGGGAGAGAAAGGGAGCAGATGCTGATGGAAGTGGGAGGAAGGGAGACGAGAAAGTGAAATTCCTGACCATGGGGGTGTGGGAGAGAGAAGGGGAGGAGAAGAGAGAGATGCCAGACCATTGGAAGAGGGAAGGGAAGATGATGGATGCCACACCAATGTGGGGGAAAGAAGAGATGGAAGGGAGAGGCAGACAATTTCTGGAAGAGGCACAGAAGATGAAAGGAAGAGAGTGACAAGAAGATGAGGAGAGCAGAAACCAGAGAAGACAAAGGTAGAAAAAAAATTTATATTTATTTATTTTTTTTGCTTTAGGGGACATGCATCATTGTTTCTGTGGTATTGCATTGTATGCAGAGTCCAGCTTCTTGGTGATTTTATTTAACCTTTGTTTATGTATTTCTATTTTATCCCTCCTTTTACAAAACTGTAGAGCATTTTTTAGCGCTGGCCATGGATAAAAACCATACTACAGTTTTGAAAAAGGGGAGAGGTTAGGTTGTGATTACATATTTCATACTAGGCGAAGGTGTTTTCTGTGTTCTGTTTGTATGAAAGGCATGTTTTTTTGTTAGCGTTGACTAGACTTGTTTGGCGAAATGCATCAGGCATGGTTCTTGGGAGTACCTTGAATTAACCTGATTTGAATCTCCTTATTTTCTGCCAATCTTCTTTTGTTTCATGTTGGATCCTTTGGTGGACTGCTTGCCTTGTTGTTTCGTTGCAAGTTAACATACATGGAGTGGAACGTACTAGAGGAGTTACAGATTTGGTTGTTTATACATATGGGTTACAGTTGGTTGATGTAGAGTGAGGCAGTTGAGAGGTGTTGTAAACTTGGTTATTAATATAGACTTATATTTCAGATAGTATTACTGTGTATAAATATTTGAACACTTTTATATATGCATGGAAAGGGATCAGAGTTAAAGTCCTGGGTAAGTAGGTGGGAAGGGAAGGAAGGATTTGTTCTGAGATATTTGGGGGTTGCATAGAAGAAAAACTGTGCATTGGTATGCTAATCTTTGTTTTGAATTTAAAAAAAAAGAAAGAAAGAAAGAAAGACATACAAGTGGAAATAAAGAAGTAAATAAGAAAACAGATAAATGGGGGCGGGATGGGGTAGCGCAGGGTGTATTTGGGTGCCTAGGGCCCCTCAAAGAATTAATCCTGCCCTGCCCCTGATAAAGGCGTGTTAACTGAAACACGGACCGTGTTGGGTCCCTTGGTTTGTTTTTAAGGTGGTATTATTAACCGCACTCAATCATTTCATACAATAAATTTAGCCTGCATCATTGTAGTGTTTCTGCAGTTTTCCTTGTTTTGAAATCAGTTAGCTTAGCAGAGTTTATGAAAGGTTTGGATCATTTCCTAAAAGAGAAGTCCATAGGCCATTATTGAGATGGCTTGGGGAAATCCACTGCTTATTCCTAGAATAAGCAGCATAAAATCTTTTTTACTACTTGGGATCTAGCTAGGTACTTGGGACCCGGATTGGCTACTGTTAAAAAGGATACTGGGCTTGATGGACCTTCAGTCTGTCCTAGTATGGCAATGCTTATGTTCCTATAATAATAATAATAGCTTATATACCGCAATACCGTGAAGTTCTATGCGGTTTACAAAGATAAAGCAAAGGTACAAATTGATTGACTTTAAGAGGGGAGGAAGAAAGAGAGTTAATAGGACAGGAAATCCATTTTTGAGGAGAGAGTGATCAATAGAACAAGTTAATCACTATAGAGGGGGAGAGAGAAGAGAGGATCAATTGTCTAGATACTTTAGGAACAGGTGTGTTTTCAGACGTTTCCTAAATTCCTCATAAGTAGTGGGCGAAAGCAATTGTTCTAGGTCTTTACCTATATGTCTTAGAATTTTATTTTGTGTTATCATGACCATTTGTGCATACATTCAGTATTTGTTAAGTGTTTTCTGGATATCTGTATCCACAGTTTTTTGTTTTTATTGGTGGATTGTTTTCACTGTGGATCATTGGTTCTTTTTTTGGTGACAGGTCAAAAACGCGCAAGACAATTGCGCGCAGACAAAATAGCGCAGACAAATAAGCGCAAAGACTGCGCGATTTTGTCCGCGCGCGATTGTCTTGCGCGAAATTGTCTTGCGCGCAATTGTCTATGAACCCTTTTTTTTCTTTGTTCTGGATATTGAGACATAATTATTTTCCATATATATAAGGATGTGTTAAAGTTTAAATGTTAATAAAGATTAAGGGCTCTTTTTACAAAGGTGCGCTAGCGGTTTTAGCACGCGTGCTACACGCTAACGCTTCCATAGAGCTGGTGTTAGTATTTTCCGTGTAGCGCGTGCAGCATTGTAGTGCGTGCTAAAAATGCTAGCGCACCTTCATAAAAGGTGCCCTAAATAATTGGGGAAAAAATTAAGGAGGACTTCCAAAGTGTGCATATTTTTAGCTATATTAAAAAGAGGCATCCCAACCATGATTCAGAGATTAGGGAGATATACAGTGCACATATATCTGATTTTCAAAGGTACTTGTGCTGTTTTGCACCATCACCCACCTAATGTACTTTTGGTTTGTTAAATTTCAAAGAGAAACAACTTGAGTAGTTTCCCTTTGAAACTTTGCACTGTATATTGTACTCGAATTACAAGCATCCCCCATAAATACAACTATCTCAGTTGTTTATTATTTCTATAGCTCTCTTATGGTTCTACATCAGTGTTCTTCAACCACTGGTCCATGGACCAGTGCCGGTCCACAGAAATTTCCTGCCGGTCCACAGGGCCAGCACGTACATCAGGCCCAAAACAGTATTTTTCAACCGCCGGTCCATGGTGCGATCAATGCAGCGTTACCTTTGAGCCAGCTCCCTCTTCCTAACTGATTCAGTGCACAAAGCCACGGGCAGTGGCTCTTATGGGCATCCTGCGCCTGAACTGGAAGCCTTCTCTCTGACGTTGTAACGTCAGAAGGAAGGCTTCCAGATGAGGCATGGGCAGGGCCGCCATCAGAAATTTCTGGGCCCCTTACTGAGCAATCCTATTGGGCCCCCCCCAAGCACCCCTTCCCCCCCCCCCACTTTTGTCCGGGGGGGTGCTATCAGGAAATCGGCAGGGGACAAAAAAAGTATGACAGCAGTGTTTATTGTTGTGCACAGCAGAAGAATAATACAGGAATTTGTGCTATGGTGGCCTAGGACCAATGTTCCCTCTAAGGATTGATGAGGTGTGTGCAAAAAAAATATGCATGAGCAACAAGTTACATATTCCACAAATTTATGAGCAGGCGCAGAGGACGCATTTTTAAACAAATGTAGTTTATCCTTGTACTCCTTATGTAATTTTAATCATCTATGGATATGTTTGTATGTTTTATTTTTGTTATACGCATTGAAAATATTTGATATTGCGTTTAAATCAAA
The DNA here is from genome assembly GCF_902459505.1 of Geotrypetes seraphini. Classification (NCBI taxonomy): domain Eukaryota; kingdom Metazoa; phylum Chordata; class Amphibia; order Gymnophiona; family Dermophiidae; genus Geotrypetes; species Geotrypetes seraphini. The sequence continues at coordinate 220,793,781 of NC_047086.1, forward strand.
ATCTCAATAAACTTGAAACTTGAAACGAGTACCCGTGAGATTGTGGGAGGGTTAAATACTCAAAAATTAGAAGAATAACAATTTACTTAAAGTTTTTGCTTTGCCAGCTTTCTGGTATCTTTACATACAGTGGCGTACCTAGCATATGTAACATCCGGGACCCATCATTTTTTGGCACCCCCCCATCTGTAAGAAAATCATGATTTTTAGTAACAAACCACACGTCACACATGAGTACCTAGGAAAAGGCAGCATCTTACATATTGCAGTGAGCAGTACATCAATACACCCATTGTAAAACTAAACAAGCCAGACCAGCACAGATCAATCCTACATCGTCAATCCTAACAGAAAACCATGTCTTTCAAACACAGAACACAGAAAACACCTTCGCCTAGTATGGAATATGTCATCACAAACTAACCCCTCCCCCTTTTACAAAATTGTAGTGTGGATTTTAGCCACGGTGGTAACAGCCCTGACGCTCATAGAATTCTGAGCATCAGAGCTGCTACCACCACGGCTGGCGCTAAAAAACGCTCCACAGTTTTGTAAAAGGGGGGATAAAATATTAATACACAGTTTCAACGCTCTAGCTCAGAGATGCCCAAACTTTTTGGGCTTGCGAGCTACTTTAAAATGACCAAGTCAAAATGATCTACCAAAAATAAAATTAAAAAACACAAAGCACACTATACGCTGAGAAAATTTAATTATCATTCCTATTCTGAGTTTTTTTCAAAGAGGTCAAGGTAGATGACTCTATGCATTGTCACCTCAGTAACAACCATACAAAAATAGACAAATATACCCCCCATCCTTTTTATTAAACCACAATAGCAGTTTTTAGTGCAGGGAACTGCGCTAAATGCCCAGCGCTGCTCTCAACGCTCATAGGCTCCCTGCACTAAAAAACACTATTGCGATTTAGTAAAAGGGGGCCATAGTGCAAAATATAGACAGCATATATAAATTCAGACACATTTTGATCACTAAATTGAAAATAAAATTATTTTCCTACCTTTGTTTGGTAATTTCATCTGATTGCACTTTATTCTTTTGACTGTGCATCCAATATTTCTTCCCTTCTTTCAGCCTCCTGTTTGCTTCCTCTCCTCCAGACCTCATTCCCACCCTCAACTTTTTCTTTCTTTCTCTATGTCTGTCTTTCTCTGATTCTGTGCCCCATTTTTTTGCTTTGTTTCTGGTTCCCTGCCCCTCCCCCCTTCTTTCTTTCCTCCTTCCTTCCTCCGTGCCCCATTTTTTGCTTTTTTTTTTCTGGCTCCCTGTCCCCCCCCCCACCTTCCTTCTTTCTTTCTTTCTTCCTTCCTGCCTCCCCCATGCCACCACCGCCGCTGAATAGGCTGCTGCCGCTGCCGCAATCTTCTGCACGTGGTCGATCAACTCTCGCCGCCTGACGTCAATTCTAATGTTGGAAAGGATGTTCCGGGCAGCCAGGCAGCGATTGGCTAGCCAGAACGTCCTCTCGACGTCAGAATTGATGTCGGGCCGCCGCGAGAGTTGGTCGGCCCCGCAGGGAAGAGAAGCAGGGAGATCAAAGACACGGTGCCGGCCTGATCCCGATGGCAGCAGTGAGAAGGGAAGGGAAGCAGGTTGGGCACCACTGCTCTAGATGAGCCGCACGCTAAGGAGAACAGTTGACCGCCCCCCTCTTGGTACGCCACTGGAGCAGCAGCGTGTCTGGCCGGCTCGTTCGTTCAAAGCCGCGGGTGGCGGCTCCTTGCGAGATCCGCGCCTGCGTCTGAAGCCTCTCTGATGGTGTGACGTCAGAGAGGCTTCCGATGCAGGAGTGGATAGCACAAGGAGCCGCCAACCCGCGGCTTTGAACGAACGAGCCGGCTGCTGCTCCAAAAGGAAGAGAATGATCGCCTCCAGACCGCGGGCCGCAAATAAAACCTGGAGAGCCACACGTGGGCTGCGTGTTTGAGACCGCTGCCTTAGAGGGAACACTGCCTAGGACCTTGGGGGAGCCCGGGCCCCCTGTCACCTCCGGGCCCCTGAATGCAGGACTGGTAGTACTGCCCTGATGGCAGCCCTGGGCATGGGACTTGCAAAGTGCAATTAGTACTATTATGGGGGTGGGGTCTGTGGTGGAGATTGGGTAGAGATGGGCGGGGTTTGGCCATGACTTAGCCCCGTGTTCTTCAACCGCCGGTCCACGGACCAATGCCGGTCCACAGAATAATTCTTTTATTTCTGCCGGTCCATAGGTGTAAAAAGGTTGAAAAACACTGTTCTACATCATTCTATAGATACAGGCTACTAGGGTTATTCATAGATTTTAAAGAGGGAAGTAAATTATCCTCCTATTTTTTAAAAATGTAACCTATATTGGATGATAGCAGGAATATGTTTATTAGAAGATGTTATTTCTAAAGGTAAAATGCTTGAATTTTCACAGTTGCAACATAAACATGGCCTTAATAAATCAGAAAGTTTTAGATGGTTGCAACTGAAGCATGCCATTCATGTGGAGTTCCCTGAATGGAAAAACCTTAATAATCAATATAGCATGGAATTCTTATGCTTTCAGGTTGACTTCTTGGGTCACTAGACCGCCAAGTGGTATAAAATGCTGACTGGATTTATTAAAAAGAAACCAAACACTGGTCTGAGAGACATTTGGAGCATTGAGATTAAGCATCAAATTACTGCATCTCAATGGCCACGAATTTGGTCTTGAAGGATGAGATGTAGAGTGTCGGCATCTATGAGACAAACTTGTTTTTTTCTGTTACATAGAGCATTATGGACCCCTGTTTGGTTGCAAAAATTGGATAGCTCTAAGTCTAATAAATGTTGGCACTGTCATCTCGAAGCAGAAACTTTAGATAATTTATTATTCTATTGTCCATTTATTATGAATTTTTGGAAATCAATTTGGGACCAAATTAATTGTTTATTGGACAACCCAGTGGCATTATCATATGATACTGTGCTGTTTGGTATGGCAATGAGAGCAAAAAGTCAGATTTCTACAAATAATAACAAATTATTACTCATAATGACTGGTGTTGCCATTCAACAAATTATGTATAATTGGAAAGACTGGAGTAGATTGAATTATAACTTCTGGTGGAATTCCTTATGTCATGTTTATAAAATGGAGAGATTTATTGCAATACAGCGGGATGTTTCAGGAAATTTCAAGATGTGTGGGAGCCATTAACAAAGTATTGTACAGATTAAATAACATTGTTTCTCTTAAATATACGAGTTCAATGGTAAGGGGGAGGGAGGGTAATTTTATAATCACATATTGTACATGATATTTGACTATGATATGATAGGGATGGGTGATAAGAGCATATTATTTGTACCATTGAGGATTATTAAGTGATATATTTATAGTTAATTTGTTTGGACTTATTGTAAGTCTGAAAATGAATAAATAATTTAAAAAAAAAAGTGACCTATAGATATATTACTTTGGTTAAAACGTACAGTTGTCATACCAATAAAGTTATTTGAATCGTTATCTGATTTCCAGTTATCATAGGTCTTGCACCGTGGTCGCCTGTAGACTTATTATTTGATTAAAGGACTTATACACCGCATCATCCACAGTTATTATATGCATCCTGCTCATATTCTAAGCTTTGTTTGATTTTCCACTAGAGACTTCTGAATGTCCGCACTAGCCCCAGGTCAGAGACTGATCATTTCAACTCCTTTCCCTTTTCTAGCGACTACACCTGTGGGGGAAGCTCATAGACAGAGACACAAGACGGTCAGATTGAAGAGGCATTAGAAAGTTAGGAGCAAAGTTGCTTTATAGAGAAGAAACGTGCAGAGACACACTGAAGGAAGGTGAGAAAAAGAAGATCAACCAAGCGCAAGAGAGAGCGAGGCTTTAGGTAGGAGGTGAAGGGGGAAGGGCAGGAAACTGTTGGGCGGTGAAAGAGGTAGGACAGAGTAGGCGGGACTTTCCTGTTTCAGGCTGGGTTTCTGCTACTTTCTTTTTCCTTCCATCTGCTGGACTGGCAGGCAGGTTCCCTGTTCTTTCTGCTGGGGTTTTTTTTTTTTTTTTTTTTTTCACTCCCCCCCCCCCCCCCGTTCTTTTGCATTTCCATCTCCTGGACGAGCGCCTGGTTTCGGTCCCCTGTTTCCAGCTGTCATACTCTTTCCATGTCCCCTCGGGCCATGCTGCTGGGATTTACTGTGCTCCTCTGCTGCCTCTTCACCCGGGCCCAAAGTGACACCGAACCCACAGAAGACCTGTTCATCGAGACCCTGGTGAGAGCTCCACATCTCTGCACTGCTCTCTTCCCCCCTCCGATAAAGTTGCGTCCTCTTCTTTTAGTCCGGCTGTACAAGGAGCAGACGTTGCTCTTCTTTTTTCTCGTTTTTTGTTTTTTTTTAACATTTTTCCTTCCTTGTCTCATGCCCGTTTCTTGTTTTGTAGCTGAAGCCGGAGTCATGCTCTGTGGTGGCTGCTATGGGGGATACTTTGCACATTCACTATACGGTAAGAAGAGGGTGGGGGCAGCTCTCGGGGGTTGGGACTGGAGAACGGGGTCCCGGCTGCAGACACAAACTTGAGAGCTCTACAGAATAACACGTCAGCACTCAGGGACTTAGAGCAAGAGGGAGGAGAAACAAAAGATGGGAGGAGAAAGGGAGGTAGTATGTCGAGCAGAGAGGGGAAACAGCTTTCGGCTCCCAACCACCGGTGTCTGCTGACTTTAACAGAGGGGGTAGGGACTCCGGTCCTCGAGAGCCGTATTCCAGTCGGGTTTTCAGGATTTCCCCAATGAATATGCATGAGTTCTGTTTGCATGCACTGTTTTCAACGCATATTCATTGGGGAAATCCTGAAAACCCGACTGGAATACGGCTCTGGAGGGCTGGAGTTCCCTACTCCTGCAGTAGTTATTTAAAAGGATATAAGGACTGGGATGCATTAAAATATGAAAGCATTCTCATCTTTCCTTCCTCTCCTCATTTTATCACTGACAGATAGGACTCCAGCAGTAGTGCCCTTGGTGCTCACTTAGCTCTGGATCCAGTGTGTCTCTGATTTGGTTCCCGGGTGGAAAATATATAGACAAATGGCTCCCTCAGTGTTATTTAGCATCTGTGATAGGTTTGTTTTTGGGGTTCTCTTCCATCAAATCTTATTTATAGCGTTCAAATCTTTTCTGTATATTTTAGGGGAAGCTGCTGGAGAGCGGAAGAGTGATTGACAGCTCCCTATCACGGGACCCCCTGGTGGTGGAGCTGGGGAAGAAACAAGTGATCCCAGGTATAGTTTTGAGTCATTTCTGAAAGCTAAGTGGTCCTAGAGGGGTAGAGCTGCAGTAGCCCAAAGCTCAAAGCCCTACCCTCTTCACCTGTGTTCATTTCCTGCCTCTCCATTTTAATGGCTAATTGTTGTATCTATTTCTGTATCTATTTACTCCCAGCATACACCCAAAATGTTCTGTGAGCATTCAGGTACAATGCTTCAATCATATGTGCATTGTTCCCATACTAGATGTGTTATATTTCTAATGGTATTATTATTTGAAGCTCCTGGCACAGGAATGACAGAGGGTCATGATCTCATGGAGCATCTTTGTCCTGGTTTGTGGATTCTGAAATACATTCATATTTTGTTTCTACCACTACTGCAGGTTTGGAGCAGAGCTTGTTGGACATGTGCGTTGGGTAAGTCACTGACCTGTGCCATTTAGCTTAAAAGGTGTCTGGTTATAATGCGAGGATGCACTCATGTAATTTACATGTATGAAGCAGCATTTCCCCTTATTATTTATTCATTACTAAGAGATGTATTATATTGGGGTTCTAAACATGGAACAGAAGTTCAGTGCAAAACAAACAGTTACCTTTTAGAAGTTGTTCTCCCAAGGATACAAATTCTCACAACATGGGTGATGCCATCCGACAGAGCCAGACACAAAAGATGACAAATATCAGAATAGACATGTGAGAAAGGAAAAGGGGATGGGATCTGATATATTGTGGTATATTCTGTAGTTATAGTCAAAGCAGTTTACATACTATATATAGGTACTTAATTTGTACCTGGGGCAAAGGAAAGTTCTGACTTGCCCAGATTCACCAGTTGCTGCAGTGGAAATCAAGGAGTTAAGCCTAGGTCTTCTGGTTCTCTGGCCACTGCATTAACCATTAGGCTACTCCAGTGACAATCTCGTGAGGAAAGGTAGGAGTGGGAAGGAGAACAACATAAAGAGATAAATGAGTGATCAGAAGATGACAAAGAATATACTTTTAGGGTTTACAATGTGATAGGAAATCCAGATCTATAAGACGTCTTTTGTTGGTCTCAAAATAATAATAATAATTTATTTTCTTATATACCGCCAAAGCCATGGTAGTTTGAGGCGGTTTACAATAAGAGGAGCTGGACAGTCAGCGATAAGTTACAATATAGAATCAATGAATACAAGTACACTGAAAGCAAGTACAAATAAGAAGAGCTGAACAGTCAGCGACATAGCTATGAATTCGGTATACAGAATATCTTTCGTATTCTGTATATCGAATTCATAGCTATGTCGCTGACTGTTCAGCTCTTCTTATTTGTACTATTTCATTATCTTAACATCAAAAATATTATGTGCCTGGATTTTTTTTAAATTTCCTTTTTGTGTTATATCGAGTCATTGCTACAGTGCTATGGTCTTGCAAAGTGCTCTCTCATAGTGGTGTTTAATGTGGTGTTTGAGCTGTCCTATTTCCCTAATCTTTCTTTACATTTTCTGCATTTCTTTGTAATGCAATAGGTTTTCCCAGGAAGAGGCAATCCCCTTGGAGATTATTTTGGGGTTGCAGCTTTTTTGTTTGAAGGTTTCAGCAAAGGCAGATCATGTTTGACGAATTTGCTGCACTTCTTTGAAGGAGTAAACAGGCAGATAGACAAGGGCGACCCAGTCGACGTATATCTGGATTTTCAGAAGGCGTTTGACAAGGTTCCACATGAACGACTACTTCGGAAAATTGCAAGCCATGGAATCGAGGGTGAAATACTCACGTGGATTAAAAACTGGCTGGAGCCTAGGAAACAGAGAGTGTGGGGGTAAATGGACAATATTCGGACTGGAAGAGTGTCACCAGTGGGGTACCACAGGGCTCGGTGCTTGGACCCGTGCTCTTCAATATCTTTATAAATGACCTGGACATTGGTACAACGAGTGAGGTGATTAAATTTGCGGACGATACGAAGTTATTCAGAGTAGTGAGGACGCAAGGGGATTGTGAAGATCTGCAACGTGACATAGCACCAAGCTCGAGAAATGGGCATCAACATGGCAAATGAGCTTCAACGTGGATAAGTGTAAGGTCATGCATGTCGGTAACAAAAATCTTATACACGAATACAGGATGTCTGGTGCAGTACTCTGAGAGACCCCCCCAGAAAAGAGACTTGGGAGTTCTGATCAACAAGTCGATGAAGCTGTCTGAGCGGCGGCAGTGAAAAGGGCAAACAGAATGCTAGGAATGATTAAGAAGGGGATCACGAACAGATCGGAGAAGGTTATCATGCTGCTGTACCGGGCCATGATACGCTCTCACCTGGAGTACTGCTTCCAGCACTAGTCGCCGTACATGATGAAGGACACGGTACTGCTCGAAAGGGTCCAGATAAGAGCGACTAAAATGGTTGAGTTGCCGTACAGTGAGAGATTGGAGAAACTGGGCCTCTTCTCCCTTGAAAAGAGGAGACTGAGAGGGGACATGATCGAAACATTCAAAATACTGAAGGGAATAGACTTAGTATATAAAGACAGATTGTTCACCCTCTCCAAGGTAGGGCGAACTCCAAGGTAGGGCACTCTCTAAAGTTAAAAGAGGATAGATTCAGTACAAACGTAAGGAAGTTTTTCTTCATCCAGAGAGTGGAAGAAAACTGGAACGCTCTTCCAGAGGCTGTTATAGGGGAAAACACCCTCCAGGGATTCAAGACAAAGTTGGACAAGTTCCTGCTAAAATGGAATGTATGCAGGTGAGGCTGGATTCATTTAGAGCACTGGTCTTTGACCTGGGGGCCGCCGCGTGAGCGGACTGCTGGGCACGATGGACCACTGGTCTGACCCAGCAGTTGCAATTCTTATGGATTTAGGGCAGGATTCTCAAAACTTACTGTGCACTTAACACAGTCACTAAAACTGGTTCCAACTGGTTTAGCATGACAATATTTTACAAGCCAATTATCAGGACAGCCTTTTCTGAGCTTCCTAGCAATCTCCAACTCTGCCATGCAATTGTAGCACAAAGAGATCATTAATATTAAAATGCTAGTAAAATGGGTTCATCAATATTTAAAGGAGCACTCCGAGTGATTCTCTATCATTGCTGGGTGATTCCCTAACCTCATTGTGCCACATTTGCAGTCAAAATTTTCCGACAGGGTCTGAATGTTGTAGCCATACTTTCCGGTCAGTTCCTGAGCACTGATTGGCTCAGGCACTAACAGGAAAATAAGGCTTGATAGCTCAGACTCCCCCACAAACAAACACAAATGTAAAAAATAAGACTCCCAAATTGAAGGACAGCAGGAGAGATGCCCACTCTCTTCCACCACCAGGGTCCCTATCCCCCCCCAACATCCCCAGTGGGAGGGATGTCCACTCCCTCCTGCCGCTGGTGTTTCCCCACACCCCTTGACAACCCCCCAATGGGAGATATGCCCACTTCCTCCTTCTGCCGGTGATTCCCAACCCCCCTCCCCCCGACGCCCCTAGCAGGAGGGTTGCCCACTCCCTCCCGTTGCCAGAATCCCCCCCCCCCCGACACCCCCTGTACCTTTCCAATGCATAGGGGAGGAGTGTAATGCGTTAATTGGTCAAGGTACTTAAGGCCTCTCCTATGGGAGGGGCCTTAGTAATCTGGGTCATTCAGGGACTTGGGCCCTTTTCTGGTTCATTCGAGGATGCACCGGGAAGGGGAAGGCCAGCTATTTTGAGAGAGGTGGGCCTGCTGGCTGGAGTGAATAGGAATCCCTTCGACTGGTAATCGTAAAGGTATGGGTATGTAGGAGGGGCGGAGGGGACCCTGGCAGCAGGAGGATTTTACCGGCAAGTTTTGAGAATCTTCCTCTTAGTCAGGATTTTGAGGTATTTATCTCTTGTCTCTTGGGTCAGAGCAGATATAATGTCATCATGTGGCATAGCTGTGTATAATGGACTCTCTTGTATGTGAAAAGTAGAAGCTTGACTTGTGGAGGTAGCTGCATCTTTATTGGTTGTTTACTTGTATATAGTTGTTGTTGGTAGAAACTGTAGTGACTAGAATGTTGACTTTTTCTGTGGAGTAGTCAGTTGTGATTTATGGATGGCGTGCACTGGAGCTGTCTGATTCAGGAAAAAAATGTTGATTCGATTTTGCCAAATGAATCAATTTTTTGATATGATTTGATTTGCCTTCTATAATATAGCTTTAAAATTAGCTGGTAGGTTTATTTTGCAGCCTCTTTATCTACCCCACACCCGTTTGCCCTCTCCAACCCCATGCCAGCACTGTCAAGTGTAAACTAAACAAACACTGTTAGGTCCTAGCTCATGCTCGCTGTCTAGCACTGGCTCTGGCAGGTTACACATTTCAAATCTGATGTATTGTAATAACAAAATAGAAAATAAAATCATTTTCTACCTTTTTTGTTGTCTGATTATTTTATGATTCAAATCATGTTGGTCTGATATCTGTTTGTTTCCTGTTAACTCGCTTGCCAGGATCTCTTTCCCATTTGATATTTTCTTCTTTTTTCATGTTCACCATCCATCTTCCATATCTGTACATTCCTTTCCTTTCTCTCTCCTCTTCCCTGCAGGTTCAGCACCCTATCTCCCCTCTCCTCCAGCACCCTTTCCACCCCATGTGGTCAGCACCCTCTCTTCTTTTCCCTCCAGCCCCCTCACCCCACTTAGCCAGCACCCTCTCTCTCTCTCTCTCTCTTTTCTCTTCTCTTCTCTTCCCTCCAGCCCCCTCACCTCATGTAGCCAGCATCCTCTCTCTCTCTTCCCTCCAGCCCCCTCACCCCACATAGCCAGCACCCTCTCTCGCGCTTTTTCTTCCCTTCCCTCCAGCCCCCTCACCCCAGGTAGCCAGCACCCTATCTCTCTCTCTCTCTCTCTCTCTCTCTCTCTCTCTCTCTCTCTCTCTCTCTCTCTTCCCTTCCCTCCAACCCCCTCACCCCACGTAGCACTCTCCCTCTCTCTCTCTCTCTCTCTCTCTTCCCTTCCCTCCAGGCCCCTCACCCCACATAGCCAGCACCCTCACCCCACGTAGCCAGCACCCTCTCTCTCTTCCCTTCCCTCCAGCACCCTCACCCCATGTAGCCAGCACCCTCCTCTTCCCTCAGTCCCCTCACCCCGTGTAGCCAGCACCCTCTTTCTCTCGCTCTCTCTCTTCTCTTCCCTCCAGCCCCCTCACCCCACATAGCCAGCACCCTCTCTCTCTCTCTCTCTCTCTCTCTCTTCCCTTCCCTCCAGCCCCCTCACCCCATGTAGCCAGCACCCTCTCTCTCTCTCTTCCCTTCCCTCCAGCCCCATCACCCTGCCATCTTTTTCCTCTCCTCTCCTTCCCTTCTATCTCTCCTACTCCCACCCCCGACCCTCCATGCTCTGTTGGCATGGGGCCTTCCTTTGCTGGTTCCGCCTACTCTTTGTTTCCACGAAGGCAGGAGCCAGCAAAGAAGAAGGCCCAATGTCAGGTGAAGGCTGCTTTCGCTGCTGCCATTTGAAGAGAAAGGAGTTTGGATACCGACCCTAGGAGCATCCCCTTATGGTCTGCACCCAGGGCGGACCCCCCCCCCCCCCACCAGTGATGTCTGAATCAGTGAGTCTGATTTTTTTTTTTTTTTTTTAACCAAATCAATTCAGCCAAACTGAATCAGTGAATCGATTTGAATTGTGAATCAAACAGCACTAGCATGTACTGAAAGAATTGTAAAATTGTTTGAGTCTCTTTTGCCTCAATCTAGATCAAGGGTGTCAAACTCAATCACATAAGGGGCTGAAATCTGAAAAAAAGGCTAAGTCGCAGGCTGCTTTTTAAATTAAGATACTTAGGGGTCCTTTTATTAAGGTACACTAACCAATTTAGCACGCACTAAATGCACACCTTAATAAAAGGACCCCTTAGCCTTAATAGAAGTATAGGGTTACAACCCTCTCCAACCTCACCCCAGCTCTGTGATGTAAACAAAATAAATAAAAAAGACTTTTTCTCTCTCTTTTAGGTCCTAGTTCAAGCTTGCTGTCTAACACCAGCTCTGGCAGGATACACATTTCAAATCTGACATATTGTAAACAGAAAATAAAATTATTTTTCTACCTTTTGTTAGTCCCAGGCTCTGGTTGTCTTATGATAACTCACTTGCCAGGGTCTCCTGCCCATTTGTAATTTTCTTCTTTCTCCGTGATAACCATCCATCTTCCATCTCTGTCCTCCCCTTCCGTTTCCCTTCCCTGGTGGTCTGGAATCTTTCCTTTTTTTCATCTCCATCCCCGCAGCTGCAGCGATGGACTCCACCATCCCCAAATCCACCTTCTCTCCTTTTCTCAACTACCCTGTCATCCAGCATTTCTCCCTCCTTCCCCACCACCCAGGGTTCACTATCTCTCCCATTCTCTTCCAAACTACCCTCCTATCCAGTATCTCTATCCCCCCTCCACACCATCCCTTGTGTCCAACTTCTCTCCCTTTCTGTTCCTTCCCTCCCTCCATCCCATTGTCCACCATCTCTCTCCTCTGTTTTATTTCTTCCCCCTCCCCTCAGTCCAGTATTTGCACATCTTCTCTCCCTCTGGGTACTTCTACACCAGGGCCTGCCCCGAAGGCCTATATGTTTTCCCCCTTCTTCTTCCTGGTCTCACCTTCAGATTGGGCCTGCCATTCCTACCCTTCCTCCATCCCGGCTTCCTGGTCTCCTCTTCAAAGCAGCCTGCTGAGGATCGCTGGCTGGCTGTAGTGAACCTTGCAGGCCGCTTAATAGCACGTTCCTTCTGCCGTGGTCCCGCCCCTCATCTGACATACGGGAATGTGTCAAAGGGTACGTGCTACCGAGGTTGACAGCAGCCTGTGAGGTTCACTACAGCCAGCCAGTGATCCTCAGCAGGCTGCTTTGAAGAGGAAGAGGAGACCAGGCGAAGGCAGACACTCGTTGAAAGCAGCAGCAGCGGTTTGTGCCAGCATGCCAGATTAAAGTAAAAAAGGTAAATGTCTGGCAGGCCAACTTTTAATGTGAATTTGGCATATCTGATCTAGATCATAACAATGTCATCAATATACTGGTAGTATTTAGTCTAATATGTATTCAAAACTCTTTCAGTTCTGCTATGAAAAGGTTGGTGCCATTCTGGTACACATAGCAGTGCCCATGATTTATAGCTAAATGTCATTATTAAAGTGGAAGTACAGCAGTTGTGGGTTAGGATTAATTTGGTTAATTTATATTGGTGGTTCATGAGAGATGCCTTTAGAAATTTGTCATTATACAGTTATGCTATTTCTATGGAGACCCTTGCTCTATAGTGATTCAACATCCTTTGTGACCAGAGGGAAAGGAATTGGGACTTATATACCACCTTTTTGTAATTTTACAACCACATTCAAAGCGGTTTACATGTGACATTTCAAGCCTTTTCCCTATCTGTCCCGGTGGGCTCACAATCTGTCCAATGTACCTAGGAGCAGCATGGGGTTTGAACCCACAACCTCAAGGTGTTGAGGCTATAGCTCTAACCACTATGCCATACTCTCCAGAGCGTACCAGGCAGTAGCTGTTTGATGTTTTGTAAATTTGTCTCCTGGGTCTTAAAATAGCCTCTAAGGCTTCAAGTGATAGTGGTATTACTGCTAGAAGTCTCGAGAGCCATTTTTAAGACCTGGAGGGCATGGGGTGAGAATGTTGATCCTGCCCCTCTAGACACAGGGGTTACCTAGTAAACTCCTAAAACTAATAAATTATGCCCTATTGGAAACCATAGGAGGGACTTACCTAGACACTACCAGGTCTACCCACTGCACTCATACAAAGACCCACTCATTCACTTAACACACAAAAAGAAAAAAAAAAGTGGAGAAAAAGCCTCAGTTCATCTTCATATGGCAAAAAACTCCATTTATAAACAACCATTAAGCAAGGTCCAAAATGTATCAGTTCACTCCGCAGTGAGAAACACTATAGTAGCCTTCGTAGGAACCACCTCAAAAAAAACTAGCACGCCAAATTACAAAACTTCCAAAAAATGTGAATAAAGCAAGCAGCACATATTGTCTCGAACACAGTCAATGGTAAGCAGGAAAAAACAAACAAACACTTAGGTGCAGACGGTGTCCAGGCTGTCTTCCATGCATCCAAAAAGTGCAAGCCTGCCTGGCCCCGCAACCACTCTTTCCCGACAGGGAAACCTCCGTTTCGCTGAGCTGCGTCAGGGGAATGATTCCAGCCTAATCCACCAGCAACTGTAGAGGCTCTCCAAGTGCTCCAACTGCTCACATCCACACACATAGAAGCTGTGTGTTAAGTGAATGAGTGAGTCTTTGTACAAGTGCAGTGGGTAGACCTGGTAGTGTCTAGGTAGGTCCCTCCTATGGTTTCCAATAGGGCATAATTTATTAGTTTTAGGAGTTTTGTATGTCCTACCTGAGATTTTTTTGGGGTAGTTTCCTAGTAAACCCCTGGACTAGGTTGGGAGACTACATTTTGAGGGTATTAGGGCCCCAGGGAGGAGGGGTTAAATCAGGCTCATGCCCACACATGGGGATCTCCAGAGTAGGGGTGTCCTTGCTGGCAGGGAGTGTGGAGTGGGGGTCCTGGTGCTATGTTCCCTCTAAGTGGAGTGCATGAGCAATCGCTCCTACATTTTACATGGTCATTACATGGTTGCTCGCAAAAATACTTACCTTCAAACAAAATTAAACTATAAAAAATGAATTAAACTAAATCAATTACCATATGTCTGATGGTTTTTTTGTGCTATATACAGAAATGCATTGCTAATACTGGGATCAAAAATTGTTGGTTTTTAGATCTTGTTGCTCACATAAAAAAAAAATGTGCACATACCTGGCTTCTCCTTAGAGAAAGCATTAGTCAGGTGTACTGTTAAAAAAGTTGGGTGTGCTTTTGGGGGGGGGAACAAATGCACTGTTAGGGGGGGACTTGGTTGGGAAGGTGGGAGAGTGCTGGCATTGTGGGGATCTAAAACATTGGAATTTATAGTTGCCCCTACATCAGGCACTTAGACATGCCTTGGAGCAAGTGTGAAATAGGGAAGGCATGTCTGTATTGTCGTCCAACCTAGTAAACGCCTTTTCTCATCCCTACTCATGCCCCATTGCCATTTAGATGTACTTAGCATCCCCACAACTTCTGAAATGTCTGAGCCTCTCTAGACATTTACAGTAAATGCTGCCAATTAAACATAAGGATGCTTCTGAAATAAGGGCCAAAATATCATAAAATTTGTAATAAGCAAATAAATAAGTGAAATTTAGTGCACATCTATCAGTCTCAGCTGGTGATGTCTATTAGTAGAAATGAACCAATCCTGAACAAACAAATGGATGCAGAAGTGCCTGTGATAATGTTTTTCCAGCATCCCAGAGCCTATATGCTCAGGAACACTGCACCAGGAAATGCCTGTATGTTCAGAGCGCTTCCTTTAGAATTTTAAAAGGATGGAAAAGTTTCACTTCAGTTTCCTGGGATGTGGGAAGACAGATATTTCTCATAGCAAGGTTAAGCAAAATCAAGTGTGAGCTAATCATAGATAGCCTTCTCTGTGAGATCTTGCAGTTACTCCAGAGCTTTTTCCCTCTCTTATTATTTCTGCTGCTTCATGAATCCTATGATGTTTTGTTCTGCCAGAGAGAAGCGGAGAGTGACCATCCCACCACACCTGGCCTATGGGAAGAAGGGATACCCACCTAGTATACCAGGTAATTGTTTAACTGGCTACATGAGTTCCTCATAAAAGGTTTAGTTTAGTTTTGTGATCCAACTTCTTTGATTTGTATTTTGTTTGATGATTGTAAAGTGTGATATCTGTGTTTTGTAGCAAGCGTTATAACATAGTAACATAGTAAATGAAGGCAGATAAAGACCTGTTTGCTGATCTTGCATAACCACATCCCAGATGTTGGATTACAAATCAATTTAAACCTCCATGCTAATGCACATGCAGATAAT